>NW_020954615.1:6241282-6241443 GCF_900497805.2 Vombatus ursinus | reverse complement strand
CACTCCCCTTTCCCCCAACACACACACACACACACACACACAGGACCGGATGGGGGGTGGAAGCCTCCTCCTCTTAGGCCAGNTACTCCCCTTTCCCCCAACACACACACACACACACACAGGACCGGATGGGGGGTGGAAGCCTCCTCCTCTTAGGCCAG
>NW_020954615.1:6225024-6241237 GCF_900497805.2 Vombatus ursinus | reverse complement strand
GCCCATCTTATTGGGAGAAGTCAAAGGGAAAGCAGTTAAGTCCTAAGTACCTACTATGTGCCAGGCACTGTGCTAAGCACTTTATAAATATTGTCTCATCTGATCCTCACAACAACCTTGGGAGGGAGGTAGTATTATTGTCCTCTTTTCACAGATGAGAAAACTGAGGCTCAGACATATGAATTGCTCCGTGCAGGGCAGGGACCATGGTTGCTTTCCTTTGTTTGTATCCTCAGAGCTTAGCACAGCGCCTGACACATACACAGCTAGGGTCTAATCTGGGTTCAGACTCCGTCTACGCCACTTGCTGCCAGTGCGACCTTGAGCTTGCCTGACCAAGCCTCTGTAAAATGGAGGTCTAGCCTCAGTAGCCTCCGAGGTCTTTTCCAGCCTTAAATCTGGGGTCTCTAAATTGCTTCATTGTCAAATGACAATAATGGAACAGTAAGGCCACCTGCTCTGAGCATGAGTGGGGGGTCCGCTGAGAGACTCAAGTCCCACGGAAACACCAGGCATCACCATAACTGAAAAGCGGCCGGGCAGAGGCAGAAAATCGAGGATTCAAATCCTCCCTTTGAAACTTACTTTAGTGTGTCACCCTGGCCAACTCACTTCACCTCCCCAAGCCTCAGTTTTCTCCTCTGGAAAATGGGAATAACAGTAGCATCAGCTTCATAGGGTCACTGGTAGATTCAATGTATAGTTCTTTAGAAGGCTTAAATCACTCCTTAAAGGTGTCGTCACCAACTATATCATTCAATTCTAAAAGCATTTACTAAGGGCCTCCTGTCCTGGGGAGTCACTGCACCTCCTTCAGCCTCTCCTACAGAATGCAAGGCTTGGGCTGGATGACCCCCAGGTCCCTCCAGCTCTAGTGCTGACTCTATTGTCTGAGCCTAGGACCCTCTAAGCCAGGCGCTGGGCTGGGGGCTCAGGAAGGGGGTGTTGCAAGACAGAAAATAAAACTCTCTGTGCCTTCAAGGAGTTAAGGTGTTTAAAGTTCTGGAGAGAAGGTAGCAGCAGCAGCAGCAGCAGCAGCAAGCTAGGTGGTACCGTGGATAGAGTACCACACCTGGAGTCAGGAACACCTGAGTTCAAATTTGGCCTCAATTAGCTATATGACCTTGGGCAAGTCACTTAACCCTGTTAGCTTCAATTTCCTCATCTGTAAAATGAGCTGGAGAAGGAAATGGCAAACCACTCTAGTATCTTTGCCAAGAAAACCCCAAATGGAGTCACCAAGAGTCAGACACAACTGATAAATGAGTAAACAATAGTAGTAGTAGTAGTAGTAGTAGTAGTAGTAATAGCTAGCATTTCTGTATCACTTTAAGGTTTGCAAAGCACTTTATAAATATTACTTCATCATACCTTCACAACAACCCTGGCAGGTAGGTATTATTATTATCTCCATTTTACAAATAAGAAAACTGAGGCAGAGATCATATGACTTGCCCAGGGTCAACAGAAAAGGAGTGTCTGAGGCTGGACTTAGACACAAGTCTTCCAGACTCAAGTCCAGTACTTTATACACTGTACAATCTACCTGCCTATTGTTATTATTATTATTGTTATTGTTATTAATTTGTGATCATTAACAGCAAAAGTGGCAATGGTACAGACATGTATGAGGGAAGGCAGAGAACAAGACCTGAAATGAGAACTGAGAAGTTAGAGCAGTAGAATAGAAGCTTCTTGAGGCCAGGGACTGCTTTGTTTTGGTTTTTGTCTCCTCAGTGCCTGGTGCATAGTAGGTACTTTGTGAATGCTTGTTGATTAAATTTTTTAAATGAATGGATGAATGAATAAATGTATAAATGGATGGATGGATGGATGGATGAATGAATGAATGAATGAATGAATGAATGATTGAATGAATGAAAGAAAAGCACTTAGTTACAGCAGGAATCAGGCCATGGGTTCATTCCATCATGGAAAGGCATCCTATTTGCTTGCCCTGACTTCTGCCATCCGTCAATGGATTCTGTGCCTGAACCACCGCCCTCTCCCACTGGGGGTTCCGGCTGGTTCTCAGCACTCAGTGCCCAAATGCCCAGCACAGCTGGATTTGGGGTCTAGACACTAGTGGTCACATACCCAATTAAGACCCAAAACCTCTCTCTTGGTCCCTCCATGCTGTCCGTCTTTCACTGATCATTCTTGCTGTGCAACTTTCTTTTCCAATCATTTAACTTGGACTATATCCCTTAGGCCACTCCTTCTGATGGTCACTGGTGAAAATAATGCTGCAGCCCTTGGCATCACCCCCAATTTTGATTCCTCCTACTCAGTCAGTCAATAGACACTTATTAAGTGCCTACTGTGTGCTAGGCACTCTGCTAAGGATACAAAAGAAAGGGCAAAAAACAAATCTCAACTTTGAAGAGCTCATAGTCTAATGGGGGATACAGCAAATAAACAGCTCTGTGTGAGCAAGATATGGCAGGATAGATTGGAGAGAATCTGCAAAAGGTGGGCCCTAAGATTACAAGTCTTCTTGTAGAAGGTGGGATTTTAACTGAGACTTGAAGGACACAAGATTGCAATTTTCCAAGACTGACCCTTACAATCCTACTTGGAATAGAGTGGGAGCTTGCTGGGGGCAGGGACTGATTTGAATTTCACCTTTGTATCACCAGCACCTAGGACAATGCCTTATATATGATGATGTGTGTTGAAAGGGATTGCATTGGACTGGATTCAGTTGGATTAGACTGAACTGGAAAGCATTGGTGTTGTCTGATATAGACTATCCTATTTAAAGTAAATATAAGGGAATAGAGGTTTTTGGAAAGTGGGTACCATGTGGCAGTTTTCTTATTGATCCTTAACAAATTCTGGGATGAAGTAAACACTTAATAAATGCTTGTTGATAGACTTAGTGACAAATCAATCATTGATTCCTCTTAGCCTAATTTTATCCCAAGTCTCTTTTACAAGTCTTCTGCCTCTTGGGGGGGGGTGTGCCCATCAATTAGGGAACGGCTAAATGAATTGTGGTATATGAATGGAATAGAATATTATTGTACCATGGGAAATGATGGACAGTTTCAGAGAAGCTGAAGGACATTTGTATGAATTGATTCCGGGTAAAGAGATCAAAGCCAGTAGAACAATTTATACAATAACAAACTATAAGAAAAATGATGTTTAAAAGATTTAAGAATTCTGATCAATGAAATGATGACCAACCAGGATCCCAGAGGCTTGATGACAAAGTGGACTGCCCACCTATTAAGAGAAGTGAAGGACCGAGATGCAAAATATGACTTACATTTTTAACGCAACTAATGTAGGAATTTTGTAGGAATTTATTTTGTTTGACTGTACACATATGTGTTATGAGAGTTTTGTTATTCTTTTTTTTTTCAAAATGGGGAGTCAGAGAGGAGAATAGGAAATAGGGTGGTGAGAAGAAGAGGGTAGAGAGAAGAGAAAAAGAGAAAAGAGGAGAGGAAAGGAGAGGAGAAATGAGGGGGGAGGGGAGAGGACAGGACAGGACAGGAGGAGTGGGGAAAGGACAGGAGAGGAGAGGAGAGTAAAAATGATGAGGGGAGAGGAGAGGAATTGATGTATTTTTAGTGCACAGAGGAGAACAAAAGAAAGCCAGAAAATCAGGCAAGAAAAGCAGCTTTGAAAATTCTACATTGTATTTATTATGCATATTTGTTGAAGAAAAGCAAGCCATGTAAAATGGGGCTCGAGAGCTTCTTCTATAGCCCTTCCTTTGCTGTGCTATGCATATGGAAATGCCCTTTTTCTTTGGTGTTTGTTATGTTCAGAATAAAAACCAAATTATCACCCTAAAGGGGAAAAAGGCTCTTCTTTGTAACTCTTCCTGACCCCTTCTCTGGCTCAGACTCCTCCAAGGAAGGCTTCCTCACTGCTCTGGGCTGAAAGCCCTTGCCATCAGTCATTGGCCTTCACTATCAGGCGGGATAAGTTAGGGACCCGTCTGGTCCCTGAAGTCAGAAGCGGGGTCCCTCTCCCACACATCTCCCCTTCTTTGTCCTCATCTCTGAATCCTTGCTGTCTGGTTCCAGGTGCCAACACCCCCAGAAGACTGCCATCTCAGAGCAGATCCCCACACCTCATCCATCAAACGGAAGCATTCAGTAAGCAGTGACTGCATGCCAGGCACTGTGCTGGGTGCTGGAGATACCCTGCCCTCCAGCAGGTAATGTGTTCTATCGGGGAGGCAGTGTGTGCCCATCTCACTGTGGGCAGCAGGAAGTGCTCCTCCATTAAGGACAATCAGAACCCGTTACACAAGCGTGGAGGCTCAGGAGAGAGGCCGGTGGGCAAGCACCGTGCGGATGCATGAGAAACGCTTCTCAATCACAAGGAGTTAATCGAGTGAGTGGTGCTGCTAGCATGCCTGAGTCCAAGTCCTGATTCCTTCGGACTGACTCTTTCCTGCATCTTGATTCCATGGCACTAGTTCTCCCTGGGTACACATTCCGTTTTGGACTCCCTCATCTCCTTTTGTACACACAGCCAAGGAGAACATGACCTCTCCAAAGGCTCCCACCCTCTATCAATCAACTGACAACCCACTTATGACCCTGCACAGTGCAGTTAGGGTTCTGCAGCACATAGTCAACAAATAGTACCAATATACCCATTTTCCACACTGATCAACAGAGGCATGCTAAAATTAAGAGAATCACCTGAAATAGCTCAAAGGGTCATTGAAGCCAGAAAAACAATCTGCCTTCTAGCCTACACCCGCTTCTTCATTCAGCCCCCCTTTTTAATGTGGGGTGAAGGGTTTTGTTTATTTAAATTCCCCTGCCATTTACATGAAACTATTCTGGGCTGGGACATGTTCACTTCCTAACAGCTGCCCAGCAACAACCATTTAGAACAAAAAGCAAATAGCATCTTATCCTAGTCAGACCACAGGGGAAATCTGAGGTCAGCGGAATGTTAGTCCGAAACCAGGAACTGGGCCAGCAACTGCCTCCTGGACCAGTGGGGGGGGGGCAGCAGCGGGGAGACCTTCCTTCACAGTCCTGCTTGAAGGAATCAGAGGCCATGGAGGCCAACTCCTTCATTTTACAAATAAGGAAACTGAGGCAAGTGAAGTAAATAAGTGACTTGCCCAGGGTCACACAGTTAGTAAGAGGCAAGATTTAAGCCCACTCCAAATCGAATACATCATGCTGAACTCCTGGGTCGTACACTGTTAAAGGTACCTATTTTTATGTGTCTGTGAATGTGTTTATATGAGTATACATGTGTGTTTATACATTTGTTATTACAGACAGTATAGCACAACGGTTAAATGAAGGAAAGGACTCCTGAAGCCATCTGGTCTAATGCTTTAATTTTCTGATGGAGAAACTGAGGCAAAGAGAAGAAACTTTCTCAGGGTCATGCCACCAGTGAGTTTCAGAAGCAGGTTTCAATCCACGTGACGTGCTCGGGTGGGGTCAATTGAAGGTATACAGTTAGGGCATCCTTGTTCTTTATGTTACCACATCACAATTCCACATGGGAAGCAGAAAGCGTTTTAGACCCAGGGAACAGAAGATCTCTAAGTTTTATTGTTCCATTGATCTCCTGGGAGTTTAGGCTTTGACACATTAACTATGTGACCCAAAGAAGACCCCTTCTCCTCTCCCAGCCTCAGTTTCCTCCTCGAGGGGAAAATATTACCTTGCCCAGGGATCAGGTTCAGTGAGGGTAGGGGCTGTAATAAGGATTCCTCAGAGATTATAAAAGGCTACAAATGACCGTACCTTCTCCCTCCCGTGGTTGTCATGAATAAAAGGCCTTAATAAAATATAAAAAAGCTATCTGTATGTGACTTAGTGTTATTATTCTCATTAATTCCCCAATGAAAAAATCTCAGCAGAGTCTGGACAACCATTTGTTAGGAGAAACAACTTCTGCTCTCGCTGTCTCTTCATCCTTTCTCCGGAATAGTATGTTATGGAACTCTCTTTCTTAAAATTCCCACGAGGGGATGGCTTTTCTTATTTGCCTCTTTCAACCTAGAAGCAGTGGTATTCAAAGATGGTAGCTGATGCATGTGCTGCCTAGATAATAACAATAATAAGTAGCATTTATATAGTGCTTTAACGTTTATGAAGCACTTTAGAAAGAGTATCTTTTTTTATCCTCACAACAACCCTGGGAGATAAGCGCTACTATTGCCCTCATTTTACAGAGGAGGAAACTGAGGCAGGCAGATGTTAAGTGTCTTGCCTGGGTCAAAGAGCTAGCGAGAGCCTGAGGTTGGATTTGAACTCAGCTCTTCCTGACTCCAGGTCCAGTACCCTATCCACTGAACATCTCACTGTCTCACCTAGGTGAGCCTAGTTCCCCCCGGAAGGCTCTTGGAGGCTGCCTCTTCTTTGTGTGTTTCTCTCAGAGCATAGGTGACTAAACAGTGCTTTGGAAATGAACATTACTAGCCTCGGAGAGACCATCATCAGTTGAGGGTTGAGATCTCTCAGTCAGTCCTGGCTGCTTACTGTAAGAAATGTCAACTGTAGCTACTATTGGGAAGAAAAGATGACAACCATTGGGGGAAGGAGCCCAGGCTTTGAAATAGCTTGTCAGAAGACCGGTACCTAGAGGGAGATTTTCCAATAATGTAGAGCCAAGGTGAGGGCAAAATGGCTGTTCGTCAAATCCCATTAAATGTCCTATGATCTGATGTTTTAAGTATCTGACTCCTGGAAAAGTATAGTAGGAGTGACGGATTATTGTGTTATGGTCAAGTCTTTGGCAATGAGTCTCTTGTACTTTTACTGAAGATCCTTTCGAGTCTTTTGCATTTTTATAGTTTCCTTTATGTGGAGGAAATAAATAGCAGTCCTCTACTTTATCTACTTTGTACATTGACTGCCTTTCTTCTCTCTTTTGGGGAATGAATGAATTAAAAGGAGCTTATTAAACACTTGTGAGCTGCTGAACTCTGGAAATACAAATAGAAAAGTAAGATAATGCCTGCTCTCAGAGAGCTCCCATTCTTATAGGGATCTTAGACATGAGTCAGACCTAAGCTTTAAGTGACTTTTGCTAGGGAATCCAGCATGGGGTGTCAAAAGCCAGTGAGTTCATGAAAAAGATCCTAACCTCTTATTCAGAGGCCAGGCTGTCCTAGGACTGAACCCAGGACCCTAAAGAGCCCAGAGCTTTGGGGACCCTTAGTGGAAGATGGTTAAGAATCCCTGCTCCCTCACCCTCGCCCCAGCTCAGGCCCAGTAAATTTGTTGTTACAAACTGAATTCAAACCCTGGAAAGGTGCTTGAATGAGATATGATCTAGGAAATATAATCCCCCTTCATCACCTCAGATAAATAAGAAAATGCCTAGCAATGAATTAAATGGAAGTCATACGGCTGTTGCTGTTGTTACTGTTATTGTGATCTCTGAGGTGACCTTCTCAAGCTTGGCTTTTCCCAAGGAGAATCCTTCGGGTTTAGAGATTGGAACAGGGAGAGTTCCCAGGGAGCTCACAAAGTCTCTCTGGACCAAATGGATCGAGTCTTTATTAAGCTCCTGCTGTATACCAGGCATTGTTCGAGGGATACAAGGAATTGCTCTCAAGCACCTTACAGTCTAAGGGGAGAGGCAATAAGTGCATCTAGAAAAACATACGGCATCAATAGAGAGTGACTGAAAACAAAGCAATGGATGGCTGCAGCGTGCAGCCGCCCTGCTCCAAACCAGCCCCACAGCCTGCCTGGGAAAATAATCAGGCCCAATCAGTCCACACAGCAAGGCAAGAGGCAATCACCCTGCGAGAGAAAAGATAAATAATTCAACAAGTTGGAGATGCTCCCGTTCCCCCACCCCCTTCTGGTGTTTGAATCTGGATCATATTTCCTGAAACCATAAATGAGGAGATGAATTCACAAGCTGAGAAAAAATATCTGGGCCAAAAACGCAAGGATTTTATGACCATCCCTTCCCTGAGTCACCCTAGCCCACAGCAACCTTTCCCTCAATTATATTCTCTTAGCTGGGAGGGAGGGAAGGAGGTGGGGGAGGAAAGGGGGAGGGGGGAGCACTGGAGGGAGGGGGAAGACAGGGCTTGGTGTCAAAGTTTGAAAATTCTACCCCCTACCAGTGACTGCCCACTGAGGCTTTGTCCTCACACTGGCATGACATCTCAAAATAATGAACCAAGAGCTAGAGGAAAGAGAATTTGTTGGCATTAAACATATTTACGTTGATTAAGGGTCACATTAAAAAAGTTTTCTGTTTTGACACTCCCCTACACACACATATACACATACACACATACATACACATACACACACACATACACACATATACATACTTACCCACACACATACATACACACACATACGCATACATACACACACATACACACACTTACACATACACACACATATACACACTTACACACACACACATGCACACACATATACACACTCACACACACATACACACATATACACATACACACATACACACACTTACACACACACATACACACATACATACACACATACATACACACATACATACACATACACACATACATACACATACACACATGCATGCATATACATGCTTACACACATACACATATATACATACTTACACACACAATCACACACATATGCATACATGCACACATACATACACACTCACATACACACATATACACATACACACACACGCATATACATACTTACACATACACATACACATACACACATATGCATACATACATACACACACACACACACATACACACATACATACACATACACACATGCATGCATATACATGCTTACACACATACACATATATACATACTTACACACACAATCACACACATATGCATGCATGCACACATACATACACACTCACATACACACATATACACATACACACACGCATATACATACTTACACATACACATACACATACACACATATGCATACATACATACATACACACATGCATACACACACTTACACACACACACGATCTTGTTGAGCCCTAGGTGACTACTTCCTTTGCTGCCCTTAGTCCTGTTCCCTTGGCATTACAAACTCTCCCATGCTATCACACACGATTTACTCATGAGCTTTCTGCATCATGGGGTCATCAGTCTGGAGCTGGATGGGGTCTTAGAGATCATGTAGTCCAACTCTCCCTTTTCACAGATGAAATGGGTAGAAAGCAACCAGTAGAAGGTAAATGATTTGCCCGGGGTTACAAAGATACTATCAGGGTCACAATTTGAACCCAGGTCCAGGATGGTTCTCTTGTTGTTTCCTGTGTGTATGTCGTCTCTCCCCAAGTAGATTATGTGACCCTCAAGGGCAAAGATTATGTCTTCTGCTTCTTTGATATTTCCCCGTCATACTCAGCATGTGCTAAGCCCCCAAGAAACATTCAGTGAATACATAGTTGTCATAGGAAGGTAAGGAGAAAGAAGAGGACACAATGATGATTGTAACATAAACGAAAAGCACATCGAATCAGAAACAAACTCTGAGTCTAAAAAATATCTCCCTCGTCTTGTCAGAGAGGTGGTGGACTACAGGTGCAGACTGTTACATATCTGCCAGCCTTAGCCCCCGGGTCAGATGGTGTTGCTCGATCATTCTTTGCTGTTACAAAAGAGGGCTCCATGCAGAGGGTGGAAAGGGGGCTATACGTGGAAATGACCATGGCATAAAAACAAATCACAGCTTATGTTTAAAAACTTATTTTTTAAAACACAAACTTATTTTTAAAAATAATAACTAATATCTACATAGTGCTTTAAGGTTCACAGGGTATGGTGGGCTGGGATGAAGACGAAATTTGGATTGCAAGGAACTAGGTTCAAATACCACTTCTGTCAGTAACTACTTGTGTGACCTTGGACAAGTCACTTAACCACCATCTCCAGCCTCCATTTCCTCATCTGAAGATGAAGGTGTTGAATTGAATGCATTGGAAGGTCCCTTCCAGCTCCATATCTATGAATCTATAAAACTCCACCTCTGATATTAACTATGGGCAAGTTACTGAGTTTCCATTCCTTCATCTGTCAAATGGGTATAGTAATAATAACAATAATAATAGCCAGCAACAAATGTAGCAACTTAAGTTTTACAAAAAAATTTACAAATATTATTTCACTTGATCCTCATAACAACCCTGATAGTAGATACTGTTATGACCCCATTTTACAGATGAAGAAACTGAGGCAGACAGGGGTTAAGTGACTGCCCAGGGTCACATAGCTAGTAAGTGTCTGAAACTATATTTGAACCAAATTGTCCCATCTCCAAATCTAGTTCCTGCCCTATGTACTAGACAGGCTGCCTGGTTAAATAAAAACAAAATGATCAGACCTTTTGAATTTGTATAATGCTTTCACCATTATATCACCTCCAAAAGCTTCTGCAGCAAATGCATTTTGGTGAATTCTAGTCTGGTCCCATCATAGGTATCCAACCCTAATGCTTCCTGCTCCCCAATACAACCCCCCCCCACGCTAGTCAGTGATGTCAGTGATAATCTGACGTCCAGCCAACCTTCCACTCCCAGTCCAAGGCTCAGCAGATGCAATGAGCCCTATCTGACCCCTCCACTCCAGCCACAGTGAGCTCCACCTACTCTCCAGAAGCATCTACTTCTCTGTACAACTCCTCTGGAGCTTAATAGAGAATGTCTCCCATCCCCAACTGCTTATTTAGAATCAGATTGTAAGTGCTGGAAGTCACCTCGGTGTTCACCCAGGCCAAGCCCTTTATTTTACAGATGAGTAAACTGAGGCCCTGAAGAGAACCATCTCTGATTTAAAGCTAGAAGGATCCTCGGAAGACATCCAATTCAAACCCCTCATTTACAGCTCAGGCACATAGTAGGCACTTTGTGAACATTTATTGATTAACTAGGACATTGTAGCCCCAGAGAGGTTAAATGATCTGGTCAGGCTCACACCACTAGTAAATATCCAAGCCTAGGTCTGCAGCTAAATCCCTTGACTCTGAAGTCATTATACTTCCCTGAGTGGCACAAAATCTCCCTTGTCACAGGGCCCACTGCTGAAAGAGAGCTTGGAGATCAATCTTTTCTAACGCCATCCCTTTATAGATCAGGAGACTAAAGCTCAAGGGAGCTCTTTATGGCTTTAAGCAGGGAGACTCAAATCCCAGGCCTCTGACCTAAACCCAGGGCTATTCCCCCTGCATGAGGCAGCATGGTGTAATGGCCTGGGCTCTGGAATTAGCCTCCAGAAGGCCTAGGTTCAAATCCTGCCTCTGACAGTTAACTACCTATGTGTCCCTGAGCAAACAATTTAACTTACTTGTGCCTCAGTTTCCTCACCTATGAGATGAGAGGCTTGGATTCTAAGGCACCCTTCAGCCCTAAATCCTCACTTTGTCTCCCTTTCTTTTCCATCTCCCCAAAATACCAGTACTTTTCTTGGTGTATGGTGGGCACTCAATAAATTCAACAACAAAAGAAACATTTACTTAGCCCCTGCCATGAGTAGCTGTCTCCTGAATGCACAGATGAGATGCTCAAAGCCTGCTCCATGCCTTGCATTCTGTGTGAGTGTTTATTTGGAGTCAGCGGAGGCATATACGAAGCCTCAGGCAGTTTTCTCACTTGATCAAAGATAAACTCTCCACTAGCCAAGGCTGTCTAGAATGAAATGGTCATGAATTCAATTTTATTTTAATTAACTAACTGCTCACATAAAAGCTGGGAACATTTGGCATCAGGGCTCCAGAGAGCATCAGAGCCAGTATCAGAGCCCCATTTCACAATGGAGTCATGTCAAGAAAAGCATTTGGAGAAGCATGCAGTGCTAGGATCGCTCAATGACTGGAAGGCCAGGGCCTGAGGAAGATGACCTAATTGTACAAAGTTGGTCCTCTGGCTACACCGGCCAGAAATAAGGTCAAGCTACTCCCATGGCCAAATTCTTTGGAAGGGAAGAGCCAAAACTATCATGACTCCCCCCAAGAAAGATCTCCAATTAATTCTGCAGGCCCTGGATCTGAGAAGAAATAACTGCTGAGGTTTGGAGAAAACATCTAGATGAAATTGAGGAGGGATGGAACTCGATGGAAACACTTCAGGAAGTTTAAGAAAGGCCTCTCAGGACTAGCAATTGAGGAAAAAGGCATGGTACATTAACGAGGCTGGTGATCGGGGCAATACACCAGCACACTGAAGTTTGGAGGGCATGAAATTTTAAAACGACCACTTCAAAAGCCTGAGTAACTTTAAATGGTAAATTTTGGGCTGCTTGGATTAAAGTGGAATGAATGAAAAACATTTATTAAGTCTTTACAAAGTGCCAAGCACTGTGCTAAGCTCTGGGGATAAAAATACCAAAATAAAAAGCTGGCCTTAGAGTCAAAGGTCTTCCATCTTCGACGCTTACTACCTGTGTGACTTTGGGCAGGTCATTCAACCTCCCTCAGTTTCCTCATATATGAAATGACAAGTTTGGGCTAAATGGCCTCTGAGTTCTCCTTCAGGTCTGGATCAACAATCCTATTATTCTTTAACAGCAGAGAAAGAACTAAGCATAGCCCCTAGTTTGTAAGAAAACTTGTCTAAAATAGGAAGGTGGTGGCAAAATTTCTAGTTACAGCTCTTATACTTTTAATCAAGAAATCCTATGCTTCTCACAAACAGATAGGATCGTACTGAAAGGATAGTCATGAGGACAAACAAAATGGTAGAGCGGAAGGATCACTGGATCTGGAGTCAACAGAAACCTGGATTCAGATCCTGCCACTGACACCAGCTGCGTGTCCCTGAGTGAGTCACTTCACCTCTCTAAGTCTCAGCTTCCTCATCTGTAAAACAGGAGTCTTCATAGCACCTATCTCCTAGGGTTGTTGTGAGGATGAAGTGAAATAATATTTGTAAAACTTTATCCAAACCTTAAAGTGTTATGTAAATGTTAGTTGTTATTGTTAGTAAAAATGCCAAATAATGAGAAAAGCCCTGGATGGGGAGATAGAAAACCTGAGTCCGAGCCCTAAGTCTACTACTAACTAGCTATGGGACCTTTGATATATCTCCTCTCTCAGACTCATTTTTCTCATCTGTATAATGGCTTGACTAATATTTTCACTACTTCTTTCTCAAGATTACTGTGAAGAAAGCACTCTGTGGCCCTCAGTTTTCTGATCTGTAAAATGAGGGTAGGAAGGGCATTAGATCACATGACCTCCAAGATCCTGTCTGGCTCCAGTCCTCTAGCCTTCCAGTAGGTATGACAAGAACTTATTCAGATGAATACATTATCCAAATTTTCTCCTTGGTGTTACCAATGAAGAGTTTCAAGGGACACTGCATTTGTCTTAGCATATACTCCGTCTGTGGTATGAGTTACACAGCTCTCACACTAGAATATAGAATTATAATCACTTTCCTGTTAATATAATCACTGGCGAATGTTGGTCATAAATATTAAGTGCTAACAGGGCCAGATTACCCAGTGGACATTCAGGAATGTGCCTTGTGGGTCATGGAGTCAACACTACTCTTCCAGGAAGGTACAGGGCAGCCAACCACCAAGCCCCACCTCCTCCTGATCCCCTCAGCTATTAGCAGGCCCCACGAGCTCCCCTCCCTCTTTCCTTCTAGAAGCCAAAGCCTGAGACCATGGGAATGTGTCCAGCCTGCTGGGCAGGAATAGTCCAAGCCTCTGAGCTAAGCCCAGAACACAAAAGAAACATCCAGGCCCTCTCAGCAATGCTCCTGAAGTGGCCTCCATTCCTCCATTCTCTCCACACAACTGCCAAAAAGATACTCTTAAAGCATAGCACTGATCATGTCCCTTCCCTGCTCCAGAAACTATAGTGACTCCCTAGTGCCTCCAAGATAAAACACCAACTCTCCCATTTGGCACTGAAAGGCTTTCACTACCTGGTCCCAGCCTATCTTTTCTATCTGATTTCAAATGATTCCCCTTCGTTCACTCTACATTCCAACTAAACCAGCTGACTTTGCTTTATGCTCCATCTATGACATCCCTTTGACAATCCTGTCCATTTTTGCATTAGCCGTTCCTCATGCCTGGATTTATTCTGCCTTCTCACCTCATCACCTCTTGCAATTCCAGACTCCTTTTAAAGCTCAGGTCAGGAGACTTTTCCTGATATACCCACTTGTTAGTAACACCTCCTCTCCCATTGGTTTGAATTTCTTTTGTATTTGCTTATCTGGGTTCATGTTGGCTTTGACTCCATCCCCCATTCAATAGAGTATAAGCTACTTGAGGACAAGAAATGTTTTTAGATTTTTGTCTTAGTGTTGCCTGACCCTACAACAGTGCCTGGCATGCTTATGCTTGGTAACAATGCTTGGTGGGTCCTTAATAAATGTTTCTTGAATAAAATTCTCTCTTCATCTGTATATAACCACTTCATTCTCCAGGTTGTGAGAAAAGTGTCTTTGTAAACTCCATAGCCTTATAGAAATGTGAGTTATAACTATTGCTATTGTTTTGTATCAAGAATTATTATTAGGAACTGAGAGTTCAGATAGAAATAACATCTATAGGCTTGGATTATTTTTTAAATTTAAGATATAATTTTATTAGGTTTTCTTTTTTGTTATGAATGTAATCATTCTGGAACCATAAATATTCCAAATGTAAGGAAGAACAAGAGAGTGAAATATAAACAAAAACACAGATTTATGTTACACAGCATTTTCGAAAATAATAAAAATAGCGTGCATTTATTTTGCACTCTAAGGTCTATAAAACACTTTCCAAATATCATCTCATTTGCTCCTCATTTCAACCCTGGAAAGAAGGTGCTATTATCATGCCTATTTAACAGATGGGAGAACTGAGGCAGACAAAAGTTAAGTGCCTCATCCACAATCACACAGCTAGCATCTGAGGCTGGATTTAAATCCAACTCATCTTGACTCTAAGCTCAGTTCTCTGTCCACTCAACCACCTAGCTGCTATATCAAACTTAACATGGTAATATCTGGAGTCTTCACTTTAGAATATAGCCAGCTTCAAAACTTCCTTTCCTGATCCTGGGTCATTCTGTGGCTGAACTTAACATTATGTTGTAATGACAAACCCAGATGGATATGGACCAGCGAGGGTGAAAATCAGTTGAAAAGCCAGTTTTATTGAGCACTTAATATACAGTTCTGTAACAGGCCAGGAGTGGCAATGTACCAGAGAAGGATCAGGCAAGATGTCTGCCCTCACGTATCTTATGGTCTAATGGGGTAAACAGGACTAATTCAACTTCTCTTAGTACATATTGTTCCCTTATTAGAGTATAAGCTCCTTGAAGGCAGGAACTATTTTCCTTTCATCTTTGCATCCTCAGAACTTAACACAGTATCTGACACATAATGGGTGCCTAATACATGCTTACTGATTGATTAAAATAACCCCTTACAACTACACTTACTAGCTGTGTGACCCTGGGTGAGTCACTTACCTCCATTTCCTAAACTGCAAGATGGAGATAGTAATAGCACTTGCCTCAAGATTGTTGTAAAGATCAAATGAGATAATGTTTGTAAAACATGCTTAGCACGGTGTCTAGCACAGAGAAGGTGCTATGTAAATGTTTATTCCCTTCCTCCCCTCCCATAAGAAAGAAAGAGCTCATATCATATAAGTATAGACAAATGAAACAAATTCCCATCTTGGCTACATCCCAAAATGAGCTTCTCATTGGGCACATTAGCCCATCATCCCTTTGTCATGAGGTGGGCAGTGTTCCTCTTCTTCTTCAGCCTCTGGAATTAGGATTGATCATTTTGTTGATCTCACAGTTCTTTAGTTTTCCAAAAGGAGAAATGCCCTTGAAACAACAGCAGAATCACAGAATTTAAGGGTTCAAAGGGATCTTCAAGATCACTGAGTCCAATTTGTATTTGAAAAAGAATTCTCTTTAGCCTATCTCCAACAAGAGGGAACCCATGACTTTCCAAGGCAACCCCTTCCATTTGAGACCTAATCTAATTCTGAGGATGGTGCTCCTAATGTCAAGCCTAAACTGGCCCCAGCCACTGTCTTCCCATTGCTCCTGGGTTTTCCCTCTGGAGACAAACAGAAAAAGTTGAATCCCTCTTCTATATGTTGTTGCTCAGTCATATCCAACTCTTCATGACCCCATTTAGGGTTTTCTTGGCAGATACTAGAGTGGTTTGCATTTCCTTCTCCAGCTCATTTAACAGATGAGGAAACTGAGGCAAACAAGGCTAAGTGACT
>NW_020954615.1:6222197-6224990 GCF_900497805.2 Vombatus ursinus | reverse complement strand
GCCAGGGTCACACAGCTAAGTATCTGAGGTCAGATTTGAATTCAAGATGAGTCTTCCTGATTCCAGGCCTGGCACTTTGTGTGCACTATGGCGCTACCTAGCTTCATGACCACCTGTCAAATAATTGAAAACATTTCTCTTGTGCCTTCTCTTAGGTTAAATATCCTTGTTTCTTTCAACTGAAGCTTATACAATATGGAATCAATCTTCACCATCCTGGTCACCTCTTCTATGACCTTAACTCACTTCACCTCTCTGGGCCTCAGTTGCCTCATTTGTAAAACAAAGGAGAGTGGAGTAGATGGGCTCTGAGGTCCTTTCAGCACGTGTGGTCCTTTGGTGACCTCCAGATCATCAATGTCCTTCCTGAAATGTGGTGCTCAAGATGGAGCTTGTCAAAATATCATTTAGTCTGCACTACAGAGTTTAGCACTTAGAATGTCTGAATTCTAGGAGTTCAGAAAAGACAGGAAAGGCTTCATGGAAGGGATAAAATTTGGCTACAACTGAAAGGGAGGCTGGAGTTTGCCTAAGTGGAAAGGGGGACTGGAAAGGCATCATGGGCAAGGGAAATGACATAGGCAGATTTTTGGTAAACTCAGTCCCACAAACATTTATTAATCCCCAGATACGTGCAAGGCACTGTACTCAATGCTTAGGGTGCTGAGATCTATGGACTTGCCCAAGGTCATAGAACCAGTAAGTGTGTTGTTATTTTTAAATTTAAATTCTATTTTTAAATATTAACAAAATCTATTTTTTCTTTTTCCCAGCTCCCCCTGTTTTCCTGAAATTTCTGTTCTGAGGAGAGAACTGGAAAGAGGTAAGATATAACCCCAACAGTCACAGTATTGACTAGGTCGTCCTGGTTTTTAGGTCAGCCCTCTGGTCACTGGACATAATGCCTCTGCGGCCAACACCTTCTCTTTTATTCCATAAAACTAAATTTTCAGCGTCCTAGAGTAGCCATTCTAGTGGAAGGAGGAGCGACCAAAAGCCCTGTTCTGAGAAAAAGGATTGTGACGGCCACTTCAGTGCTAATGAAATAAATGTCTATTGGTGGAATTTTCACCAACTATGGAACTTGTATACAAAATGCTTTAATATCAAAACATTTTAACTTTAATAATTTAGTGACATAACACATTTCTCTAACACTTTGCAGTTTGCTTTAAAAAATCTTGTTACTGTCTTTTGTTTGAACATTACCTTCATTAATAAATATATCCCCCCTCCTCTCCTCCCCCTTTCACCCCCAGATTCCCTGTAACAAAGACCTAAAACATGAAAGTTGTTTACCGAAACTAACCAAGGTGTTCAAATCCCAACTGTGAAGCTCGTTGCTTGTGTGACCTTGCTGAAATCACTTTACTTCCTTGGGCCTCAGCTACCTTATCTGTAAAATGAGAGGAACAGACCAACTGACCTCCAAGGTCCTTTCCAGTTCTGTATCTAGGTTCTTAGAAACAAGTGAGTCTGACAGTGCATGGAATGTTCTAGGCCCATAGTCCACTACTGAAAGTGAGAGAGTCAGATAGACAGACTAATGACAGAGAGACAGAGAGAGGGAAGAAGGGAAAGAGAGAGAGAGAAAGAGAGAGAGAGAGAGAGAGAGAGAGAGAGAGAGAGAGAGCCCATTACAACTTTAAAAGTCCTTTTCTCTGCTCTAATCCTGTCAGATAGGTAGAGCACATAATGTTATTTCCATTTTATGGCTGAAGAGACTGATGCTCAGAGCCAGTGGTGTGCTGTAGACAATTGTTAAATTTGCTTGTGAGAGCCAATTGTTAAATTTTCATTTCCAGCAATTTACACCAGGGGAATTGGCAACACTACAAATCAGGGCTGAATTTATTGCTTTGTTAATTGTGTACTTTTAAGATAGTGATGGAGAGAAAGTTAATAATGCAAATTAAACTTGAAAGTGTGTCATGCAAACTTTAAAAACATTTTTTTGATCAGACAGCCGATTATTAAAACATTGAGCAGCACATTCCTGCTCAGAGTGCTGACAGGACTTGCCTCCTATGCTAGACCCATAGAACACATCAGAGTCCAGCCTGGAACCCAGGGCTTCTCTTTGCTGTCTCCAGTGCGGTTTCCATGCTGCTATCCCATAGAGCGAAGTGCTTGGGCATCTCCACATGTTCACGTCCACCTTTGATTATCTCTCTTCAGGTCTTCTTTCACCCCCTTGGTCACGTCCTCTCTCCCCCCTTCCCCATGACGTGCTCTAGAGCAGGACTGGTCTTTGAATTTCCCACGTCGAGCTGCCTAAACACCTTCTTTTCTGAGGGGTGGGGGCTGAGAGGTGGCAGGAGCAAAGCTGACTAGGAGCAGAGAAAATAAATGATTTCAGCGCTAGCCTTGTGAAACCCTATGAGAGTTCATCTAATCTAATCCTCTCGTTTTCCAGGTGAGGAAACTGAGGCCTAAAGATATGAAGTGAGTTTCTCTCACTAGTAGTGCCAGGACCACAGCCCAGGTGCTCGCCCATTCCAGCCCACCCCAGCCTACCCCACCCTACTCTCAGCGAGTTCTTTCACTACATAAGAGACCAGCTTCTTGGCAAGCTTTCAGCTCTTTTTCCAGCCCTTGGAAAACTGCTTCATAAAACTGTTTTAACCAAATCCGCAATTATACCTTCCCCAAGATTTAACATAAAATTTCAAGATAATTGCATAGTTCTCTTTGTTTCTACCTTGTCCCCAAACACTTTGGATTGTATTTGGCTCAAACCCGAGTATGCGTGTGCAAACACACACACACACACACACACACACACACACACAC
>NW_020954615.1:6211664-6222165 GCF_900497805.2 Vombatus ursinus | reverse complement strand
ATGGAGGCTGACTCAGAAACCATCTAGTGAAACCCATACCAAAACATGAATCCCTTCTACCACATAATAATAATAACAGTAATAATAATGACAATATCTAACACATATAATGCTGTAAGCTCCACAAAGCACTTCACAAATATTATCTCATTTGATCCAACCTGGGAGGGAGAGAGGTGCCATTAATTTTCCCATTTTACAGATGAGAAAACGGAGGCAGAGAGAAGTGGAGTGACTTTCCTGGGGTCACACAGCTAGTGAATGTGTGAAGCTGGATTTGCAGACTCCAATTCCAGTGTTCTGTCCACTGCAACACATAGCAAGCTCTGCTGTGGCCCAACAAATGACCATCCAGTTGAAGACCTTCGGTGAGGGGGAACTCACTACTTTCCCATGGCAGCCCATTCTATTTTGCATAGTTCTCACTGGGATGATATTTCCCAACATCAAGCTTCAATATGTTTCTTCGTAATTTCCACCCATTGGTCCTGGTTATGTCCTCTGGGGATGAGTAGTACAAATCTATTACCACTTCTTACAACATCTCTTTGCATACTTGGAGACAGCTATTAAATGTGTGTCTCCCGCCCCTCCTCCCATCTCCTTTCCTCTGATCTAAACATGTCCAGTTCCCACATGGAGGAGACAATGAGAGGGCTGTGGTTGGCATCCAATCCATGCCCCCAGCTGACCCTTGTGGTCAATGTCCAGTTCTCAAATCACAGTCCCATGCTGCAGCAGGAGCAGCAGCAGCCTCATTCTCAGACCCAGCTTCCTTTGGAAGATAATGGACAGGCCAAGGAAACCTTCCAACTGGTAAGTTAGAGGAGCAGAAGGAACATGAATCTTGGAGCACAGTTGCCAAGAAACTCTATAGGATGCAGGTGCAAAGAGATTTTTTTCCCCCTTTCAAATTCAGACTCATTAAAATATGTATTTTGCAAAGGGATTACATTCAAACATCTGGGAATGGGGGAAAATATCCAAAATTCCCAAAGAAGAGTGGGCTTATTTTTTCCTTCTCCCCCCCCCACCCGCCCCACCTTTCCAAATGAAATGAAATTTGGTTTCAGGGTGAAGTGGGTTTTTTTCTCATAGGTTCTTTGGTGCTGGTGCTGTTAGGGGTGGATCAAAGATGGGCAAGAGAAGAGAGCAGACGCAAAACTGACTCTGAAGGGCCCCAGCCTTCTTCATCAACAGTCATAATTGTGGGAAAGTAACCTGAAGATGCCAGGCAACAGGAAATTACTAGAGAAATCTGTCAGCGCGATCAGCTGCTATTTTCATTGTTCTTTGGCAAATTTATACACAGTCGGGAACACCTGGGCTGGCCGGCGGCCCAGGTTTGACTAATTGCCAGGGGAGAAGAGTCGTCATTTGTCTTCGGAGGGGTTTCCTCCGTTAGCTCCTCCAAACATGTGGTTTCACTTTCCCCCTCTCTCTGCAGGAAATAGCAGGACAGTGAGACGGGAAATAAATGAGTTCACTTCCAAGAGGTTGCGTCCTAAGAGGCCACTCCAAAAATAACTGTCTTGTGAGAGGTTGTTAATAACTGAGATTCGAGAGACTTGTCTTCAGAAAACAACATTTCAAAGGCACAGCAATCCCTTCCCCCTCCCCTTTTCTCCTAGACTCCATGCACATTTAAAAAATAATCATTAAAAGGAGGGGGAGAAATTGTAGAGGGCAGGAGAAGTCATGGTAATCCTTGGTTGGGGTAATAGGAATGGCAGTCTCCCCTTTGCAAATTCTTCTTCTTAGGTTGTTGGCTTTCTTTCCCACCTCCACTGTCCCCAAACTTGTTTTCTGTGCCCTGGGATGTAAAGTGGGAAAAGGGTGAGTTGGGAGCAATTGTCCTCCCTAGCTTTCTACCATGGACTGGTCTCTTCTTCTAAAATGCCAATTGGAATGGGGTGTGTTCGAAGGTATGCAAATAACCTAGGAGCAGTAACCACCTGTCCTGGGGGTTTGGCTCTGCCTAGAGGTGGGTTTGGATGCCTTAAGACTGTCTGGTCATCAAGGGATCATGTCTTTATAAGAACCACCTGCCAGGATGACAGCCTTCGTCCTTACCTTCCTGCCATATTGTTAAGGTTAGCATACCACTACACAAATATGCATGTGCACACACATATCTCTACTCCCTCTCATTATTCACATCCATTCAGAACCATAACTAGGGCAGGTGACCTGAGCTTTGCCCCAAAGTGCCCACTGGCAGAACTTACAGTCTTTCAGAAGGTAGAAACAACAGAATTTAGTACCTAGTTAGCAAGGAGGTTTAGTTAAAATAAGAAGGAGCTAGTCACCAGGCTGAGGTGGGCTCCTTTCTTGCCTTGATTTCCTTCTTTCTACCACCACCCCAGCTCCAAACCCTTTGGTCATACTTTGTTCATCTTGCCGGGGCGCTTTTCACAAAATTCCTGGTCATAGCTCTGAATCTACCTTCTTGGGTATCAGGGCCATGTTTTGTATGCCTTCTCTGAAACAATCAAGCTCACTTAATTACTCTCCTTTTCACATGGCTGACTGGGGAATGTTACAGTGGCCATAGGTGTGTTTCAGATTGAAACACACATCCGCCATTAGTCTATTTTCACCTGCATCATGTTCCACTTCCCCAGTGATTTAGAGGGTTTGGCATCATGTCAGCAGAGACTCAACTGCCATTTTCTTTTCTTTCTTTCTTTCTTTTTTTTTTTTTAAAGCATTTAGAACACGCGGCCTGCTGGCCAATCATTACTAGCCTGGGTGAAGCCAACAACATTTGGGTTTCATTTGGTTTCTGTGGCAGACCTCTTTCCCCGAGTTGAGCTGCACTGTAATTCTAAACTGACCCACCTTCCCCCTTGCAAAGGTGAAAAAATGTTATGGAGCTTTTTACAGCCCACAGCCCATCATTTATGCGGAAACACTGGTAGAGTTCAGACTTGGCTGATTTTCGCTAAATCAGAGATGTTTTGACATGTTTATTTGTTTAATTTGTTTATTTTGACTAGCTCTGATTATAATTGGCAGCAGTGAGCAGAATTAACATTAGACAGTGTCTTAGACTTGTCTGTTACAATAATGCAAAAAGCATGTGAAGGGAAATCGACCAGCTAAATAACAATGGCGGGCGGGCAGGAAAGCCTTGGTGGAAACAGATATATAAACCTGATTCGAACTAATTTTTTAAAAAATCATCACAATGAGAAATGTGCAAATTACAGGCTAGCAAGACCACCAACATGAAGCCTAGTAAATACATCTGCTCATCCCCTTGTTGTTAGATTTTTGGCTTCCCAAAATGACATTTTAAAAATCAAGTCAACTTGTGGAATTGTTTTAAGATCCACTTTATCACAGAGGGCTATTTTATTTGCCCGAAATTAAAATTGCACTGCCTCTCAAATAACACAGCAGTACAGTGGGCTCTGGAACTAATTCAGCTAACTGAGCCTATCTGGGTTCTGCACTGTATTTCTGAAATATTTTGGTCCCAAGCCTGGGCCAGAGAGAATGCACTTCAGGACTTTAGCAAATTAAACAGAGCAGGCAAGTCTACACCTGTCTCTGTCCCCTGGAATGATGGCCATGTTTTCCTATTTATTTTCTCCTCTTCATGGATGGAAAGAGAAGGCCTGATGAGCCACCCACCAGCATGCAAAAAAGGTTCCATTTTCTAAGTAAAGAAAACGCCATCTTTGTTGTTACTTTGATGGGGACGGGAGAACTCAAAACACCCCAAAAGTTTGGAAAGCATGAACCTGGACACTAAGCAATATTGTCCCCTTCAGGCCAGCTTGAACTCCATCCAGGGTGCTGAAGAAGAATCCCCTGTGATCTCTCTGAGCTCATCTGATGAGACACATGGATGATGATGCTGGGGCATAGCCTTTCAGGCAGGATCACGAGACATCCATCTCTCTCCATATTTGCCTGCCAATTATGCAGAGTGCACAAACATGCCTTGCTCACATTTATTCCCCCATAAATATTTTCCCAGTATGCAGTATGGTACGCCATAGTGTGTGATCCTGAGTTGGAACACCATATGTGCTCAGCAACAGGGGCCAAGTCAAGGTTCCGTATCTACACGAGACATTCCAGAGATCTCCTGCTACTGAAGATGTTATTGGGACCCAGGCAGCACCCAACTCTTGGTCTCTCTGATCCTACTCCAAATGGCATTCCTGCTTACTTCTTCTAAGGAATCACAGCCACCAACAAGTCCATGAGAACATTGGCCAGGCTAGTTGCACAATGCCATCCCAGGAAGAGAGATTGCCTTCATTCATTTTGTTCAATCAACCAAACATTTATTAAGGGTCTACTGTGACACAGACACTGTGCTATGTACTGAAGAGAGAAAGGCAAGAGCTCAGTAGAAGCTGCTTCCATCATATTCTGTAGTAGGCTTCCCTTTTCTGTCTGTCTGGGAAGGATGTTTTGACTTACAGTTGAAGCAGCTGAAGTATGTTGCAGTTGGAGCTGTAGGCCTAGAGTCAGGAAGACCCAAGTTCAAACACTACCCCAGACACTTACTAGCTGTGTGACCCTAGGCAAGTCATTTAACCTCAGTCGGTTTCAGTTTTCTTATTTATAAAATGAGGATAATAATAGCAACTACCTTCCAGGGTAGTTGAGAGGATCAAATAAGTTAACATATGTAAATTGCTTTACAGAACTTAAAACACTATGTAAATATTATACATTATTTTATTAGCAGCTATGCGTAAGGCATCATGCTAAATGCTGTGGATACAAAGACAAAACATAAAAAGTCTCTGCCCTCGAGAGGCTTACAGTCTGTTGGGCAGGAGGAAGGCAGTAAGAAATATGTATGCCATAGAGAGGCCAATGCAAAGAACTTACAATATAATTAATATAGAAATTTCAAAAGGTACCAAGAGATAACTAGACAAGGGGATAGGGGGAGGACTAAGAAAACCCCACAAAACTGGTAGCTGCTGAGCTGTGCATATTCATGTATTTGTCAGTCAATCAGTCACCAGGCATTTATTAAGCCCATGCTATGTGCCCGGCACTGTGTTAAGACAATTATCACGTAAAGAGAAGGAGAAAGCCAGTAAAAGTGGTTGGCAATGACCTTGGCCTTCCGACGGCCAGTTTGGTGACAGTGATCTCGTAGAGGCAGACCTTTCAATTAATAGGTCGATCTGATTATTTGAGCACTTGATTGTCAGAAAAAACCAGTCCATGCCAACAAAGCAACATGCCCTAATAGACTACTGAACCTGGAGTGAGGAAGACCTGAAATCAAATCCTGCCTCTGTTATTTACTGACTGACCATGACCATGACCATGAGCAAGTATTGATAATACCCCCAGTAAAGCTGGGGGTGATAAGCACATTTATCTTCAGTTAATCAATAAAAAAGTGTTTATTAAGCACCTACTGTGTGCCAGGGTGTGCCAGAGACGGTACCTTAACTCAAATCTTCCTATCTCCAAGGCTAGCTGGCTATCCATTATACCACACTATCTCTTGTTATTGTTGTTGTTATTGTTACTTGTTATCGACTTGCAGACTAAATCAGCTACTTAATTATTTAACTTAAAAAACACTGGATTTCTTTTTGGTTAACCTTCAAAATGAGGCATTAGCTCCTTAGAGACAGATGTTATATAAATACACTGCATTCTTATTATTAAAGTGAAACTTCTTCAGAGGACTTACCAGGGGACCCAGTTTTCAGAACATTGTGCACAGGAACAAGATTAAATAGGGGATATTCTAATGAAGTCTTGCTGTACGGGGCTCCAGGAGGGCCAGTTCTAAATCCAGTTGGATATCTATGTAATTTAAAAATAAGGACAGCCAAGCTGGAAGAGTGGCTGCTCACAGACAGAGCCTGAAAACAATTTTATTAACTTCAAATAGAACCCAGTGGCTTCAGATATTTACCAAGCTCTCATGGTCAAAACCTGGAAGCTCACTCCAAGCAGCCTTCATGAAGTAGTAGATTCTTTCCGGTGATGGACGTCCATTTGAAAAAGGTCAGTCCTGACTTTCCTGGCACATTGCTCTTCTGTTTGTTTGTACCTTCTCAAAATCACAGAATCTCAGAGTTGGAAGAGTCCTCGGCCGCTAGTCCAGCCCACATATGGACAAGAGTTACCTCAACGTCATTCCCAACAAGTAGCCATCCCCACTTTGCTTAAAGACCTTCAAGAAAGTGGAAGCCATTACCTCGTCAGGCAGGGCCTTTCTCTAGATATGCTCCAATCTGTCAATGTCCTTCGTTTGATATGGTGCCCAGAACAGAACACCGTCCTTCAGCTGTGTTCTGACTGGGACAAAAATACAGTAGTGATATAACTTCCTTCCTTCTGGACACTATTCCTAATGTGATTTAAGATCAACTTAGCAATTTTTGCAGCTGTGACACTCAACTTACTCTTCCAGTTTACAAAACCCTCTCTATCTCTCTCTCTCCCTCCCTTCCTCCCTTCCCCAAGCTGTTATACAACAATGGCTCCTCCATTTCATACTTAAGAAACTGATTTTTTGAAACCAAGCCTGAGACTTTACATTGATCTCCATTCAGTTCTATCTTATTAGATGTTAGCCATCATTCTTGGCCTCCGTACTTTAGAATCAGAGTTTTAAAAGTTAGATGGGGGGCAGCTAGGTGGTGCAGTAGATAGAGCACCAGCCCTGAAGTCAGGAGGACCTGAGTTCAAATCCGGCCTCAGACCAAACACTTGACACGTACTAGCTGTGTGACCCTGGGCAAGTCACTTAACCCCGATTGCCTCACAAAAAAAAAAAGAAAAGAAAGAAAAGAAAAAGAGTTAGATAGGATTTCAGCAGCCATCTGGTCCAACACATATTTTAAAAGAATCCCCACCATGCCCTACCCAACAAGAAGTCAGGTCCCATTTCTGGGAATAGGGGGTCAGGCAATTGAGAGTGTAGTCAGCTGAAGAATTATGATAGAACATATTTAACTAATGCCATAGGAAATTGGGACTAGTTCAGTCTCAGTTAAACTATGTGAATGTCATATGCCAATTTTTGACCTAGCAATAAATGTATCATGATATACCTATGGCCTAACTCATTACCAGATCACTAGTGGAGCCTAGCATCAAATACCTTTAAAAAGCTCTTGGGCCCCTCTACTTAGAGCTGGAAAGGACCATATGGATGATTAAGTCCACCCTTATCATACAGACAAGAAAGCTGAGACCCAGAAACTTCCTGCTGGAGGGTAGCAGGTAGCAGAGAGAAGGTTCCATTCTAGACCTCCAGATTCCAAAGCCAACACTCTTCACCATACCATATTCCCTAAACACATCACACCACAGAACAATCTAGAAATCTGGTCAGAATCAACCTTGTAGGGTGTTACTATCCTTCACTTGTCAGGTTATAAGAGGAGTAAGAATAAGGGCAAAGTGGGTGCCTGTTGTTTGATGAATTGTTTGAGGCAACAAGGGAGGACAATGGATAGAATTCTGGGCCTGGAGTCATGAAGACTTGACTTCAAAGCTGACATCAGATACTTACAAACTGTAAGATTCTGGGCAAACCACTTAGCTGCTATTTGCCTCAGTTTACCCCATCTATAAAATGAGAATAATAAACATTCCCATAATAACAGTACCTCCCAGGGTTGTTAGGAAGATCAAATAAGATAATATTTGTAAAGAGTTTTGCAAACCTTAAAGTACTATATAAATGCTAGCTATTATTATTGTATGTGTCTATAATAAGGAAATACACATTTACATAGTACGTACTATGTGACAAGCACTATGTTAAATAATTTATAGATATTATCTCATTTGAGCCTCACAACAGTCCTGCAAGGTAGGTGCTGCTATTATCCTCATGTTATCATTGAAGAAACTGAGGCAGAGATTGCCCGGGGTCACACTAATAATGATGATGATGATGATGATGGTGATACATAACAACTACCATTTAAATAGCACTTACTCATCCATGAAGAAGGATGACCTCAATGACTGATTGACTCTTGAGTGGAATTGCTCCTACAAGTGACTGGATTGATCATCAATCAATCAATAATCATGTATTAAACACCTACTCTTTGCCAGGTATTATAATAGGCCTTGGCACACTAGGGATTCAAAGACAAGTGAGAAATCCCAGATCTCAAAGAGGTTACAATCCATCTGAAGAAACTACATGTATATGTTTAAGTTTCAAAATAGATACAGAGTAAACAAAGTAATTGCAAAGGAGGGGAGCCCTATATTTAATAGAGGTAAATGTAAAGTTCCACACGGGTTCAAAAAATCATTTTCACAATTGACTTCTAGAAAGTCTGGAGAAGGAAATGGCAAACCACTCCAGTATCTCTGCCAAGAAAACCCCAAATGGGGTCATGAAGAGTCAGACATAACTGAAACAACTGAACAACAACAGGTCACTGGAGAAATCAAGGAAGACTTCATGTAGGAGTCAGTACTTAATCTGATCTTTGAAAGAAGCAGATTCTAAGAGGTGTGGAGGGAGAGTATTTAAGGTATGGGTTGACAGCCTGGGTGAAGGCACAGAGATGAGAGAGTAAATGTTTTCTACAGAGAACGGTAAGTAGGCCAGTTCGTCTGGAAGATAACTTGAGTAAAAGAATGATATGTTGGTTGGTTGGCTGTCCTTCATGCTCAAAGGGGACTGAAATGACATCACTATGTCAGGATCAAGGTACACTGTACAAAGTGACTGTGGCTGATCAGACCAACGTGAGCTGGGAAGGCTCGACAATAGGTCGGGCACAAATTGTCCCCATCAGCATTTGGAGGGCAAGTGGCTTTAAATGTGTGCATCTCACATTTCCTTTGAGCTACTGCAATTCTGCTTTGATGTGGGCATGCCATGCAGGGCAGTCCTGTGCCAGTGTCTCCCATGTCTCACAGTCAATACCAAAGTTCTTCAGAGAGACCTTGACAGTGTCTTTGTATCATTTCTTCAGACCACTGTGTGGGTGCTTACCTTGCCTGAGTTCTCCATAAAATAGTCTTTTTGGCAAGCGTATGTTGAGCATTTGAACGACATGGCCAGCCCATTGGAGTTGTGCTCTCTGAAGCAGTTTGGATGCTTGGTAGTTTAGTTCAAGAAAGGACCTCAATGTCTGGTACCTTATCCTGCCAGGTGATCTTCAGAATCTCCCTAGGACAATTCAAATGGAAGTGATTCAGTCTGAAATCAGAGGCTTCCCAACTTTGCCAGTTACTCTTTGTGTGACCTTGGGCAAGTACCTTCCTTTCTCTAGACTTCCATGTCCGCTTCAGAAAAGAGGTAGTTGATCTAAATCAGAAATTAATAACCTGAGGTAAACTTTAAAAATGTATATATTTTGATAACTGCATTTCCAAATAATCAGTTTCCTTTGTAATCATATGTATTTTATTTAATGTGTTTTAAAACATGATTCTGGGAAGAGGTGTGTAGGTTTCACCAGATAGCCCAAGGGGTCCAGCATCTCCAAAATAACCCCTGGCCCAGATGATCCCTAAGGTTCATTTCTGTTCTGAAGTCATGGGCTTTTCCCTCTTTCTAATCAGATGCCCACCCAGGGCTCTGTCTGAGTCTCAGCCAACCATCTGGATTTCCACTCCCAGCCCTCTGCCATGTTTCTAACTTCCCAAAAGGCACAGTCTGGCTCTTTCAGAGAGCACAGTAAACAAAGTAGGCTCGGCCACCAGGCAGATGGCAGGCAGCCTATGCCCGCCTAGTGCATGGGGACAGCCAGCTCCAGGGTGGGAAGCATTCCTCATTCCTAGCAGGTTGGCTTTCAAATAGGCCTAAAGAGGGAGGAGGGGAGACACATGCTCACCCTCCCCAGTGAAGAATCTCTCTTTGCTCTCATCCTCTCCTTCCTCTGGCGTCCTCTCTGCCTCCCCTACCCCCTTTCTTCTTGCTTCCTCCTTTTTTTTCCTTTCTCCCCTATGGCCTATGCCTTAGGTCTACCAGGGCACCCACCAGTAGACTCAACCCCACAGAGAGAGCTCAGGGCCAAAGAGGTTGCTGACCCCTGTTATGAACTTTCAGTCAAGGCCTGCACAGAAGAAGATGAGCCCCCTGGTTTCCATACCCCCCTCCCAGCCCTTACTGTCTCAAGGTTCTGTTCAGGGTATTTTTTTAACAATCCAGATAAATCCCAGGAGTCCCACAAGTTTCCACCAACCAGATGTACAGAAGTATAAGATCTCAGAGTCAGGAAAGACCTCAGAAGTCATCTAGTCCATACAGCAGGACTATCCCCTCCCTCGTTCTGCACTGTATGACTCTTATCTTAATGCAGCTTAAGATCATATTAGCCTCCTTTTTCTTTTTGGCTCCCATCTCACATCATTGACTCATATTGAGCTTAAAGTCCACTAAAACACCAGATCCTTTTTCAAATGAACTACTACCCAGCTAGATTTCTTCCATCTCAAAATTGTGAAGGGGAGGAGAAGGGAGGGGAGGGAGGAGAGGGAAGGGAAAGGAAGGGAGGGGAGGGAGGGGAGGGGAGGGAGG
>NW_020954615.1:6205874-6211654 GCF_900497805.2 Vombatus ursinus | reverse complement strand
GGGGGGGGGGGGGGGGGGGGGGGGGGGGGGGGGGGGGGGGGGGGGAGGGGAGGAGCTGAACACTGACACATAGGAAGGGTGAGGCAAGGCTTCCCATGAGCATTGTCTTGAGCTGAGTGTCCAAGGAAGACAAGGCTTCTGAGAGGCAGAAATGAGGAGAGAACACCTCTCAGTCATGAGGAAACCGATTGAGAAAATATGCCAAGGTAGAGGACGAAGAATCAGGTTTGGAGCATAGCTGAGTCCCATTTGTCTGGATCATAGAAGTCACACAAGAGAGGAATAGGAAATAAGGCTGTAAAGGAGTTTGTATTTGCATCCAAAGGCACGAGGGTGTCCCTGAAGCTTTTTCAGCAGGAGAGTGACCTGGGCAGGCCTATGAGGGAAGGAATGATTTTGGCCCAAGAATGAACTGCAGAGAGACCAATTAGAAGATTGCCCAGAGTCCATGGGAAAGGTGATGAGGGCTTAAACTCAGATGTCGGCTATGTGAAGTGAGAGGAAAGGGCAGAGAAGGGAGATTTTGTGGAAGTAGTCAGTCAGCTAGTATTTATTAAGGGCTCCTCTATGCCAGGCACTGTGCTAAGTGCCGGAATGATGCTTGGCAGCTGCTTGGATGTTGAGAGGGTAGGGGGGAGGGAAGAGGGGAGGATGACTGACTTGGAGGTTTCAGATCTGGGTGACAGGGTAAAATGAAGGCTTTAGCCTGAATTATCTCGAAGCTCCTTCCTTTCCTGCTCTAAATCCTCAGATCCCCTTGGACACAAAGGCCTGGACTTTCCAAGACCATCCAGTAAGTCAGGAGACTCATCAAAGTGAGTCTTGGCAGAGGTCGGAGCACATTGTTCAGTCTTCCTAAGCTATAAACCACGTTCCCGTCCAATGATTTTGGCTCCCTTGTTCTGTGTCCTTAAAGGTAGCCATTGTCACATGGTAGACTTGGCATTGGGAGACCTGAATTCAAAATCCAGCCTCTGACTTTCTAGTTTTGTGACCCTGGCTAAGGAGCTTCACTCCTCAGACCTGAAAAATGGGAATGATCAACCTTTCCCCTTTCCAGAGTTATGCTGAAAGCATGTTGTAAACCCCAACACGATAGAAATGGAAGTTATGATTCCCAAATCCTCTTGCCTAAAGGAGGGAGGGTGAGTTTCACCTATGTAAAAAAAAAAAAAGCTAGGTGGCAAATTTAGAGAGATGGTGAATACCCAAAGCGAGAGGCAAGATGCATAATGGACAGCACTTTGGACTTGCAGTCAGACAGACCTCAATTGGAATCCTTCCTCAGACACTTACAAAGTGTGTGACCCTTGACAAATCACTTCAGTTCCTTAGATATGCCCAGCACATAATAAATGCTTAATAAATCCTTGTTGGTTGATTAACTGGAAAACAGGGAAAATAATAGCACCTACCTCACCGGGTTGTTGTGAGAGTCAAGTGAGATCATGTGCTTTGTAAATCTTAAATTGCCATATAAACCTGAGCGCTCGTGATTATCTGCAAAATAAGGGAGTCACACCAGATGGCCTCCAAGGCCTCTTCTAGCCCTCATTCTGTGATCCCATTTCCTTAGCAATACGTCCAAAGGCAACTAGAGCTAAATATAATGGTATTAGAAGGGGTGGGAGCAGGGGGTACAAGAGGGGAGGGTCACCTCCCAAGCTTCAAACATCTCTTAGACAAATGCTCAAGGTCTTGTTCCACTGAAGAGGTCTAGATGATTTTAACTTTAGCAACGTTCACTGGCGATGGAATTTCAGGAGTGGTGGGGCATGAGAAGAATGAACAGCTCTCTGTTGCCATCCTGTGGTGAAAGGTCAAAACGATGGAAGGGCTCTCAGCTGAAAGAGCTACAGCTGTCCTCATCTGCATAAAACCATGTATCCTTTCTAGAGGATTACTTTGGAGCACCCCTCCTTCCTCATCCATTAGCTGCTGCTGTTTATCTTTGAGATAAAGGGGCCTTAGCTAACCTTCCCCCCTGTTGACTGAAAAACTAAGAACTCAGAAGGACAGCTTTTGTGGCACTTGGACCAAATCTGAAGTTTCTTTAATTGATTTTAAAGATAGAGCAAGGTGGAGGAGGGCAAGGAATGGCAAACCACAGAGACAGTGAGAGCCCCTCACTTTATTTCAGTGCCAAAGGGTAAACAAGCCCCTTTTATTGACTCCTCTGGCTGGATTTCGATAAGGTATGCTGAGGAAGGCCATCAGCTCTAATTAAAGGGGAAAGCCAACTGAAAGGCAGATATAAATGACACAAAATTTATAAAGAATAGGGCCAATCTGGGCACTGCTATAGACAACAGACAATAGGGATAGAGGCAGCTCAAGGAATACTTTGCGATGAAGCAGGCAGGCCTGCATTTCCAGAAGGAATTTGCGAAGTCTCTCATTTTTCTCTTTTGCCCAAAACGGAGACTTGGGGGTGAGGGGAATGAAGGGGTATGAGAAGGTATAGTCAGGTGCAATCAGAACCTGTCAGATAATATTCTTTCACTATGCAAGTAAACAAATATTCCTTAACTAGTTGAATGACCAGGATCAGCTGAATGAAACAAACTCTTAAGAGTAGTTATCAGTGATTCTTCCATTCACCTACACTGGTCATCCCATTACTCAATAACCTCTAGTGGCTCCCCATTAGGAAAGATGGAAGATGGGGGGAGGGAAGGGAATAAGCATTTATACAATGCTGGGCACTGTGCTAGGTGCTTTACAAATGTTATCACATTTGTTCTTGATGATAACTCCGGGAGGTAGGTGCTATTATTATCCCCATTTTATAGATGAGGAAAATGAGGCAAAGAAAGGTCAAGTAACTTGACCAGAGTCATATACCTAGTGTCTGAGATGAGATTTAAACTCAGGTCTTCCTGACTCCAGGCCCAGACCTATACCCACTGTACCACTTAGCTCCTCCAGGGTCAAATACAAAATCCTCTGTGCTATGCTCAACTCCCTTCATGACCTGGTCCCCTACCACCACCACCACCACCACCACCACCACCACCATCACCACCATCACCACCATCACCACCACCACTACCACCATCACTACCATTACTATCATCACCACCATCACCACCACCACCACCACCACTACCATTACTATCATCACCACCATCACCACCATCAGCACCACTACCATTACTATCATCACCACCATCACCACCATCACCACCATCACCACCACCACTACCATTGCTATCATCACCACTGCCACCACCACCACCACTACCATTACTATCATCACCACCATCACCACCATCAGCACCACCACCACCTTTCCAGTTTCTTTTATGCTTTACTCCTTCCACATCTTCTACAATCCAGCAACACTGTTCTCCTTGCTTTTTCTCATACATGAGACTCCATATTTTCCACCTCATGACTTTTCCTTACTTCTCTTCCCCTTCTTCCAACTCTAATACCTAGAATGTTCTCCGTCCATGCCTCTGCCTCCTGATTTCCCTGGCTTCTTTGGAGACTTGACTCAAATCCCACCTTCTGCAGGAGGCCACCCTGCAGTGTCATCCCTCTGAGATCACCTCCCATTTACTGGATATAGATAATGTACTTATAGAATTATTTTGCTTATTATCTCCCCCATTAGAATCTGAGCTCCTTGAAGGCAAGAATCATGGTTTTGCCTTTCTTCGCTTGGAAAAACTTCTTGTTAATTTATTGACTGAGTTGATTTCAGCCTGGAGAAAGGTCTCCAGTAGAGGGCTCTGGGGAACTTCTTGACTCTGGGCAGCCATTTTTCCTGAGGTCCCCTCCCCTTTTTTGTTAGCATTCTTCTACCCTGTAATTGCTTCAGATTTTGTCTGTGCTCATTTTGCATTTACTTCTCTTTACACGCATTGTTTACCCCAGTTAGATGTAAGCTCCTTGAAGGCAGAGAATATTTTTATTTTTGTTTTTGTATCCCTAGCACCTAGCACACAGTAGGAACTTAATAAGTACTTATTAAATTGAACCAAATTGAATTATGACCATTAACATTTTTGTCAAGTGCTGAGGAAAAGACATCCATGGTATAATTATCAAATATTCAAAAGAGATCAGATAAGGATCAAATAAGATAATATGTGTTAAATGCTTGGCACAGTGCCCAGCACACAGTAGGAGTTTAACTTGTTCCTTTCCTCTTCCCTTATTCAGATGGTACAAAGCAGGAAGAACATTGATTCACTGGATGAGATTTCAAGAGGCTAAAGTGATGGGCTAAATCTGATAAGATCAAATGGACTAGGAATTAATGTAAAATCCTACACTTTGGTCAGTCAGTCAACAAGCATTTAATAAATGCTCCCCTATGGGCCAGGCCCTGTGCTAAACCTTGGAGATACAAAGAAAGGAAGGCAAAACAACACATGCTTGAGTAGAGGATGGGAAAGCACTGGCCAAACAGGTGTTGGGTATGGAAAAGATCCAGGATTTGAATGGACTGTGAGTTCTAAATGATTGATTCAATGGTGTGATCCAACAGCAAAAACAACAAAATGAAGGTGATTCACAGTGTTCAGGAGAGAGGGGAGCATCCTGCTGTCCACTACCTTGGTCAGAACACATCTGGTGTATTATGTCCCATTCTAGGAGCTACATTTTCAGGACATTGATAAACTGGAAATTGTACACAGGAGGCCAATCAGAATGGTGAAAGGGCTCAAGATCATACCACTGGAGGTTCAGTTGAAAAAAAATTGGGAATGTTTAATCTAGAGAAGAGAAGAGTCAGTGGGGAGGGATGATGACTGCCATCATATATTCAAAGGGATGTTATGTGAGGGAAGGATTAGACTGTCTTTGCTTGGCCCTAAAGCAGGGTCATAACTAGGAATTTTTGTGCCTGGGGAAAATTTAGAAGGGGAAAGAGATAAGAAAGGTGATGGTAGCACAGAGGATAGTCTAATTGTAGGTGTAGTTGTGCTAGTAGAGAAAGTGACCCATCCCTCAGAATCCAACCTTCATTCCTTCGGTGGTTGTGTAGATAGAGTTTTCACATGCGTAGAGACAGGCTAACAAAACCGAGAACACACACACACACACACACACACACACACACACACAATTTCTTCAAAACCATAGAAAATTTTGAAAGTTGAAATGTTAAAAATCCATTTATTTATTATTTATTTTATTTTCCAGCATTAACTGCCCTGAACAACAGTTTCCTCATTCGCCAGCCAACCAGCGTTTATTAAAACACTTACTACATACATACAAATGTGTGTGTGTGTGTGTGTGTGTGTGTGTGTGTGTACATATAAAGGCAAAAATGGGTCAATGTGGGGATTGGACTGGATAATCTCCTAGGTCCCTTCTTGTTTAAAATCTGTGTGATCTTGTATAATCCTGTGTGAGTCTGTGACCATGAGCAAAGACACTTCTCTATGATCCTTCAAATAGTCATCTATACAATGGGAAAAATAGCTAGTGGATCAATTTGCCAAAGGTCATAGGATCATAGATACAGAGCTGGAAGGAACCTTTGAGGTCATTGAGTCTGATCCCTTCATTCTACATAACAATAATAATGATGATATTGATAATAATAATGACAGTCTGCCTTACTTCAAATAAGAATTTATATGTGTGTATGTCACTTTCCAAACTTCAAAAGTGCCAACTATCAGCATTATTATTCTCATCAGCATCATTATGAAGCAGCAGTATATATATGGGATAAGGAAAAAACAGTCAAATGGGGAAAAATCTTTGTATCAAATTCCTTAGATAAAGGTTTGGGGATATATAGACAACTATATATA
>NW_020954615.1:6197283-6205845 GCF_900497805.2 Vombatus ursinus | reverse complement strand
ACACACACACACACACACACACACACACACACACTCCAAAATCCATTTCCCAATAAACTATCAGAGAAAAGATATGAACAGATAGTTCTCAAATGAAGCATTGCAAACTATTAGCAACCATAGAAGAGAATGCTCCAAAAAACTAAGAAATGCAAATACAAACAATCTTGAGATTGAGGTGGAACCAAGAAGGTGGATTAGAGGCAGCACCCCAACTAAACTCTCCCAACATTACCCTCCAAACAACTTTAAAATAACTCCTCAAATCGAATTCTGGAGTGGCAGAGTAAACAAAAGGTCAGGGTGAGACATTTTTCTAGCCCAAGTGAACTTAGGTAGTCTGCAGAAGAGGTCTGTGACACCGAGGTGGGAGCCAGCCCAGAGCAGCACAGCAGGAGGTGGCTCCAATATCAGCAGCTTTGGGAGCTTTCAGCCCACAGATAATAAGGGGAATTAGAGAAGTGGTCAGAGATTACAGGGGATTCTTTTGTTTGCATTGGGTGCAGCTGGTGCTGATTGGTAACTCTGTTGTCCACACATTCTGGGTCACAGTTCCAGAGTGCAGAGGAGAGCTTGTGGTCAGTGACAAGGAGCAGCAGACCTGGTCACAGTTCCAGGGTCAAGAGGAGCACTGGCACTTGTAGCTAGAGGAGAACAAGAATCCTTCCTGAGTAAAGACCAGAGTGCAGACCAGGAGAGCAGTGAACCGCACCTCTACCAGGATCATGGCACTTGAAAGCACCAAAAACTTACAGACCCCCAAAACTAGCTCTGAGAACAATAGCACAAAAAAATCTGAAGCTTGGGACAGTACCTCCCCACGCCCAGGTGAGCAGAGCCCCACTTAAACGTAAAGTTCCAAATCAAGAGATAGGCTGGAAAAATAAGCAAAAGAAAAAAAAAAGAACTTAACCATAAAAAGCCACTATGGTGGCAGGAAGACAAGACACAAACTCGGAAGCAGACAACAATGTGAAACATTTGGATAGATTGATCAGTTTTGTAGATTTTTTTTTCCTTTGGAAAATATTCTTTATTTGTGGGGTGACTTTCTGAGAGGGGAAGGAGGAAGGATACAGTGGGACATTTAGGTGATATAAAAACACAAAGATATCAATAAGAATTTTTTAAAAATCAGTTTTAAAACAAGTAATTGCCCTTGTCAGATGAGAACACTTCTTTACTAAATGAAATAAGAACTAAGTATAAATAAGAATTAACTACCTCCTGGAATCAGGCAGTCAACCAGCATTTACTAAGGCTTACTATATACAGTTAAGTGGGCAAAAGTCTTTGCAGCAAGTTTCTCTGGTATAGGTCTCATTTCCAAGATATATAAGAAACTGAGTTAAACTTATAAGAATAAGTGTCATCCCCCAATTGATAGACAATCTAAGGATATGTATAGGTCTTCCCTTGAAAAGTTTCAAGGGAAGAAACCTAGGCTACCTACAGAGTTAGCCGATGGCACAGTGGCTAGAATGCTGAGCCTATAGTCAAGAAAGACCTAAATTCAAATCCAGTCTCAAACATTTACTAGCTGTGTGACTCTGGGCAAGTTACTTTGGAAAAAAAAATCTGCTTGCCTCAATTTCCTCAACTGTAAAATGGGCAGGGAGAGTAATAATAGCCCCTGTCTCCTAGAATGGCTATGAAGATCAAATGAGATATTTGTAAAAGCTTTTAGCACATGGTAGGAGCTATATAAATGCATATTCCCTTCCCACTATCTCTAGCTATGTTTTTAAAAAGTGTTTCAAATCGCTACTAATTAGAAAAATGCAAATTAAAGCAATTCTAAAGTTCTACCATCTATTGTTCTTTTATATTTAATGTTTGAAAGACTATTGTGCAGGTGCATAAAATGATTTTTTTTAGTTAAGTTAAAGTGTTAGAATGTAGCATCATCTTCTGTAGACTATAACAAAGCATCTTTGGGAATAGTTGGGGATGATATGAACTCCTTGCTGGTCTCACATGGTTTTGATTTTTTAGATCTATAGATCTATATATTGCAAAGGTTTTTTCATCCCAGATAGTTTGGAAGTTATAACTGTTTAGTCTGGTGATATATAATAAAAATATTTTTCTTATGTTTATGTTAAGTCCAATGATTATGTGTGACATTTTGTCAGTGGCAATGATCCAGTTTCAATGGAATTTATTTATTGAATTGGCAAGATTTTGGTGTATATATTTGCAGTATGGAAGTTTGTCATCTGTACTTATCATTATCACTATTATTATTAATGCGAATGAGGAGAGTTAGCACTTTCAGGTTTGTGAAGCACTTTTACTTTTTATTTATCTGTTTATTTATATTTCATTTTATGCTTTAAATAACCCAGGCAAGTAGGTGCTATTATTATCCCCACTTTTAGCAGATGAAACTGAGGCAGGCAAAGTTCAAATGACTTGCCCAGGATCACACAGCCAGTAAGTGTCTGAGGTTGGATTTGAACTCAGATCTTTGAGACTCCAAATCCAGTGTACTTCACTACCTAGATGACTCCAGATTAGTGAGATTCTGGTGAATATGTCTAGCCACCTTCAGTAGGTGCTATATATCTTCAAATATATATGAGTGAGATATCTCACTATTACTACCATTCCTACCAATAGAAAAATCTGTATTGATTAATAAGCCTGGGCTTCTTAAGGATACACTTTTGATAATTTTTGGTAGTAATTTCCTAATCTTGTATTTCTGTTTTAAACCTCCCCATTTCCATAAACACATGTGCTTTATGTAGCCATTTATTGGACAATTCCTTGTCAAAATTATGGATTGAGTTCATATGGATATCACCCATGTAGAACCTTTTAATTCCCTATTTGAGTCTTAGCCATTTCATTATTCTCCATGTAGAGGCAAACCAATACTGGTTATATCTGACAAATTCAGTAGCATATATCTATTATTCAAATGTATTGTCATTCTCTGAAGTGGTGCCTATTTAGGAGTATTTTGTAAGCATAGAACCTGTTCATCATTAAGCCTGAGATCTTCTATAAATCTCTTCATCCTTTTTGATAAGGAAGTACTAACATTTCTGTGGCTACCTTGGGGTGGTGGGTCCTGTCTTTTCTTAATGTAGTGAAGGGACTGGTTCACTCTGCCTTTATGTGATGTGTCCCCCAAATATCAATCCACCAGTTAACATTTCTTTTCCCAGTGTCATCGATTAACCCCTTGACATCTCCCCAATATCAATCAACCAATTAAGAACAATCTAATCTTACCAAGGATATTTACTGAGAAAATATAGCAAGGACCAAAGTACTAAAACCTCAGAAACTGGAAGTACATTGTCATGTACCACCACCTTGATCCTAGGACTGGGAGGCAGCTGGAATGAACTTAAACTTAAAGTGGTTGCTACAAATATTCCTCCTACCAAGTTCACATTGGTTTGTGGCATTGTTGATGGATAGGTCAATACCCTGCTTTTAGAAGAAAGCATCTTAGATGCTGAATGTGTTCATTGCTGGGCTGGTTAAAGCAGCTCTCACCTCAGGGCTCCTCTGATAACTCTTTTGATCACTTGAAGCTCACAAAGATCTAATCTCATCCATCCCTCCCCAACACTCATTCACCTAAGATGAGGAAAAAATAAACATGATGAAGACAAGATTCATTGGTGCCATGCGTTCACAGCCATGTGGTGACTGGGATGAGAACAGAAGAAAGATGCAGCAGCACCTACTGTTGCTGCTACTTCTCCATTCAATTCAAGGCTCCCAGCTTTTCTTCTTCCTTCTCACTCAAAAGTTACCAGGCAAGAATGTAAGCTGGTCTGAATTCCAGTCTTTTATGTACATATAGTTTTGACTCATCAGTCAGTTAAAAGGCTTTTGATTACCATGGAATAAGCCCACAGGAAACAGCCAGACAATACCTTCAAATGCTCTGAAGCAATGAGACAAAGAGCTCTTCCACCATACATTTCCAGAAGCAGTCTCATCAACCTCAAGTGTGGGTTGGCAGCAGGAAGATGATACTAGATATGCTCTAGGGACTAGGTTGACATTAGCCAGTCCCCTTATTATATTAATATTCTATAAGTCTGTAGGTTTTCAAAGTACATTAATAATGTTTTTCTTGTGACTATTATTTAAAAAATTAAATAGAGATATTACTTTTTAGATTACAATAAAAAAGGAGGAATATTACTTAAAATCACTACCCCATCAACCCAAAGTCACCATCCCACCTCACCGGAAGGACCTAGGTTCAAATCTTAGCTCAGATTCTTTCCAGCTATGTCACTCTGGATATCTCTGAGCTTCACATTTCTCATCTATAAAGTGAGGGGTGGTCCCTTCTTTCTCTACATCTACAATCTTATATTCTGTAATCACAATATTGCACCCAACATGCTCTGGACACTGAATAGGTTTCTAATCACAGCTCTAGACATTCAGTGTGGTGCTATTTTTCCCCAGAAGTCTGGTGTTCTATCCACTGGCCATGCTGCCTTTAGTTAAGCACGGACGGTATCATTTGGAATACATCAAGTGTAAAAAAAAAGAGAGAGAGAGAGAGAGAAAAGCCACCTACCTACCAAGAATACACTAGGCAGGCAGGGCCGGGACTCCCCTTTGGACCATACTGTAATTTCTCATGAAAACACTTTCTGAAAAGCCAGCCATATATCGTAGCCTAAGTCTGAAACCACTGGTCCCACAACCTCACAAACCAGCTGTGCCCTCGTAGGAAAGGTCATCGGCTGTAGTCATGTTTCTTTTTACTTTTAAAGAAATGTCAGGCCATTTTTCACATGGGCCCTATGACAGGGTGCTGTTTATTGTATCACCAAGCCACCATAACTCCGGGATGAGGAAACTGCCATTATTTGGAGAGCATATATCTTGCTGACTTGCAGGAAAGATGAAAATTAAGAACGGCCCTCTTTCGGAGCGGGCGTAAGTATTCTTTGACAGTCTACTACAATAATTCAAACATCTTTGCCAGACCCATAAAACTCGATGTTGGGCTTTTTCCCCCCACTGGGCCCAGGATAAATCTGAGGTTAAGGGCTAGGTCTTGCTTTCCAGCGTAGCCCTAACACTGCTGGCCAGCTGTGTGGACAAACTCACTAGCTTTGTTACGCTCCCACTTTCTATCCAAGGATACTGAGGCATGGGGAAACAACGTGGTCTTGAATAGAGCTTCATAGACAATATGGGTCATAGAGTTAGAAGCTGAAGAGACCTTAGAAAATGTTTAGTCCGAACCCTTCATTTTACAAATGTTGAAACTAAGGCCCAGAGAAAGTGACTTGCTCAAGGTCACACAGGTAACAAAGAGGGGAAGGATGCACATCCTTATCCTCAGACTCCAGAGCCAAGACTTTCTCTACTGTATCCCACTGCCTCCTGGCTAAAACTCTGAATGTGGCCAGTGGGCAGGGCTGTGTGGCACACAGGATGGCTGAGGTTTTGTAAATTCTTCTCAATTCAACAAACAGGTATTCAGGGCCTACCGTGTGTATGGGTGGAGAGAAGAAAGGGGCAGCCTTGGAATCAAGTAGACCTGTGTTCAAGTCCCATTTCTGGCATATTAGCTGTGTGACTTCAGGCAAGTCATTTCACTTTTCAGGGCCCTCCCAGGAAACTCTCTAAAACCTGTATCTTGATAGGGAGGTCCCTACTCTACTGGCCTAGCTGTCATACTCATGTGCTCTCACATGTGCTCGTGCACACACGCACATGCACGCACACACACACACACACACACAAATCCTGGATCTAGAAGGGACCTTAGAGGTTACCTACTCCAACCCTCTCATTTTATAGATGAGGAAACTGAGGCATAGAGGGGCTAAGTGATTTGTCCAACCATCAAGCTGGGATTCAAATGCAAATCTTCTTACTCCAGATTCTCATCTTTCCGCTATGCCCTGCGGGCTCCTTCTATATTATTCATGCATATATACATGCATACATACATGCATGCACTCATTCACTCATTCCACAAATATTCATTAAGCCCTTAACTGCCACAGAACCCTGAGCTAGGTCGTGGCGAGATGCAAAGACCCAGCAGCCATCTGGGCTGATTGTGGTGAAGGATGGGATGCTGAAACCACTTTTCAGCCTTGTTACATTCTGTTGCAATGTGTCTTCCAAGCTTCTGCTCGAGCAGAGCATATGATTGCTCCCAACTCTTTGAGAAAGCCGTTTGTATCTGAGCCAAATTTATGAGTTGGAGCTGCAGGGAAGTGGTTAATGAGTCAACTTCACCATTTTATTTAAATTCATCATATTTCCCCCAAGTAGCTAGGAATCCCTGTTGGGAGGGGATGTCTGGATTGAGTTAACAAAAGGGCTACAAAACCTTCTGATGGGGGAAATGCTTGGGTTATGGCCATGGAAGAATGCCACCTGTGCTCAATTTCTTCTGGCTTCTACAAAAGTTTGAGATCTGTCATTTATTCAACAAACACTTGTTAAAGTCCTGCTACATACAGTATAATAATGTGAAGAGGCAGGTTAGGCCTTGGAATCAAGAAGACCTGGATTCAAATTTCGCCTGTGATACACACACACAAGCTATATGACCCTGGGCAAGTCACTTAACCTCTCAGCATTCTTGGAAACTCTCTAAAATTATAAATGGCAAAGAAGGTGCTGACTTGCACCTGTCGAGGAAGTTTCCTCACCAGGAGCTCTCACAGCTCCAGTCCAAAAATAATTTACAATGCATGATGCTAGGCAGAGGGAGAGAAAGAGAAAGAAAGGACACAAGTGGGTTTTGGACTAGGTGGCTTCTAAAGTCCTTTTCAATGCTCAAATTCAGCATGTTATAGTGGGCAGAATGCTGGATTTGGAGGGAGGAAGGCTGGGTTCAAAAGAAGTCACAACTTCCTCTGAGCGTCTGATTCCTCATCCATAAAATGGGCGTGAGGATACTTGGAATACCTACCTCACAAGGTCGTGGGGAAGCTTGACGACATAACTAATTTAGCCAACTTCTCAATATTAGTTATTCTGTGATATTCTGAGCCCGAGACCTCATGCAGTTCACAGTTGAAAAGATGAGGCGAGATAGAATGAAACACTAGAAAGAGTCCTCCCTAGCCTGGGCATCAGAACACCTGGGTTCTCATTCTGGTTCTGCCGCTAACTGGCTGTGTGACCATGGGCAAGGTCCCTAACCTCTCTGGTCCCATATTCTTCCTTTTTCAGGCAGGAGGGTGTTCAGTCCAGCTTTAACAATCTCTGATTCCCTCTCCCCAATGCTTCTTCCTCTGACGCTGCTGATTTCCTTATCCCCACGTCCCCTCCATTAAAATAGAATAAGTTCCTTGACAATAGGGATTGTTTCCACTTTTTCCTGGTATCTCCAGCTCTTAGCAGTCACTGACACATAGTAGGTACTTAATAAATTTTGATCAATTCCTACTCACACTCTTTCCATGCTTTTCCATTTCTCTCTTGAAGCCGAAAAGACAGAAAGGGGATAGAGACATGTGTGACGCATGAGAACTGGGCCCTTCACAGCATGGAAGATCTTTCTAATAAGGACACACACGCCTTTTATCTAAAAAAAAAACCTTTTTCTCCTGACTAAGTCTCCAGGCTGCATCTCGCCCTTTATTTGTAATTTTTACTGTCATACTTCTTGATGCCTAGGCCTTGAATCACAGGGGTGTGCTAGTACATGTTTAACAACCTGCTCTGTGGGAAGCAGGATACCCTGAAAGTTAATCTGTGATATTAACATTTCCTCCATCACTTTCTTAAGCCCAGACATAAAGAAACAAATAAATAAACACATGAATGAATGAATGAATAGATAAAGGAATGGAGCCCTGATCTGTAGCATGGGCTGATTTCTTAGGTAGAAATGTTCACACTGAAAGTTTAACAACTGGCTCTCCTGAGTTTGTACAAGTTGCTTCCAGCCTAGGCTCATCAAGACTGTATCTTAGCTAAACTTTACATCTAGCTTAGCGTAGTGCTCTCCACACAGGGAGTATTTATTTCATGTATCTTGAATTGGATTGATTTTGGCAATTGGCTTCCCCACCTCAGTTTCTTAGCAAAATGTGGGCTTGAATTCCACCTCAGGCACTTCCCACCTGTGTGATACTGGACAAATCACTTAACTTCTTTTTGCCTCAGTTTCCAAACTTGTAAAATAAGGGAGGTTGGGCTTGTTGGTTTCTAAGGTCCCTATGGTCCTAAGATCCTAGGCACCTTATTAGAAAGCAACATGGTGCAATAGAAAAACTGAGGGATGTGGAGTTCAAATCTCCACTCTGCCATCAGTATTCCCTGTGTGACCCTGGGCAAATTACTTAAACCCTCCCCTACTCTCCTCATAGCTCTCAGTGTCCTTCTCTTTAAAATAAGAAAAGTCAACAAGATGAGCTCTAAGGTCTATTCTAGTTAAAAGTGCATGATGCAATGAGCTCAGTTCAAATCTTAGCTTGGCTCCTTATTCCTTGTGTGACTTCTTTTTTTAATATTTTTTTTCTTCAAGGTTTCCTTGTATCTATTTTATAAGTGTTTTGAATATCTCTATGTATGCCAAATTTTCTCTCCCACTAAAAT
>NW_020954615.1:6179370-6197233 GCF_900497805.2 Vombatus ursinus | reverse complement strand
GTTTATTAAAGATCTGCCATATTAGCCAGACTCTTAAGGAATCTGAGCAGTGGCTAGATTATAAGAATCTAAGCCCCTTGTGTGATTTTTGTCAAGTGACTCTGGGCCTCAGGTTCCCCATCAGTTAGATGAGGGGACTTTGAAGATGGACTCTGAGATCCTTCCAGTTCTTGAATGATCATCTGTGAAATGGATGGCTGGACTCAGTTATGCTAAGTTTCCTTCCTATTCTAACATTCCATGCTCTACAAAGATGTGCATTTCTTCCCCCCTACCTGTCATAATAATTTGACCATTAAGGTTAATCCTCCAGGTTATATAAAAAAGGGGGAGACATAAGGAAAAGTTTCATGTAGAAAATGATGCTGGAGCTGAGTATTGGAGGAAATAAGAAATTCTAAAAAAGGAAGGTAGGAAGAAATAGATTCTAAGCATGGGAATCAGTGCAAAGGCATCTAGATATATCTCTGTGGGGGGAAACAGAGAGACAGAGAGAGAAGGACACAGAAAGAAGGAGGGACAGAGGGGTAGAAAAAGAGAGACACATATGTAGAGAAACAGAGAACAGAAGGAGGGGGAGAAAAAAGAAAGACAGACAGACAGACAGACTGAGAGACAGAGAGAGAGAGAAGAGACAATAATGACAGAGAGAGAGAATGAAGACAGAGAGGGAAAGAGGAGAGACAGAGAGGCAGACAGGGACAGAGCACAAAATGGCCAGTTAGGCTGGGCTAAGGAGTGCATGAAGAAAAATGGCATATGATAAGGTTAGGAAGAAAGGTTGAAGCCAAATTACAGAGGACTTTAAATGAATTGAGATATTGGGATGTAAGTTCATTTTCTGTAGGCTTCCTGAAAACATTTTTGGGACAAATCCGAAAGGAATGAGTTCAACAACTACATTCAACAAAAGTTTATTAAGTGACTGCTCTGTGCAAGATCCATTAGATTTGACCATTAAGAGACTATTGGTAAAAGTGAAGAGAATAGTTTTAGTTGAGGGATGAGGTTGAAAGCCAGATTTCAGAGGGATGAAGAGTGAGTGAGAAGAGAGGAAGTCAAAACAGCCTAAGTAGATGGTTTTTTCCTAGAATTTTGGTTGAGAAAGGAAGGTTAGGTTTGGGAGGAGAGTTTGATATGATGGTAGGGTCAAGTGAGGGATTCTTATGGATGGGGTGAGTTGAGCATGTTTGTGTAGACAGAAGGGAAGGAACCAATTGATGGGGAGAGAGTGAAGATTAGAAAGGAGTCAGATTACTCTGGGTGCAATCTGCTGGATAAGATGGGTGGATGGGATCAAGGACAAAAGCATAGGGATTAACCTAGGAGAGAACTGCCATTTCCTCACAAGAGATGGAATATAAGAGAGAATGGGGCAATGGTCAGGAGCTGATGGCAGGGGGTTTAGGAGAGGAGGAGCTCACCACAAATAGAAGAAAACTTACTTGGTCCCTCAAAGCTAGTTTCTCAATGCCAGTGCCTTCCGTCTGGGACTACCTTCAATTTATATTCTGTCTCTGTCTCTGTCTCTCTCTCTCTCTTTCTGTCTCTCTCTGTCTCTCTCTCTCCACACACACACACCTCTCTCTCTCTGTCTGTTTCTCTGTATCTCTCTGTTTCTTTCTGTCTGTCTCTGTTTCTCTCTGTCTCTCTGTGTCTCTCTGTCTTTCTCTGTCTCTCTCTCTCTCCACACACACACACACACACACACACACACACACACACACTGTACATAATTATGTACATGTTTTCTTCATCATCAGAATGTGGTTTTCCTTGAGGGCAGGGATTATGTTTTTGCTATTCTTTATATCCCCAATGCTTAGCACAGTGTGTGACACATAGTAGGTGCTTAATAAATGCATGTTTCTTGCTTGCTTTTCTCAGTAATGTGTGAGGCCAAGTCTAATGTTTATAAAGATGAGGAAAGGGATGCGTAAGGAGAGTTAGGTTTGGAGTAGTCACCGTGGTGGGGCATGTGATAGAGAATCAATTAGGGACGAGTAGAAGGATTGCTTCCATGCACTGAGGGACTAGCTGAGATGTAGATAACACTTTAATTTGTAATGAAGCCAGTGAGCATGCAAGACTTCCTCCAGCCCCATTCACCAGCATTCAAGTGAGCTGTTGGGGGAGTGATCCAGGGTTGGGATCTGGCAAGGGATGATTGGCAACAGAACAGGGGATTCAAGGATGAAGGATTCAAGAGTAGGGAGAAGTATGATGTTGACCTAATTAACTAAAGGGTCAAGCTTGGGAAAAGAGGAAAGAAAAGCCAGAGTAGGGGTGGTGGCCTGGGTGAGGTCTGAGCAGTGTAGAAAATGAAGGTCATGGTTACAGCAAGCATAGATCTCAGAGTGAAACAGGCAGAGACGAAATTATAGGAGCTTCTGGCCAGACAAAGTCCAGTTTTCTTACTCGTGAGGTTCATATACAAAGGATAATATGTATCACCCCATGGATAATGGTGAGGTCAAGCACGTGTCCATCCCTATGTGTGGCCAAGAGGGGAATGAAGACCATGTCACGCGAAACAAGTTTGCTGAAAATCACACAGCCACCATATGTCAGAGGCAAGACTTAAATCTTCCTAATGTCAAGGTCAACCCTTTATGCTCTACTCCATGCTGCCTCTATCCTGTGTTCAGTAAATGCTTAATAAATGTTTGTTGGATTATTGAATTGAATGATGCTGAGAGTTTAAGGCTGGGTGACAGGGACAATGTTGCTGTTGCTCACGGATACAAAGGAGAGAATTAATAAATACAAAAGCAGAAGGAAGAGGAGGATGTTAAGCTTGGTCTGGAGCATCAATCAATCACTAAGCATTTATTAAGCACCTGCTATTTGTCATAGTGTCAGGCTGTGGAGATGTAAAGACAAAAGCAAAACAGCCTTTGTCTTCAAGGAGCTTAAATTATTAGAAGGGGGTGTGTGTGAAATGTTGATTTTGAGGTGTTATTTTTGTTATTCAGTCACGTTCAACTCTTTGTGACCCTGTGAACCATAGCACACTAATACACTCCATGGGGTTTTCTTGGCCATTTCCTTCTCCAACTCATTTGACAGATGAGGAAACTAAGGCAAACAGGGTTAAGTGACTTGCCCAGGGTCACACAGCTAGTAAGTGTCTGAGGCTGGATTTGAACTGAGGTCTTCCTGACTTCAGAGCTGGGGCTCTATCCACCAGACCACTTGGCTGCCTTTGAGGTGAGGTTTCAGTAAATCATCTAGGTGGAGCTGTCCAGCAAAAGGTAGACTTGTCTTTAAGACAGTTGGCTTTAATAAATATTTGTTGAATCAGTCAATGAGGATTAAGTGAAATAATATTTGTAAAAGTGCCTTGCAAAACTTAAAGCAATAAGTAAATGCTAGCTATTATTAGTATTACTCATGCTATTTACTATTTATTTTATAAATTTAATATTAGTATTACTCATGCTATTTACTGTTTATAATGAGTAATTACTCATTACTATTACCAATTGAAATGGATACATGGATTTCTCATACAATAGATAATTCCCTAAAAGTCCTACAGTCTAGAAACCTAGAGCCAGAAATGAATTTGGAGAGCCTTCCATCTAAGCTCCCACCTGGGCCAGAGCTCCCTTGGCAGCATCCGTGACAAAAACCCTTCCAGTGCTCACAAGGCAGCAGGCTTGGGTGATTCTGATGGTCCAAAAGATACTATGGAGGCTTTCAGTGCCCTTCCATTCACACCTGGCAGGTTCTGTTTGCTTCTAAGGAGTGAAGATGGATTTGTGTTCTGCCATTCCTGCTTTCTGGTCCCTATCTTTTGGCGTGCCCTTATAAGGCAGCTGCTCCAGGCTGGGAGGTCATCAGACCATAATGAGGTTGAGAGGAGTATGATTTGAGGGCATGGCTCCATTTGGAGACACCAAGCTCCAGCTGGAGAACCCTTCCCCCACACACACACCCCAGTTATGTATGAGGTGGCAGGGGAGATGCTAGGCAGCAGTCTGAGGCTGTGCTTATGTGGGATTTTACTTCAGTGATTCTCAGGGTAGCCCCCCTGGTTCTTTGCATTCTCGAACTACTGAAGGGGATTCTCCTCTGTGGTAGCAGTGTAGGGCTGGGAGAGGGGACACAACTCCTCCATGCTTCCTTCATCCCCTGGCACTGCCTGGGTGAGTGGTCAAGCAGCTAAATCAGTTACTTAACGAGTATTTATTAAAGACCTGTTATGGGCCAGGTGTACTATGTAAAAGTAGTACAACATAGTGACCGGAGAGAAACTTGAAGCCAAGAAAATCTAGGTCCAAGTCTCACCTCTGAGACCGTTTCTGTGTGATCCTGAGTAAGTCATTTACCTCTCAGTCCTCTAGGCAACTCTCTGGGACTCTAACTTTCAAAGATGGTGTAGACTTGCATTAGTAGGTGGAGTTCCCTATACCTATGTGAAATCATAGGTCCAGTCTATAGCCCAGTGATTGGCTCTGTGTTAGGTCAGTCAGCCAGTAAACATTTATTAAGTACCTACTGTGTGCCAGATGGGCAGCTAGGTGGCCCAGTGGATAGAGTGCTGGGTCTGGAGTCAGGAAGACCTGAGTTCAAATCTGGCCTCAGACACTTCTTAGCTGTGTGACCCTGGCCAAATCATTTCACCTCATTTGCCTCAGTTGATTTATCTGTAAAATGAGCTGGAGAAAGAAATGGCAAACCACTCCAGTATCTCTTCCAAGAAAAACCCCCAAAGGGGTCTTGAAGAGTCAGACTTGACTGAAATGACTGAACAAGTTTTTGGAGAATTACTGGAGTGGAGAGGTCCTTGAGACATGCAGACATTGCAATAGTCTAGGCAAGAGGTGATGAGGGCCTTTCTCTGGGCTTCATGAAAATCACTGAATCCTAGACTCTCAATTTTGGAAGAAATCTTAGAGATCATCAAGTCCAGCAGTAGAAAGAACACTGGATTAGAGTCAGAGGGTTTGGATTCAAGCCCCTGCTCCATCATTTACTAGCTGTGTGACCTTGGACTAGTATTTCTCCTCTCTGGGCTTCAGTTTGCTTCTCTGTAGAATGAGACAGTTGAACAAGACGGCCCCTACAGTCCCTCCTAGCTAGGAATCTAGATTCCTGTGACGTCTGCAGGGATCCCTTCCACACCATCCCCAACACACGGTACCCGCCTGCTGCCCAGAGGTCCAGTGACGCTCTAAGGAGAGGCAGAGTGGACCACCACCCAGCCTGGGCCAGAGAAACTCGGCTTCAAGTCCCACACATGCGGGCTGAGCAATCAAAGGCAAGTCCCCAATATCTCTAAAACAATAAGGAAATGCTGACTTGCCTTGGTAGAGGGACTTTTCTCATCAGAGGAGTTCCCTATATGAATGAAGTCACAGCTCCAGGGCCTGGTCCTTGTTTATTAAGTTCCTACAACATGCCAGGAACCGTGCCAAATCTCTGCCCCCAAAGAGCTTACATTATTTAGGGGGCTTGGTGGGCATTTAGGGGAGAAATGGCATGTACAGAGAGAAGTAAATACTAAATAATTTTAGACAGTAGGGAATTAGCAATTGGGGAGCCCAGGACAGGGCTCATATAGAGGCTGGCACTTGGAGCTGAGTGATGAAGTGAGCTAGGGATTCTGAGAAGCAAAGGGGAGCAAGATCTTTCCAAGCACAGGAAGCAGCCTGTACAAAGGCAGGAGGTGGGAAACGGAATGGGACATGACAAGAACAATAAACAGGGCAGTTTAGCTGGAACATAAAGTGTGTGAAGGGAAATAATGTGCAATCAGCCTGGAAAGACAGGCTAGAGACAGATTGGGAAGACCTTTAAAGGACAAACAGAAAGGTTTCATTTTTTCCTAAGGGACAATAAGGAATCAGTGTATGCTTTCTAGCAGGTGGTGACGTGGTGAGACCTGGGATTTAGGAAAATCAGTTTGGCAGCTCCGTAGAGGAGGGATTGGGGGGAGAGGAGACGGGAGAAGGGGTACTTTGACACAAGGAGATCAATTTTCCCCAATGGCGCTATCTGCCATGTGCCGAGCAGGCGCTCGATAAATGAATTGGATCTGTTTGTGCGGTCCTCACACTCACCATACTGAACATCAGGGATCAGCACAGATGTAATGTGTACCATGTTGAAGTCTGAGAGCAAGCTGGGATGACCCAGCCCAGAACCTGGAGATTTTTTTTTGGAACAAGTCCCAGATATTGGCTGACTTCTTACCATATGATTCTCATTCCTGTCGGAGGATTGAAAATGGGGCTCTGTTTAGATCTCAGATCACAGATGAGAGACATCAAAGCTGGAAGGGCCCTGAGCAATCATCTGTTCCAACCCTCTCATTCTGCAGATAAGCAAACTGAGCCCCAGAGAGGACTAGTGATTTGCCTAAGGTCACACAGCTACTTTATCTAGGTTCCACCAGAGCTGCTTAGTGGGCCAGTAAGTAATGTTAGCACCTGAGAAAGCTCCTTTTGGACTTTAACCATCCTCAAAGAAATCTTTATTAAAAATAAAAATAATAATCTTTTTGTTAGCAACATGCCCTCTCCAGTGGCCCATGTGGGGCACTGTCCACTGAAGTATTTACTAAGGAAGGATCACGGGTTAACTTTCGTCTGCCCAGGATGGGAACACTGACGAGGGACCAACAGAAAACCTTCATCCAATTTTTTTCAAATTAAATCAAGAACGTCCATAATTAGTTTCCATCGGAGACATCTAGTGGGAAATGAAATAACTGAAAAAGCCATAAACTGCCTGCTCTCTTTCATTAATATTTGCTCCCCAATGCAGGCCAGATAAACCACACTTGCAGTTTCAAATGAGTTACTTTAAATCTGATGAATTACCTTCTCCCTGGATTTCCACCACCTGTCCTGGCTAATTACTCCCACTCCTTTCTCCCATCACATTTGAGGTTTTCTGAAGAATGAAGAAACCAAAATGAGTTTCTATTGAAATCTTAATAGGTTTCTTTTTTCTTTCTCTTAAAAAGATTCTACTCACCACCTTTCTTTCCAGCCCCACACCCAGCACCAAGTAACTTCTGCAAAACTGGGCTTAGGACCCAAAGCTCATAGCTGCGTATCTGCTGCAACTATCATGCAGTTTGTAGAAATGAATGGGGGTTAGGCCCCTCTGGTTCACAAATGTCCTCTGTGGTTTAGAGAGCTGAGACATAATCTGTAACATTAAGGGCTGAAAATGCTGATCCCATCTTGGCCACTACTTTGCAACTTAAGTATTTGGGAGAAACATTATAGTTAAGGGGCCTTGTTGATAAAGTGCCGGACAGGGAGACAGGAAGAAGACCTGAGTTCAATCCCTGCCTCAGATACCTACTAGCTATGTGACCCTGGGCTAGTCACTTAACCTTGCTCAACCTCAGTTGTCTTATCTGTGAAACTGGAATAATAGGAGTATCTACCTCCCAGGGTTGTTGTGAGGATCAAATGAGATAATATTCATAAAACACCTTAAAAACTTTCAGATGTATATAAATATAAGCTATTATTATAGTAGAAAGAGTGCTGGAGGTACAGAGGGGAGGCAGTGTGTGCGTATGGCGGAAAGAACATGGAGGTCAAGGATCTGGATTGGAATCTCCAGTCTGCCATTTACCTGTCACCTGTGTGACATTGGGCAACTCCCTTAACCCTGCTGGGCTTCAGTTTCCCCCTCCATAAAATGAGGAGGTTGGAGTAGATGACCTCTAAGGTCTTTCTAAGCTCTAAATCTACAATCATGAGATCTCTGACTGAGAATCTGGAAGAATCTGGATTCAGATCCCACTTCTGATATTTACTAGCTGTGGACATGGACACATCATTTAAGCTCTGAGCCTCAGTTTCCTCATTCATAAAAAAAATACCTTCAGTGCCTCTCTTAAAGGGTTATTGTAAGGATCAAGTGAAAACTATTGTGTAAAGCATTTTGCAAACTTGCCTCTGGGTGAGGAGACAGAGTTAGTGTTGTCCTACTCTCCTTACCTTGATCGACATGAAGCTGTAAACACAAGGATCTTATTATTGTGCCTGCCCCTGTTGTGTCTATTCTTTTCTGCCTTTGGTGGAGTATGGTAGATGGAACAGAGAAGGCTTGACGTCAAGAGCTTTGAAAAGTTCTAAGAGTGAGCTGCTAGAGGTCCAGATATGGGAGTTAGTGCCAGAATTTGTGGACAGCCAAATGGTCTCAAGCTTGACCCATCATAGCACTGCATCTAAGGCAATCATGAGGGAGGAGCTCATCTATCAACTATGACACACTGAGTAGTGAACTTGGTGAGGGATGAACGCTTTACAGAACTGCTTTCAGTTTCAACCCACTCTCCATGGCTGCCAAAGTAATATAGGGGAGAAGGTTCTCTGGACTGCTGGGGGTAAATGTTCTTCTGTTCCTGCTAGATCTTCTCAGTAAATATACCTTTGTAAAAGATACAAAGAAAATAAAGTAATGAACCCTTGAGGTGTAAGTACTATGCTGGTAAGTCAAGTAATGGAATAATAGATTTAGATTTCAGTGAGGCATTTGGCAAAACCTTTAGTGATATCCTTGTGGATACAGTGGAGAGGTATAGACTACATGTTAAGTGTAGTTCATAGTTAAGTGAATTTGGAACTAGTTGGCCCGCCTAACCTAAAAAGTATCGATAGAGACTAGGGGATCATGTAACCAAAAAAATGGTAGACTAAACTTTTTCCCTATTCTTCTCTATATCTTTAAAAATAAAAAAATGCCTCAAAAGAAGAAAAATGTACTAGATATAGAACACCTACAGTTGAAGACATAGCACAAGAAAGAAAGAATACCAATAAAGTAAAAGCTTTATGAATGCACATTAGAAAAAAATCTTTAAGAAGCTTACTTAGCACTCTTGCCTCCCCACTTGAAAATAGATGCACAAATCACCCCATGGGCTTGTTCTTGTAGACTACAGAAGGATCCCCCTTCTGATGCAGAGTATCAGCTCACCCTTTTCTCTTGTCCATCCTTTACCCTCTTTGCAACAAGCAGCAAACATTGATTTCATCCAGCCACATTGGGTCTAGGGGGAGAGATGGAATTAGACTTTCTTCTGCCTAGATTAGCTTTAGATTAGGGTACTCAAAGACCGCAGAGATTCTGAAAAGAACACCCATCCAACCCTTCCCCAACTTTGCAGAGAGTAAGAGAAGTTGATCCAGTCTGGCCAAAGAAATAAAGAGTAAGAGCCAAGGAAGAAACAGGGTTGTGGGGGGGGGGAGCAGCTTGAGGTTCTGCACCAGGCCTGAAAGAAAGGGAGTGAAATCCATCTGGAGTCAGTCCTGTTTCTCAAGAAACCACTTAGGATAGAGAATGAATCTCAGTAAAAAGTAATACCACCACCCCCAATGTGTGAGGAAGCTGAGGTAGCTTTGAAGTTCAGGCTGGGACTTGTATCCATTATCAAAGGGGGAAGAGTGAGAAAATGAGTGACAAGGGAATATTAGGTAAAAATGCCAAAACACCAGTGGAGAGGAAAAGAAGGAGGAAGAGGAATTAAGGGAAAAAAGGAAGAGGAGAAGAATGAGGGGGAAAGGGAGGAAGGAGAAGAGAAGAAAAAGAAGAAGAAAAGGAGAAGGAGAAGAAGATTAAAATTTTAAAAATAGAGCAGATAAATCCAGTAACATAAATCAACAGGGAGGATGTGAAAATTAGAAAGAAGGATGTGTAATAAATTCTCCAAAATATTACAAAGCTCCCTTAAGAAATCTTACAAAATAGAGGAAATTAAACTGATGCCTGATGAAATACAGAAACTTTTCAAATCCCAAGAGATTATGGAACAAGATATCTAATTCAAAAAAGAAATGAAAACCATAAGAGAAATTAGAAGGGAGCAAAGGTCAGAACTGATAGACTTCACAGCAGGAATAATTAGCAGATTAGAAAACTTAAATACATTGTGGTTTCTCTATAGAAGAGAAAGAGACAATACTAAAATATCAAAATGAAGGACAATCTGAAAGAACAGAAGCAAAAGACAATAACACAAAAAGAATGAAAGATCTCAGGAAAAAACCATTGATGTTAAAGACAGGAAGCATAGACACAACTTAAACATCATCAGTTCCTATAAGAAAATGACAAATGAAAAAACAAAAATGAAAACCTAAGCACAAAAATGCAGGAGAAATACATTACTAAAACGATGAGTAATTAAAAGAAATATTAACCAATATAAAAATGGAGATCTACAGATTTTTCCCAAAAAGAAAATAACTTCTTAACAAGTGCAAATAATGATTCAAAAGAAAAAAATAAACTCTCCATAAGGACTGCATAAATATCTGGAAGATATTAAGCAAAAGTTTAAAAATGAAATAAAAGTTATGTAGTTAGAAGAAGAAATATCTTAGAAATGAAATTGATAAACCCTACCCAAATAATTGCCTCCCTGAAAACTAGAATAGATCCAATAGAAATCAATGTTTCCATATGATAAAAAGAAATACTAGAACAAAATCAAAAGATTAAAAACTGGAAAAAAAATAAAATATATGTGTGTGTTTATAAAAACAAATGACCTGGAAAATAGGTCAAGATATAATTTAAGAATCTTGGGATACCCTGAAAATCATGATTGGAAAAAAAAAGCTGCCCAAATCTATTATAATCAGAGGGCAAAGTGAAGATAGAAAGACTATACCAATCATCACCTGAATGAAAATCCTAAAGGAAAATAGCATAGCCAAAATCTAGAGTGTCCATAGCAAATGAAATAATCCAAGAAAACAGTCCAGAACTTTTGAATACAGAAAACAAAGCACCAATTGAAAGAATCCACAGATTGCCTCCAGATGAGTGCTCATGTGAATGGGTCAATATCAGTGTGGACGGATGTTTACAGTGTAATACTTTGGAAATCATACCTCAGTATACTCTCTCCCTTTCCATCCCACCCCACCCCATCTGTCTCTGTCCAACTCTCTATCAGTGAGTTGAATGAAGACATAGAGAATATGCTTTTCAAATGACATAATGATGAGTGAGATAACAACCATTTCAAAACAAGTTATCTCTGTGCTGTCCAGCCATTGACTTAATAAAACTAAGGTCTAAATTAACACCAAACTACAAGAGAAGAAAGTTTTTTAAATGTGCTGTATGCACTTTCAGGTCATGTGAGCAACAAGATGAAGGACTAAATATTTTCCATATCTCATGACCTATTAAACCTATCTAAAACAGAAATTATGCACATAAAATAAAGCAACTTCAGCTATCTCTGTAGTCTAGGACACACAGAATCCAAAAGAATGTTTAAAAAAAAGCCCATGATCTGAAGCTCACTGACCCTGAGAACACTCAGTACTCCTCCACCTCCCACATTATCAGCTGCAGAGAGGCTGTGCCGATAGACCCCAAAACCCAATACATAGGCTTTTAACAAAACCCAGCTCCACACTCTCATACTCCCTCTTTCCAGTACTGTAGATCCCCTAATTCCAGGTTGCAGAAGTTTGCTCCAGGATAGCCAGTAGGGCAGGAATGCTTAAGGAGCAAAAACATACTAGAGGCTGTGACAGATAACCAGTGCTTTAGCAGATGATGCCAATGCACCAGCACTGCAAAGTTCTGAAATGCTGATCCTGGGTCAAACAACCCTATAGCACCAGTGCAGCAGCTCTCTGAACTGCTGGTGCCAGCCCAGAGAACCAAGGAACAGAAGGAGCTAGAAAGAACACTATGTGTGTATTGGGGGTGGGGGGAGTGCACTTTGTTGAACTCCACTAAGCCTAAAGAATAGCACTCAGCATCCAACTGGGACCAGTTCCATCTACCCAAGTCACTTGAGGCAGAGACCTAGGTTGGTGTATTGCCCAGTGTAGGAGGAAGCTGAGATACTTTGAGACATCCCACCTCCACGGAAACCACCATCAGAGAGGAGATAATCAGAAAATGAACAATAGTAAAAGAGAGGAGGGATACTAAAATTCCCTAAGAAGAAAAAAACTCAAACTTAAACAAATAAATCAGTTGGGATAACACTGGTGATTATCATCCTTCATTCTTGAAGAGGACCAAAATGACATCACTATGTTGTAGTTAACATACAGTGCGTCCGACCGTGGCTGATCAAACCAATATGAACTTGGAATGCTCTACCACAAGTTGGGCACAAATAGTCCACATGAACTTTTGGAGTGGAGCTGTCTCTAAATTTGAGCATCCCATGTTTCTTTTGAGCTACTGCAATTCTGCTTCAGTCATAGAGCACAACACCTTCTTTGATGCAGGCACGCCATACTGGGCAATCCTGTAGCAGTGTCTCTCATGTCACTCAATCAATTACAGAGTTCTTCAGAGAGATCTTGAGAGTGTCCTTGTATCACTTCTTCTGACCACTGTGTGAGCACCTTCCTTGCATGAGTTCTACATAAAATAGTCTTTTAGGCAAGTGGTATGTTTGACCTTCAAACAATGTGGCCAGCCTGTCTGTGAGTCGCACTCTCTGCAGCAGAATTTGAATGCTTGGCAGTCTAGCTCAAGAAAGGACCTCAGTGTCCGGTACCCTATCTGGCCAGGTAATCTTTAGAATCTTCCTAAGACAATTCGAATGGGAATGATTCTTTCTTTTTTATTCTTCTGCGGGTGACTCATGAATTCTTTCTATTTGGTATTTCATTTCCCTGTGTTTAGAAGCTCTCTTTGTGGCCAGTGGAACAAATTGTTTTCATTTGACTATTCCACTGCGGGAAGTCTTCACATGCTTGGGGTAAACATCCCCTAACTCATTGATGGGTTTGAGGCCTATCAGTTGCCCTCAACTTAATTTAGCCTGTCTGTCTGCTGAGATAGTTTTATCAGGGTGTGGCCACTGTGCATTCTACAGGGATATTCAGGGAAGACTAACACTTCTGGCCTTTTCAGGGTTGCCCATCCACCTTTGGTGTCCCCCTGTCACTCAACCATGAAGTAATGTCATCTTTGACACCTGAAAAAATTGGCATTGTTCTGTGAGTGAGGCACAATGGAAAATAGGAATCCACAGGGTGAACTCTGTAAGCCAGTGGCAGAAATTGCCTAGAGGGGAAAGCCTAAGATGGATCCTTTGGAAGTTTTTGACTGCATGAGGAATATAGAGCACACAGAGAGAGTAGATAATTAAAGCAGTCATGAATAAAAGAATGAAGGTCTAGACTCTGTAGTATAGAGAAAGAGAGGATGGTTAATGAAGAGAGTGAAAGAAATCCTTTCTGGAAAGGGGTGCAGAGAAACGAATTTTTTAAGAAAAACTAATGAACAAAACTAGTTGAAAGGGAGGAGAGGAAGGTGGAATCTAATTGACTGAGATGGAAAAAAGGGGGACAAATTATATAACCAGATAAAAGCAGGAGAGAGAAAAAAAACTAATAAGCAAAACCCTAAAGGGAAAAGACTAACAGATAAGAGAAAGGGATCAAGGGTGAGAGGAAGAAAGACAGTGGGAATAGGACTACCTTAAAAAAAAAAAAAAGATTGAAGTTCCACTATTACTTGAGATAGTTCTGGAAATGCTAGCAATATCACTAAATCAAGAGAAAGAAATCAAAGGCACAAAGATATGTAAAAAGGAGATGAAACTATCCCTACTTACTGATAAGATGATAGAATACTTGGAAAATCATAGGGATTCAGCAAAGATACTAATTTAGACAATAATAGCTTTAGCAAAGCTTCAGGCTACAAAATAAACTCAAAAAATCAATAGCATTTATATGTAATAATAATAATGAAACCTAAGAAGCAAAAATAGAAAGGTAAATTTCATTCCAAATAATTATAAAATGCATAAAATACATGAAGATTGACCTACTAAAGCACACAGATTTCTATAGTTTCATTTACAAAGTTCTCATTCAAAAAATAAAAAGCAACTCAAATGGCTGGATGAATATTCAGTGTTCATGGCTAGGTCGCACCAATATAATAAAAATGACAATACTACCAAAATTAATTTACACTTTTTTTGACTGATTGTCTGAATTTATTTTTTTACACAGCAGGACATGAGAGAATTCAATATAAAGCAATAAATTTCCATTTCAAGAAAACCTATATAATGAATACTACACATTGTTTTCAAAGTTGTCCATCTTTGCTTCCTTGTATGTTTTCTTTTGTCCTCTGCTGTGCACATATTACTTTATTTTTTCCCCTTACTCCCCACCCTGAAGGCCACAGTTAAGTGTGGATGAATACATGCATGTATATATATATATATATGTACATATACATATATACATAGATATACATAAATATCCACAAACATATCTATACACATATACATAGAGATCCATAAACATATACATATATGCACTCAAACACATATATATAAGACTGTATTATGCTTATTTCCACTTGCCATCTGTTTCTCTGAAGGTGGATAACATCTTCCTTCATAAGTCCAAGTCTTTCCATATTTTTCTAAATCTACCAGCTCATCATTTCCTACACACTACAACAATATTCTGACCCAATCACATTTTATCTAAGAGATTGTCTATGAGAGTTTTTCCCCCCATTTTCTGCATTACCTCTGTTCTTGGCTATAGGGGTTTTATTTATACAGGAAATTTTTAATTTAAAATAATCAAAATTATCCATTTTTTACTTCAACACTACTCTTACCTTATAATATGGTTTAAGGTCTGATACTACTGAATCTAGTTCCTTCACATCTTTTCCCCCCTGGTTTCCTTGAAGTTCCTGACCCTCTGCTCTTCCAAATGAACCTTGTTATTATTTTTTTCTGATTCAGTAAGATAATTTTTAGTAATTTAATTGGGATGGCATTGCATAAATAGATTAGTTAGGTACAATTGTCATTTTAAAATTACATTAGTTTTATGTACCCTTGCACAACAAATATCACTTCAATTATTTAGATCTAACTTTGTATAATAGGTGTTTCATGTTTATATTCATATAGTTCCTGTTTCTGTTTTGGCAGGTATACTCTCGTAATTTTTTTTTTACTGTCTAGTTATTTCATATGGTCTCAAACTATTGATTAAGACAGCTGACACTTATTGTAGTTTCCCTATTTTTCTCTTTTGATTAAATCTGATTTTAGCTTTAACTTTGTCTGGTCATGATTACTATCCCTTGCTTTTTACATAATAAATTCTCCTGATATTTCTTTTATATCTATGTGTATCTCTCATTTTTATAGCAATTTACACTTTTCATGTTATACTAATCAAATTACCAGGAGGATACTGTATAGAACTTGGTAAAACAAAATGACAAAATTCATTTGGAAAATCAAAAGATCTAAAATATCAAGGGAAATGATGAAAAGAAGTAGGGACAAAGGAGGAACAGCAGCTACCCAGACCTCAAACTATATTATAAAGCAGCAGTCATCAAAACCATCTGGTATTGTATTAAAAAATAGAGAGATCAATGGAACATTCTAGACAAGGAAGAATCAAAGATAATAGAACTCAATAACCTAGTGTTTGATAAAGTAAAAAACACAAATTGCCTAGCGAAAAAATCCTCATATGATTAAAAATTACCAGGAAAACTGTAAAGCAGTCTGGAAGAAATTAATTTTTGAGCAACACCTTATACCTTATTTCACAATACATTCTAAATGGATATGTGACCTTAATATTAAAGATTGTACTGTAACAAAATGGCAGATAATATACCTCTCATAGCAATGAGTAGATGTATTCTTAACCAAACAAGGGAGAGAAGCAATTACAAAATATAAAATTGATAACTATGTTTGCACGAAACTGAAAAACTCTGCACAGACAAAATTAATGCACCTAGGATAAGAAGGGAAGTGATCAAATGGGGAAAAAATCTTTGTTATCAGATTTCTCTGATGAGAGTTTGGTATCCAAATTTTGGTATCCATTGTGCAGAAGTGTGTGCATGTGTGTGAGTGTGTGTGTGTGCAAAAGTGTTAAGTTTTATATAGATAGTCACATGTGTGTATGTGTGTATATGTATGTATGTATGTGTGTATGTGTAACTATTCCCCAATAGATAAATGGTCAAAGGATATAACTAACAATTCTCAAAAGAATTGCAAAGTATTTACAACCTCATGAAAGAATGCTCCAAATCACTAATAATAAGTGAAATGCAAATCAAAACAACCTTGAAGTTTAATCTCACTCCCTGCAAATTTATAAAAAATGACTTTGAAAATCACAATAGTCAATATTGGAGGTGTTGTAGTAGGTCTGCTTTGTTGGTGGAACTGTGAAATGGTATAACTATTTTGGAAAGCAATTTGGAATTATGCAAATAAAGTGATTAAAATGCCCATATCCCTATTGGATTACAGAGATGAATTCCCGGGAAACCACCAAAAAGAAGAAGCTCCCCATATGATCCAAAATATTTATAGTAGCACTTTTTGTGATAGTGAAGAATTGGAAACAAAGTAGATGCCCATCAATTGGGGAATGACTGAACAAATTGTGGTACATGAATACAATGAAGTATTACTGTGCTGCAAGAAATGATGAACGTGATAAATATAGAGAAGCATTAGATGATCTATATGAACTGATACAGAGTGAAGCAAAGATGGACAACCTTGAAAATATTGTGTAATATTCATTATATAAGTTTTCTTGAAATGGAAATGTATTACTTTATATTGTATCCTTTCATGTTCTGCTGTGTAAAAAGATAAATTCAGACAATCAGTCAAAAAAAGTGTAAATTAATTTTGGTAGTATTATCATTTTTATTATGTTGGTGTTGCCTAGCCATGAGCACTGACTATTCCTCCACAATACACATAATAACTACAGCAATGTAAATGGAAAGAACAACTACACACCAAAAGATCAAAAGTGAATGTAAGAAAATAACAAAGATAAAGCAGGACAAATAAAGAGATATGAGAAAACACCCCCAACCCACTTTTCTGGAGATGGAAGATTCACAAGTATTACACATCTGAAAACTTGTGGCTATTCAGACTTTTTCAATGTATTGATGAGTTATGCTGAGGTTTTTTTACTCTCCAAAAAAAAAATACTATTTGTAACATGGGTTGGCTGTCTGGGTGAGGAGAGGAAGGGAAACTTGGGATAACTATGATAATGTAAGAAAAAGAAGTTATCAATAAAGGCTTGGTTCTAGAATGCACTACATCCATTTCCAACAACTTCAACTAAAGCTGTACAAACAAACTAAAATAAAGGAAATAAACACAATGACATTTTCTCTATCTGCATTTCTTAGAGAAGTTTAGCCAATGCAAAACTATCACCACAGCTAGGAGCCTAAAGAGCTCAGAAATCTCTTCTCACTGTAAGTCACTAATCTCTGTCAAGCAGAGATTCATGGCAGTTGAGGGCAATGTTGTTTAGAGTATAAACCCATGAAAAAATAAGTAAATAATTTACAGAAGAGGAAATTAAAGATTATGTACAGAGTCATATGACAAAACAGTCAACAACAACTAGTGGGAAATGATCCTGCAGAGAATTTGGTGAACAGATGTTTTAGCATTTCTATTTTGATCTCTTCTGATCAGCTATGAAAACACGATCACTATATTTGAGCTCAATTTGGTGCCTAGCTAAAAATGTGAGAGAGTGGCATGGAACTTAAAAACCTGAAATCAGGAAGAACAACTAAACTTGGACACATGATGAAAACAAGTTGAAGTGGTACCAGGGTTGTTGTGAGATTCCAATGAGATAATGGATGTAAAGCCCTTTCAAACCTTAAAGCACTATGTAAGTGTCAGTTATCATCATCAGCATTGTTATAATTATTATTATTACTACTAGCTTCCAGTCCCCAGGCCTACAGTAATGACTTCATTATCTGAGCCTTCTAATGCACTCAGTTGAGTTCAAGGACTGTTTATAGAACAATAGAAGAATGTGCTGCTAAA
>NW_020954615.1:6174527-6179324 GCF_900497805.2 Vombatus ursinus | reverse complement strand
ACAGAGAGAGTGCGTGAAAGAGAGAGAGAGAGAGAGAGAGAGAGAGAGAGAGAGAGAGAGACAGGGAGAGGAGGAGGGGGAGGGAGACAGAGAGACAGAGAGAGACTTCTATGGCATAATTAATAATTGTAGACAGAATGTTGTGTCTTCCTTTCTACCTTTGCTCAGGGGGTTCAATTTTAATATCCCCAAGGGTAAAAACTGTGTCTTCTCTTTTATCCCTTTCAGGACTTGCCCCCAAGGAGATAAGTGATAAAAGGAAAAACTTCATGTACACCCAATATTTCTAGCAGCACTTTTTAGAACAGTAAAGAACTGAAAACAAAGTAAATGTCCATCTTCAATTACTGAGGAGCTAAACAAGTAAACAAGTTGTGTTCCATGGACACAGTGAATATTATTGCTTTGTAAGAAGTGATGAATATCACAAATGCAGAGAAGTAGGGAAAAACATGATCTGATACAGAATGAAACAAGCAGAAACAGGAGAACAAAATACACAATTATTAGAGCAATATAAATGGAAAGCATGACAAAATAATTGAAATGGAATGTTGCTAAAGTATAATGAATAAGCTTGGCTACAAAGAAATATATGAAAAAATGCCTTTCCATCCCACCCCAATTTCTTTGTAGAGGTGGGGGACTATGGGTATGGAACTTTGCATGTAATATGACTTTTAAGGCATAGCAGATAGGCTTTTTTATGACTTGTTTCCCCCCCTTTTTTTATTCTCTGTTAAAAGGGATGGCTTTCTGGGAGAGGAAGGAGAGAAAGACACATTGGGAAATGTAGGTGATATAAAAACAAAAGATAGAAATAAAAATTTATTTTTCAAAAGTGTAATGTATTTCCTGAAAGTGTTACTGAAAACTATGCCCTCAAACTTTTTGTTGCTGAAAATTTATTGCAGCTCATTGATACCAACAGCTGTAAACTAGTTCTGAACAGAAATAAAAATATTAATACTGTTCAAGGAAACATTATACTCAGATCTAAAAGGATTGTATGAGCCCTAATATTTTTTCTTTCAATGTACATTTAACACCAACCCTAAGAAATATGACTTAACGTTTATCTTTTCTGTGTAATATGTATATATGACATATAACATACATTTATATTATATACCTTTATATCTAATATTAATCTTTTATGTATAATGTATACATGTTACATAAATGTAGTATAGATCTTTATTTATATTATATATTTGTAATGTTAATCTTTTCTGTGTAACATATAAAACACATAATATATAGTTATATATCTTTATATTTAATATTAACTTTTTATGTATATATCTTTACATATATATGCCTAATGTTAATATTTTCCATGTTTATGTATATGGATATATATCTTTTTGTGAAATATATAGTAATATATATGTAAACATGTAGATAGGTAGAAATACCTAAAGTCATATTAATTTTCCTGAAACTGTTCTAAACTACAACCTTCTTAAGGATAGGACCAGGATCTCATTCATCTTTGTATCTCTCACAATACCTTGCACAATAAACATTTGTTTAAATTATACACACACACACACACATATATATATATACACACACATATATGTATATATATAATATACATACACCCATATATACACATAGAATGTTTTTACATTTTTAAATATAACTTTATTCAAACAATATTTTTAAAAATCTTTATTCTCAGGCTATACAAAAACAGGACACTTTTTTTTTGTGAGGCAATTGAGGTTAAGTGACCTTACCAGGGTCACACAGCTAGTAAGTGTCAAGTGTCTGGTCTGAGACCGGATTTGAACTCAGGTCTATCCTAACTCCAGGGTCGGTGCTCTATCCACTGCGCCACCTAGCTGCCCCTAGCAGGATACCTTTTGACTTGCCTTGGGGGCCATAATTTGCCCAACCCTGAGAGAAGGTGACTCCTCAAAGTGTCCCTGATTTTCATCTTGCCCCGCTAGGGACCAGGACATTTCTACCAGGGTGAAATCAGAAGCTTTCTATTGGATGAGTTGGGATCTCATCTTGTTCCCAACTAAAGAACTCTTATGTATTTTCTAGAATATTTTAATGTATAGAAGTCCAGTTTCTGATGGCTGTTTTACTTGGGCAAATGAGTTTACTCATCATTCACTATTTGTGATGGTACTTTGTGTAACCAACAACTGGTGGGAGGAGTCAGACTGGTGAGGGTAAGTTAAGGGTTAACTACCAGGAAGTGGTTTTTGTTTTGAACTAAAATTGTACTCTAGATCAGCAAAACATATGAGTGCCATAAGATATAATCCTAATCTAGTACCCTTCTCAGAGACTGAAGAAAAGTGCATGCAGCTTTGTGACCCTTCTCCTCCTTCCCTCTAGGAGGAATCCCAGTTTCTCTTGGAAAAGAATGGGTATTACTCCAGAGATATTTATTCATTTTTCTCATTTAGGTGACCCATGTAGACATACATATCTTCTTTGGGGACATATACACTTGGCTTTTTTTTAAAAGGGCCTACCTAACACGCTGCTACACACATAGTACATCCATGCTGAATAATGAATGAGTTAATAAGGATGTAATTTTAGTCATGAGCAGCATCTGGGGAGATCAAGAGGAAATGAGAGACTGAACTATGCCTGCCAACAGCTGTAGCAAATTGTGGGACTAGGTGAGTCCATCACATCTCTATATTGAAAGTGATTGATAGGTCCTTTAATAAAAGACTCCTGTTATCTGATTAGCAGAGCCAGAATTCTAAAAACTCTCAACAGGCTAGAACAATGGACCCAATCAAAAAAATGTAATTTAATTGAGATAAAATTAAAATCCTACTCTTGGATTTCCAAAAAAAAAAAAAATCAATTTCACAGGTATAAGTTTGGGGAAAGGGATAGCTAGTTTGTCAAGACCAGGGATTCTTAACCTTATTTTGTGTTGTGGACTGGTAAAGGATACGGACTTCTCAGCACCATGTCAACAAACATCCATAAGTATCCACTATGTGCCAGGCACTGTGCTAACCTCTGGGGATAGAAAGAAAGGAAAAAGCAATTCCTGCTCTCAGGTAGCTCCCAGTCTAATGGGGGAGATAACATGTAAGTGCCTCTGTACAGACAAGCTATATCCAGTGTAAATTAGAAATAATCGGCAGAAGAAAGCCACTAGGTTAAAGAAACCTGGGAAGCGCCTCTTGCAGAAGGTGGGACTTTAGCTAAGATTTAAAAGGAGCCAGGGAAGCCTGGAAGCAGAGGGAAAGAGGGAGGGAATTCCAAAGATGGAGGATGGCCAATGAGAATGCCTGACATCAGGAGATGTAGTATTTTGTATGAGGAACCCCAAGAAGGCCAGTGTCACTGGATTGCAATCAATTTACATGTCGCCTTTAATAAATGCATGATTTTATTAAGCTGGAGTTTCTCTGAAAACCCATAGCTTGTGTGCCTTCATTAAATACATTCATCTCAGAAAGTCATGTCTGTTTTATTGAATGATTCTGGGTCCGCCTCACTGATTTATCATCTACTTGTTCAGGATCTTAAAAGTTTCTTGCTGGAAAAGGAATCCCCTTCCAGAGAAGTATCAATAACAGATCTCAGTCCAGTCCCCTGAATGACGAATGGGAGTAGAACCAGACTCTGTGTGTGGCACCTGTAAATCAAATATTCATATAGCTCTGAACTAACAACTTTGATGAGGAACCAATCTCCCAGTCGATTACTGTGGCATTGCCCAATTGAAAAGACATTACCAAGATAAGACTATAAACTCTTGGGTCAAAGACTATGCCTTATCTAAATTTTGTTATTCCTCCAGGAACTGACATATAAGGAGCTTAATAAATGTTTGTTGTATCAAATTGAATTCAATTCATTCCCTCCTCCCAAGTCTTCCCAACTTCCTTTTCTGTCACCATCTCAGTTATGGAGTCACGGTTAAATCAATTCTGCCATTGTTGCTAGAAGGGATGTGTCAGTAGACACTCCTATGGCCTCAGTCTCCAACCCCGTAACTTTTATAACCAACATGCCCCTCCCTGGCCATGACTCTACTACATAAATTGCCTCCTCCAATTAAAATGTAAGCTCTTTGAGGGGCATCTGTTGCTTTTATTCCCAGTCAAAGAAAAATGCACGGCACATACTAAGTACTTAATTTTTTTCAGTTCATTTCTCAATGTTGTAATTAAATACCATACAATATAATATACCGCATAATGCTGCATACTAAATAATGTGTAGCCACTCCTGGAACTGCACATTTACACTCACAAGTTAGACTCCCTAGCATGAGCACAACCCTCAGGGTTCTAATGGTAACTCTGAGAGGTTGTAGTCACTCTTGGGTCCCCACCAGTGTGCTTCCCATTGTTATGTAAGTAATTGAATGCCACTAGCTTTTAGAAAAGGAATTTATTGAGAAGGTATAGCAAGAACGGTTGGTACAAAAATATCCCTACCTACCCCAGACTGGGGCACACAATCTCCCTGCATACACAAGGTCCCTGGGGAGAGAGGGCTCAAATTTTGGGACATATGTGGCAAATGGGTACCTCCTAGTTCCTGGCCTTGAAAGTCCTTTTCTCCTCTACTAAGGATTTCTTGATTGCTAAAACTGATTCTTGTTTCTCATTTCTCATCTTTACCTACCTATCTGTTGCATTTGAGGCAGTTGACCACCCTTTCCTCTTAGATACTCATTTCTCTTTAGGTTTTCATGACACTATTTTCTTATGGTTTTCCTCCTACCTATCTGATCCTTTTTTCCCTTCTTCCTTCTACTCCTCTAAATTTTCAATCTCAGCATTATCCTCAATA
>NW_020954615.1:6170423-6174490 GCF_900497805.2 Vombatus ursinus | reverse complement strand
ACTCACTTCCCTTCAACCAGATCTTGCCCTTTCTACTTCCACAACATCTTTGTGTCTGACCCCTTCTATTTCCTTAAATAGTTACCACCTTAGTTCAGGTCCTCATCCCACTCTTGCCTGGATTATTGGAACAACCTCCTCGTCTCCCTGATTCAAGTTCCTCATTCCTCCAGTCCTTCCTACACAGTACTGTCAATGTGATATACACTCCCCTACTCAATCAGCTCCAGTGGCTCCCTATTGCCTCTAGGAAAAAAAATATGAACTCTATTTAGATTTTAAAACCCTTCACAACTTGATCCCAACCTATCTTTCCAGCCTTGTTGGATATTACACTTCCTCCCACACTTTTTAATCCAGACAAATTCCCTTCTGGAATGTGCCCCCTCCTCATCTCCATCTCATATAATTCCTCTCTTCCTTCAAGATGGAATCCAAGCACCTCCTTCTCCATGAATTCCTTTCTAGTACCCCCAACTGCTCACACCCTCCCTCTCAACTTATTTCCCAAAGTAATATTTAACTACTTTTATGCTCATATAAGTCCTTTTGTCTTCCCTATTGAAATATAAGCTCTTTGTGCCTTTCTTCTAGTCTAAGCTAATAACCCACCTTCTACAAGATGCCTTTTTCAGTCTTCCTTAACCTTAGTGACTTAGTAAGAGTATCTCCAATTTATATAAATATATGTGTGTTTGTATGTGTATCTAGATAGATAGATAGATAGATAATGAATGGATGAATGGATTGATGGATGGATGGATGGACAGACAGATGGATGGATATAGATATATATATATATATATCTTGTGTGTACATAGTTGTTTGCGTGTTGTCTCCCCCATTAGTATGTAAGCTCCTTGAAAGCAAACACTGCTTTTCCCTTTCTTTGTATGCCCAGTGCTTAGCACAATGACTGGAATATAGTAGGTACTTAGTGAATGATTGTTAATGCCACTTGGATACCAAGTCACCATGTATAACAACGTTTCTAAATTCCAAACTACCAACATACAATTGAACTTTTAGTGCACAGTCCATTTGCAAGTTGGGGATGGCTTGGAATGCAGATGATGTAAGGCCCCTCCCTCTACTCTTACTCTCCCTCAGCCACATCCCTTATTATTCTGGATAGTCAGGTTGGGAGACCTGCTATAGCATGACAGGCATGGCATCAATACAAAACAAAATGCTCTCAGTGCATCCAGGTAATGGAGGGAAGAGGCAGATCATTGATCCATTTTACAGATGGACAAACTGAGACATAAGAAGAATGGCCTGTCAAACATCACTAATTGAGGGCTAAGCATACAACTTAAATCTCTTGAGGTTCTAAGCCAATGCTCCTTCTTTGAGCCTTGAGGTCTAATTTTTTATCTGAACTTATGATTTCACTGATAATCAGTGTGGGGATCTGTCAGTATAGAAACTTTCTTCATCAATATGGAGCAGCCACATATTTGCAATTTACAATCTTAGAGAGTTGCCCAGGGGACTGAGAAGTTAAATGATTTACCTATGGACAGCCAGTATGTGTCAGAGGCAGGACTTGAACCCAGATCTGCCAGGTTCTGAGGGCAGGCTTCTATCCACCTTACCAGAGATGTGAAAAACAGGACCTGAAACAGATTAAAATGCAATAAGGAAGTATTTAACAAAATAAATAAAAATACAAGAGCAAAGATAATATTACATTTTAAAACTAAGTCAATATGGGAAGCAGAGATCCATACTTACACATTAGTGCCTCACCACTTCTACTTGAGTTTGACACCCCAGGTTGACTCCCTAGTTTACAGGAATCAGTCTCCAAGAAGAATATTTTACCTACCATCATCCCCTGCATCCATCAAATTTTGTTCTTTGCTAGTCAATGAGATGCATCCTTTTAGCACCTTTTATGTGAAATGCACAAGATAGACACTGGGGGAAAAATAAGACACAGGGTGCTGTCTTCAGGACTTTCCTATATGCCTGGGACTCCTAGCCTTCAACCCTGATGACTTGATAACATTAGGTTTTCCTTCAACCTTAGATGAAATAATGCCCAAATAATACTCAAGGGCATATTTTGGTTGAGCTATGGGTTCCATCCAGCTGTGAAATATTTTCTGACCTATCCCAGAGTTTTTTGTGCTGCCTATCCCCCATCTTGGAAATTCTTTAATCAACCCCACCTCCACACCTAGCGTCTGCCTCCTAGAATCACTGGTTTCCTTCAAGACTCAACTCAAATACAGCCATTTACAAGAAGCCTTGCCCAGTCCTCTCAACTGCTAGAGCTTTCACCTCTAATACCTCCTACCTTGTAGCTATTAAAATATAAGTTCTTTGAGGGCAAGATCTGTCTTTGCCTTTCCTTGTATTCTCGGGGTTTTAGCACCGTATCTGGTAGAGAACAAGGCTTAACAAAGGTTTGTTGGTTGATTATTCATGTCAATTTCTCAAACATTGATTAATATTTTAATAACATCAGCAATAATGCGTATAGAGTTTTAAGGTTTTAAGCTACTGTTAACAACTCTCCCACATTAGAATAGAAGCTCTTTGAGGACAGGGACCATGTTTTTGCCTTTCATTGTAATCCCAGTGCTTAGCACAGGGACTGACAGAGTAGGCGATGATCGTTTTGACTGACTTCTCATACTTCGTAGCATCTGAGTCTCACCTCAACACTGGATAGAGGAGAGTCAGGAGAGGAGAGGAGAAGAGAGGAGAGGAGAGGAGAGGAGAGGAGAGGAGAGGAGAGGAGTGGAGAGGAGAGGAGAGGAGAGGAGGGGAGAGGAGAGGAGAGGAGAGGAGAGTAAAGAGAGGAGGGGAGAGTCAGGAGAGGAGAGTCAGGAGAGGAGGGGAGGGTCAGGAGAGGAGAGGAGAAAAGAGGGGAAGAGAGGAGAGGAGAGAAGAGGGGAAGAGAGGAGAGGAGAGAAGAGAAGAGGGGAGTCAGGAGTGGAGAGGAGAGTCAAGAGAGGAGAGGAGAGTCAGGAGAGGAGAGTCAGGAGAGGAGGGGAGAGTCAGGAAAGGAGAGGAGACAAGAGGGGAAGAGAGGAGAGTCAGGAGAGGAGAGAAGAGAAGAGGAGAGTCAGGAGAGGAGGGGAGAGTCAGGAGAGGAGAGGAGAGTCAGGAGGGGAGGGGAGAGTCAGGAGGGGAGGGGAGAGTCAGGAGAGGAGAAATTGCAACAATTTCACAAGTAAGTAAAGGCAAAATATAAACAAAATCATGCTTGTGGACGGATTCGTGCTGGCTCTTTGTTTGCTTAATGTGTAAGATTACATAGTGAGTGTTTCTGCAATGCTATTTCATCTCTGTGATGATCAGCCAAAGGGGAATCAGAGTCAGTGGGAATGGCTGTCCTAGAGCAGATTGTTAAATTTTCAATTTGAGCCTTTATACCTTCAAAATCTGCAAATGCTACTAATCATGTCTTGATATATTGGGGTTTTATGTTTTTATTGTCTAGACTTAGGAATGGAGAAAATTTTAATAATACAGATTACACTCAAAAATGTATTATGGGTACACTTTTTTTTTTTACCACCACCCTCCCAGAGCTGGTTGTTAAATATTTACCAGCACACCACTGCCTGAGGGCTCCAGAATTTCCCACAGAGAATTTTAAAGACGCGGGGAAGCTATTCTACTCCAAGCACACTCACATGCAAGAAGCTGTGTATTAGCTTGAGGGAACACAAGAGCTGGGCTCTGTACATAAGCATCTATGATTGACTGCCTCTTCTTTCCTTCTGATACCCTTGAGCTTCAGACTTCCTGATCACCCTAACAGGAGTTGTGACAGGAAGTCAGTCAACAACTATGTAACAGGCATTGAGCCAAGCACCAGGCATATAAAGTAAGGTAAAAACAGTTCTTGCCCTCAAAGAGCTCACATTCTAATGGAGTAGACAGCATGCAAACAACTATTTATATATAAGATATACACAATATAAACAGATATTCTAGAAGAAAGGCAGTGACTGTGATGGTGGATGGGTGACGACCAGTAAAGGCATCCTGTGGATAAAAATTGGGGTTTGACAGAAAGCCAGGGAAGCCAGGAAGTGGAGGTTAGG
>NW_020954615.1:6111665-6170303 GCF_900497805.2 Vombatus ursinus | reverse complement strand
CAGCTAGATCCATTGGTCACCATCGCAGCTAGATCCATTGGTCACCATCACAGCTGCCAGTAGCTGAGTTTGGGACAGAGACTGCTAGCTTTCTACCGGTTGTTGCTGCTATGTCCTGAGCCTCAGGAGGTCTACCGAGACTGATGGAAACCTGTGGAACAGAAATGATCCAGATGTAAGAATGGAGATCCAGCAGTCATTCAAGCCACTTTAAGTAATGAACAAAATAGTCTACTCCTCATATCTTTATCAACGGAGAAGTCCTCTATTGAGTCAATTAAGCAAAGGCATTACACTAATATATACCCTGTGATGTCCTCTGGGTTTCCTGTAAAATAGTCTCACATTTGAGTGTTTGGCAACCTAAAAAAGAGAACAAATGTAGCCAAACCCCTGAGGGAGAATCGTTTAGGGAGAGGGGAGAGGAAAAGAGCCTCTGTCTCCTTCATATACTCTCTTGACCAGAGAAGAAGCATGTAAACTTCAGAACGTTCAAAGATTTGGACTTCTCATCAGTGACCTAACATTATCCTGGGAACAGCAGTTGCTGACAGTAGTGTCTGCGTTAGGAGACAAAGTAGACACATTGAGGGAAGGCAGCTTTATGACTCTACAAGGTGCCCAGCAGGAAGCTATGCTTTACCTACAAGGAACATTTTGAGGATTTCAGAAAGACTTCCAGGAGTTCTAGTTGAGTTCTGAGTTACTCTCTTTGCTACTTCTGCTAAAAGCTTGGAATCACTTTTCCCTGAACTCTATATGTACTGGCAGGAAAGTGTCACAGACTTTTGGAAGGATGTTTTGTACCAACTGCCCTTACTATATCACCTTAATAAAATACCCCTTTCTAATTGTCCATCAACTGATAATCAATGGGGAAGCACACCAGTGGGGCCTCATGAATGATAACATTATTAAGACACCCCTACCCACCAGGATAACAGGTTCTCCTAGAAATCTGAAGGGAAGACACAGCACCAGAACTCTTGGGACCTTACCTGCTATTGAGAGTGGAAGTTATCAGAGAGTCCAATGCCTGTATTATATGGATCAATCCAAATTCTATCACTGGAAGCTGCTATGCATAGGCTGGTGACCTGCAGGGGAAGACAGCTTCTGACAATGCTCTTTCCCTGATTTCCTCTGGTATAGTCCATGACCCAGAACCCTGTTTCCAGAAACACAATTTCCTGTCTATACTCTACGGGCATTTGTGGTTCAGGAATTCTCCTGAACACAGCAGAAGAACTGGGAAGGCAAATGCAAGGAGTTTGGGGGAGGTGGCTGGACACAGATTACTCTACACAGAGCCTCTCACATAGTAATAAATGTTTGTTGATTTTAGTCATCGGCCTGTTGTGGGAACATAACTTTTTTTGCCTTCCGTTTTCTTTATGTTCAATAAATTATTTGGCCACAGTATAATTTAAGTTCCATGAACACAAAGGATTGCGGCCAGGGTGAGGAAAGCTCAGTTAAGAAGTGGAGGAATTCTAGAGGATAGAATTCAGATTTTTTTTTTAATCTCTTGAAAAAAAGTCCATTTTACCCCCTAGATAAGAAGTGTCAAATGTCCAGCCTGCTTATAATACTCTAGAACCATGTTAAAATGTAATTGGGAAGTATTTAACAAAGAAAACAAAAATGCAATAGAACACAAATGACCTTACTATGTGGTTTTCTAAGTCAGTGTGTGGCCAAGTCAGACAACAGAAGGAATCTCTATGAACAGTGTAGTGCCTTGTTTCTATTTGAGTTTGACATGATAGCCCTACATAACTCTAAACCCTGCTAGTATAGATTTGAATTGCTCAGCATGGGGGAGAAGCCCAGGTGTTTGCAAGCTGAAAACTCTTTGGTAACCAATGAGGATACTATAGCCTTGGGAAAGCTGTACCAGTCTAGTATTCCAGCACTTACTACAGTACCACATTGTAGACTCTCAATAAATGCCTATTGAATTGAATTGAATTGAATTTGTATTATCCACATGCCAAAAATTAATTGAGGTGGCTCTAGCAAAGCACCACCTGCTGGGCAACTCATATAGTGCACTCCCTCCCTGGATAATTATATAGTGACACCCTGCCTTCCTGTAGCCACAAGGCTGCACAAGCAGATTTGCACTATTTCTATTTCCGAATTCTACTACTGCACTATCACGTATGGGCCATACAATTATCACATTTATAAAATGCTTTCACAAAATGTTGTCTGACTTGGCTTTATAGAAAATGCTTTGAGGTAGATAGGGAGGCCATTATTTCCCTCTCTTTAAGAATGAGACTGACACCTACAGGGTCTCCAGTGGTGGCTCTGGTACTCAAAGCCAGGTCATCTGATGACCAGTCCAGGGCTTTTGGTACTATAGCATAATGTCAGAGCTTCAGAACATATTTAGAGTGGTAAAGAATCATAGCATTATAGATTTAGAGGTGAAAGAGATCTTTCTCCAACCCCCTCCTTTTATAGTTGAGGAAACTAAGGTTCAGGCAGGTTAAGCGATTAACACAGGGTCACATAGTTAGTGTCTGAGGTAGGGCATGTACCCAGATCTTCCTGACTCTAAAGTTCTTATACACCACCTTATCTTACAAATGAATAAAATAAGAAAAGTTGGGCATTTTCTTAAGGACAAGTAGATAAGTAGTGGCAGAGTTAGGATGAAAAATCAGGTCCTCCAACTCCAAATCTAGGCCTCATTTCCTTTTCCCATGATTCCTCCTCTTTTTCCTCTATTTGCCTTTCTGGCTGGCCAGAAAACACTCAACTTTTAATGAGTTTCCTTCCTCATTCCCAAGCCCTGCACAACTGAGCAAGGGACCACCCTGCTACCTGGGCGGCCATCTTTGCTGGGTCAAAGCTGCCTGGAATTCCCAAAGAAACGATGACTTCTACTTCAATGCATTCTATTCCAATTCCCCTTAATAATGCACCCCAGGCACAAGGCTTCAGGCTGATGTTTACATGGATACATGGGTTATTTCCAGACCCAACCATTACCAGCAAATGCGGTGACATTAATATGAGTAAGTGCAGGAAAAAGGATGAAATAAAACATATCCTATTGAAGGAAATGAGAGCTCCTTAAGAAAGGAAAACACGCATAGGAAAAGACATGGGCATATCAGAATACAAAGAGGACCCTGGGGGATTCCAAATTCCACAGGCATGATGTTATTGAAATAGCTGATACCAGAATAAGCACCTGCAGATATGAATTACATCCTTGTTCAGGCCACTAACATCGCAGGACTGACATCTCAGGAAACACTCATGTTATATCTCAAATCCCCCTGCCAACTGCGCAAATATCCAATAAATCCATCCAAGATATAAAGGACATTATCTGAAGGGCTTAAACTGCTGAGCAAGTCGCCTCTCCTGCTGCAAAGCCGCTGCCACTCGTAATTTATTGGGGCTTCCCGCGTCACTCACACCTCCATCCCAAAGCCTTCTGGGGAGAGAGGGAGGAGAAAGCAGGGCAGAGGGCAATGGGTTAACTTCTTCAGTGCTGGGCTGACCGAAAACCCTCAGGTGCAGAGCCAAGCTGAAACTCTCATGAGCTCATTTGGACTTAACGTAAAACAAACATTTATGGGCTCCACTATGGGCAGCTAGGTGGCGCAGTGGATAGTCCTAAAGTCCTGAAGTCAAAAAGAATCCTTTTCAAGAGTTCAAATCTGGCCTCCGACACTTGTTAACTGTGTAACTCTGGGCAGGTCACTTCACCCGGTGTGCCTCAGTTTCCTCATCTGTAAAATGAGCTGGAAAAGGAAATAGCAAACCACTACAGTATCTTTGACAAGAAAACCCCAGATGGGGTCATGAAGAGTCCGAAATGACTAATCAATAACAAATATGGTCTACATGAGCAGAATTGCTTGGTGCTGAAAATGTGTCCATGTTGTAAAAGTCATATGACAAAACACCCCTTTGATATGACTTTGCCTGCCCCCAGGGGCTGCATCCTTGGCTAATCTCAGGTACGTGCACCCCTGGCGTGACCTTTAGACCCAAGACCTCAGACCTGGAGCTGGAAGGGGCCTTCAGGGGCCATTGGTTCTGACCCCTTCTTTTTACAGATGAATAACCTGAGATCCAGAGAGGGGAACAGGCCTGGTGACAGAAATAATGAGGAGTAGAGCCAGGATCGTAGGATCATGGAGTTAAAGCCAGAAAGGGTCATCTAGACCAGCCCCCTCCTTTTATAGATGAGAGACCTAAGGCTGAGAGATTTAGTGACTTCTCCAAGACCACACAGCCAGCACTCAGCAGAGCCAGGATTCCACCCTGCTTCCCTCTAGATCCTCCTTAAAGCTAGCGCCTTCCCTCTGTCTAGAGGTGTTTGCACATAGATGATTGCCTGTTGTCTCTGGTCTATATTTGTAGGCCCAGTGCTTAGCATGGTGCCTGACACATAGTAGCACTTAATGAATGCTGGCTGCCTTCTCTTATATACCAGACTTGGGATGTAAAGAAAAAAATAAGAATTTCTGCCCTCAGGGAGTTTACATTCTATTGGAAAAGCTTGCATTCACCGCAGAGATTGCCCTCCTCTGTAGAGCTAGGGGAAACCTTAGAAATCATCCAGGTCACTGCCCTGACCTTTTACATTTAAGACCCTGAGGCCCAAAGAAGTAAAGGGACTTGCCCGTCTATATAGCAGGAGTAGGAATTGAAGCCCGAGTCAGGAGGATGTGAATTCAAACACAACCTCTAACTTTTACTACCTGTGTTCCCATTGGCAAGTGTCTGCTCTTCTCTCAGCCTCGGTTTCTTATTGATAAAAATAGACACGCTAATACCTGTAATACTTCCTTCACAGGTTAAGAGGTCAATCAGCTAGCATTTATTAAGCACCTACTATATGCCAAGCACTGTCCTAAGTGCACTAAGGAAATAATGTAACGTGCAAAGCACTTTACAACTTCAAAGAGGGTGTCAGGCAATCCTTAATACTGGGTCTTTGACCGGTGCTCTAGCTTCTGGTTCACATTGCTTCAAAGAGTGGAAAGAGAGAGGCAGAAAGGGCCTCTGGCCTCCCAAGACCAATCCCTATTGGCCCAACCATCTTGTCTGTGAACATAAAACCAGAGTGAATCATTGTGTAAAGCCCAATGATACCACTCAATATTTCGTTTCAAGTTTAATTCAAATATAAATTCCCACCAGATCAATCTGCTTATCCCCAGAGAGAATTAACATCAAAATTAATTGGGGGATATCACTCACAATCCCTTCAATTTCTGTTTCTGAAATTATGTGTATTATTGGTTCTTTAAAAGTTTGACACATGGAACTGTCTTCCCTTTTAATAATAAATCAAACTTGTTTCTGTGGCAATTCCTCTCCCTGATGGTTTTATCCTTGTAGCATTCAGTTTGATTCAGTGGATACTCAGGATGTAGGGATTGCTTTGTTATATTTATATGTATAGTGCCTGACACATAGTAGGTGCATAATAAATATTTGTTGATTAATTGATTGATTGATTTACTTAGTGCAATGCTAGGCACTGAGAGAAAGCAAAGACATATGAGCCACGATATCAGGGGGCATGCGAGTGTCTCCAAGGATATGGAGGCTGTCATGCCAAAGACAGGCAAGGCTTATTCTTCTTGCCCCAGGGAAAAAGAACTAGGGGGAATGGAGAAGAGCTTCAGAAAGACAGATTTGGACTTGGAGCTTTCTAATGATTAATGTTGTGGCTGTTCAGTCATGCCCAACTCTCTGTGACCCCATGTGGGGTTTTCTTGGCAAAGGGATTGGAGTGGTTTGCCATTTCCTTCTCTAGCTCATTTTACAGATGAGGAAACTGAGGCAAACAGGGTTCAGTGACTTGCCCAGGGTCCCAGAACTAATAAGTGTCTAAGGCCGGATTTGAACTCATGAAGATGAGTCTTCCTGATTCCAAGCCTCCACTATGCCACCTAGTTGTCCCCAATAATTAATACAATATATATAATATATACACATATTATATATATATATATATAATCTAAGATTTTTAAAGCACATAACATATTATCTCACTTGATCCTCATACCAACCCTGGGAGGAAAGTGTTATTATTATCATAATTACTTTACAGATAAGGAAACTGAGTCTGAGAAAGATTAAGTGACTCCACCAATGTCACACAGCTAGTATCTGAGGCAGGATTTGAACTCAGGTCTCCCTGACTCCAAATCTCTCCATTTCACGATGAGAGCTATCTCACAATGGAATGGGCTACCATGAGAGCAGAGTCCTAAACCAGTAGCCTGGAGTGGGGAAGCATGCACTTTGTGACACAGAAAATATGAACACTGAAGACTGAAGCCATGAGAAGAGCCAAGCTAGGCTAGGGAGGAAGGGTCAACATCGATGAAGTCAAGCCCCAGCAGCCACCACCAGTAGTGAGTTGTATGGATAAGAAATGTCTAAAGGAAGATGCTGTCAATGCCCTCTAAATTTTCTACATTGGTGAAAATCCCCAGCTGCCCCACCCTAGGTATAGCTTTGCTTCAGAAACAGCAGAAAGATGAAAAATGGCCCCAGGGGATAAACAAGTGGAAACTGGGAAGGCTGCTTCAGGAGTATGAAATTCCTTCTCCCTCTAGGTTTTCAAGCAAAGACTAGATGATTACTTTGAAGTGTGGTGTGTTGGAAAGAGGATTTTGCTTCAGCAACAGGCTGAGCTACTTGGTAGCTAAGGTCCCTTTCAACTCTGAGCATCTGTGAAGTCACCTGACCACCCTGAGACTCTTCTGGAAAATGGGGATACCATTATACTTGAACCACCTCCCTCATGGGAGAAAGTGCTCTGTCAGCTCTTAGGCCAAGCAAAGGTTTCAGTTATTCAATCAGAAGGAACGAGAACAAGCATTTATTAAGCACCTATTGTGTACCAGGCACTATATTATTTCATAATGACCCTAGGAGGCAGGTATTATTATTGCCTCCATTTTATGTTGAGGAAAACTGAGGCAAACAGAAGTTAAGTGACTTTTCCAAGGTCACAGAACTAGTAAGTGTCTGAAGCTGGATTTGAACTCAGGTCTTTCTAACTCTAAGCCCAGGGTTCTATCCCCTGCTTCACCTCACCTGACTGTGAAGATTTAAGGCATTCCAATTACTCCCCTTAATTTTATCATTCTGTAAGTGTAATGGGGATCTGGCACATGCCCAGACCCCGTCAGCTTGCTCAGATGGTGTCTCTACATGGAAGACACTAGGGAGTTGGTCCTGGGAGAATCCTGATGATGTGGGGAGAAGTGCTTTGGAGAGACTGGAACATTAGTGGACCTTCTATAACAAGTTGGCCTATCATGAGGAGACTGTTTCCAATGGCTACATGGTCAGAACTATCAGTATTTTCCAAAGGGCCCAAGTTAACTTTGGCTGCCATTTTTGATGCTTATTTTATTGTCTTAAGATACACTTTGGTGTTGGGGAGGAAGAGAATAAGGGTTTATATAGCACCTACTATGTGCCAGACATTGTGCTAAGTGATATACAATTATTTAATCCTTACAATAATCCTGGGAAGTAGATTCTATTATTATCCCCATTTTGCAAAAGGGGAAAACTGAGGCAGATAGCAGTGAGGTGATTTGCTCAGGGTCACATACTTTGTAAGTGTCTGAGGCTGGATTTGAACTTAGGTCTTCCTGATGCTAGGCTCAGAACTCTATATATTGCACCACCTTACTGCCCCAATATGACAATGTCTGGTCGTGCTTTAAGGGAAAGGTCAGATGGCCCCCAGAGAAACGGGATCATCTTGGCCTTTCATTCATTCTTTTCCATTCTAGGTTCACAGAGTGGACTCTCCATCCTTGGGAGTTTCAAAGGCTGAGAGAATAAGCCACAAGAATCTGGGAGCTGCAATTCAAATCAGGTTTTGCAACCAGCACAGCATTGATGCCCTGGGAAGCAAGAAGAAATCTTTGGGAGTGAACTTCAGAATCCCAGACTAGCGGAAGGACTCATCAACAGTGCTGCTGCTCAGAGAAAAGGAGAAAAGATCTATTTGTAGAAAAATATTTATGGCAGGTTTGCTTTATTGTGGTGGCAAAGAATTAGAAATTGAAGGGATACCCATCCCTTAGTGAATAACTGAACAAGTTGTGGTATATGGTTGCAATAGAATATTATTGTGCTATAAGAAATGATGAGCAGGTGGATTTTAGAAAAACCTGGAAAGATTTACAAGAACTGATGCTAAGTGAAATGAGCAGAACCCAGAGAACATTGCACACAGTAACAATAATATTCTATGTTGACCAACTGTGAATGACTTAGCTATTCTTAACAATACAATGATCCAAGACAATTCCAATTTTCAGGATGAAAATGCAGAGAAAGAACTGATAGAGCCTGAATGTAGATTGAAGAATACTATTTTCACTTTGTGTGTGTGTGTGTGTGTGTGTGTGTGTGTGTGTATTTCTTTTGGTCTGTTTCTTCTTTCAGCAACATGACTAGTACGGAAATGTATTTTACGTAATTACACATATATAACCTATATCAAATTGCTTACCATCTTAGGGAGGGGGGGAAGGGAGAAAATTTGGAACTCAAAATTTTAAAGAAATGAATGCTAAAATTTGTCTTTATATGTAATTAGAAAAATAAAATACTATTAAAATAAATAAAAATGCATTTAACATTTTAAAAATAATAGTGCTGCCACCTTTGGAGGTTAACTTTGTGGGACCAGTTCTGTGTAGGAACTAAGCTAAGTTTTAAGCTTAATCCCCCCACCAGAGACCTTAACAGTGTATATTCCAAGGTATTGGGGAAAGAGTTTGCACCTTTGTTCTTGGTCTATCTTTGGTATATTCCTTTGTTTAAAAAAAAAAAGTTATCCAAAATTAAATAGAACTGGGGTACTAGTCACTGAGCTCCTAAAGTTGGAGGAACACATCTCAAATCAACGACAGAGAAACTAGGGAGTTCACATCTATGAGAGAGAAAAGGAATAGATTTTTGAGTCAAGATGGCAGAGTAAAGGCAGGGACTTGCCTGAGCTCTCCCCTAGACCCCTCCTAATACCTTTAAATAATGACTCTAAAGAAATTCTAGAGCAGCAGAACCCACAAATACAGAGTGAAACAATTTTCTAGCCCAAGACAACTTCGAAAGTTGGCAGGAAAAGTCTGTTGCACCAGGGTGAGAGAGGAGCACAGACCAGTGCACATGCAGACCAGGAATCCAGCAAACTGTGAGCAGGCTTTGGGGCAACTAAATCAGTGGCGGCAGTGGCAGTTTCCAGACCTCTCAGCCCACAGACACAAAGACAGCTTAAAAGGTCAGTAGGAAAGTCTGGTGCACAGACCTTTGGTGAGAGAGGAGCACAGTCCAGCACAAGCCGTCCCAGTGCAGACAAGGCCCCAGCAAACCAGGAGCAGGCCTTGGGAGCCACTGAATCAGGAGTGGTAGCAGTTGCTTTTGGAACTCTCAGCCCCACAGTCAGTAAGGGGTTTGAATAACTGGTCAGAAGGAGATTGCAGTGGTCTTTTTGCTAGCACTGAGGCAGGACTCTTTTGCTTCGCCCATACTCGGAAATGAGTCGCAGTCCTGGGTGGTGGTCCCAGGGCAAGGAAGAGCACTAGCACACCAGAGCTTGTGGCCACAGTGGAACAGGGAGCCTCCTCACAGTTCCAGGGCAGAAAAGAGTGCTTGTGGTCACTCACAGACCAGAGCACAGGCCAGGAGAATAGTAAACACCTCTCCTGAGATCATACCACTTTGGAAGAACTGAAAACTTACAGGTCCCTAGAAGTATCTCTGAAAACAGCTGGACCAAATCCCTGAAGCTTGGGACAGTGCACCCTCCACCCTGGAAGCAGAGCCCTACTTTAACAGTTAAGTAACAGGCTTGGAAAATGAGCAAACAATGAGAAAAAAAACTCTGACTAGAGAAAGTTATTATGGTGACAAGGAAGATCAAAACACACTCAGAAGAAGGTAGCAAAGTCAAAGCTCCTACATCAAAAGCCTTTAAAAAAATATTCATGGGTGTCAGGTCATGGAAGAGCTCAAAAAGGATTTTGAAAATCAAGTAAGAGAGGTAAAGGAAAAATTAGGAAGAGAAATGAGAGTGATGCAAGAAAATCATGAAAAATGAGTCAACAGCTTGGTAAAGGAGACACAAGAAAATACTGAAGAAAATAACACCTTGAAAAACAGACTAGGCCAAATGGTGAGAGAGGTACAAAAAGCCAATGAGGAGAGCAATGCTTCAAAAAGCTAAATTGGCCAAATAGAAAAGGAGGTCCAAAAGCTTATTGAAGAAAATAAGTTCTTAAAAATTAGATTTGAGCAAATAAAAACTAATGACTTTATGAGAAATAAAGAAACAATAAAACAAAACCAAAAGAATGAAAAAAAATGAAGACAATGTGAAATATCTCACTGGAAAAACAGTGATAGAAAAATAGATCCAGGAGAGATAACTTAAAAATTATTGGACTACCTGAAAGCCATGATCAAAAAAAGAGCCTAGATATCGTTTTTCAAGAAATTTTCAAGGAAAAATGCTCATCTAGAACCATAAGGTAAAATAGAAATTGAAAGAATCCATCAATCATCTCCTGAAAGAGATTCCAAAATAGAATTCCAAAATAAAACTCCTAGAATGCTTGAAAACAATTTTTTTCCACAGGTACTATTGCTAATTTTGAAGCAAGTTTCTCTGATAAAGGTCTCATTTCTCAAACATGTAGAGAACTGAGTCAAATGAAAGCCATCCCCTAATTGATAAATGATCAAAATGTATAAACAGTTTTCAGATGAAGTAAAGTTTATGACCATATAAGAAAATGCTCTAACTCATTATTTATTGGTGAAATCAAATTAAGACAATTCTGAGGTACTACCTTATACCTATTAGATTGGCTAATAGGAGAGAGAAGGAAAATGACCAGTGTTGGAGGGGATGTGGAAAAAGTGGGACATTAATGCACTGTTGGTGGAGTTGTAAACTGATTCAATCATTCTGTAGAGCAATTTGGAACTATGCCCAAAGGGCTATAAAACCATGCATAGCCTTTGACGTGGCAACATCACTATTAGGTCTGTATTTCAAAAGAGATTAAAAAAAAAACAAAAAGGAAAAGGAACTATATGTATAAAAATACTTGTAACAGCTCTTTTCTGGTGGCAAAGAATTGGAAATTGAAGGGATACCCATCAATTGGGGAATAGCTGAACAAATTATGGTATGTGATTATGAAGGAAAACTATTGTGCTATAAGAAATAATGAAGGGGCAGCTAGGTGGCGCAGTGGATAGAGCACCGGCCCTGAAGTGAGGAGGACCTGAGTTCAAATCCAGCCTCAGACTAAGCGCTTGACACTTACTAGCTGTGTTACCCTGGGCGAGTCACTTAACCCCAATTGCCTTAAAAAAAAAAAAAAAGAGAAATAATGAGCAGGATGCTCTCAGGAAAACCTGGAAAGACTTACATGAGCTGATACAAAGTGAATTGTACTATGTACAAAGTAACAGCAATATTGTAAGACAATCAGCTGTGAATGACTTACCTATTCTCAGCATTACAATGATCCAAGACAACTCTGAAGGACTTATGATGAAAAATGCTATCCATCCCCAGAGAAAGAACTGATGGTGTCTGAATGCAGATTGAAGCATACTTTTTTTAAACTTTATTTATTTTTCCTGAGGGTTTTTTTGTGTGTATGTTTGTTTTCTTTCACAACATGACTATTATGGAAGTGTTTCGAGTGACTCCACACGTATAACCTATATTGAATTGCTTGCTTTCTCAATGAGGGGGTGTGAGTAGGGAGGAAGGGAGAGAATTTGGAACACAAAGTTTTAAAAACGAATGTTAAACTTTGTTTTTACACATAACTGGGGAAAAATAAAATGCTAAATGAAGGAATAGGAGGTTTTTCAAGGGAAGAATGTAAGACATCTGACCTAGAGAGAGTGGGACCAGAGTGAGCCTCAGACATAAGCATGCCAACTCTGTGCTGTTGACAATTTAGTAATTTGATGGATTGGCAATTATCACTTACATGCAGAGTACATCATGTGAAATGCCAAGCTGCATGAATCAAAAGTCAGAATTAAGGTGCCCAGATAAACATATGCACCCAGTTCTCTTGGTGAGTGTAGTTTAATGGAGGGAATGGCAGTGACACAGCTTAAGATACAAACATAACTCTAATATATTCTATTAAATGAGGCAGCATGGTGTAATGGATAAAGAGCTGGACTTCAAGTCAGGAAGACCTGGGTTCAAGTCCTGCCTTGGACCCACACTGCCTGCAGGAGGTTATCTGACCTCTCAGTGCCCCAAACAACTCTCTAAGAACATAAGGTGCCAACCTGCTTTGGTAAAGGTAACCCACTCACCTGAGGGTTCCCTGTACAAGGTCCAGTCCCCTTCTCTATCATGTGAGAGAAATATAGTTGGGAGTGGGGAAAACAAGGTTCTTTCTGAATGGGGGTCTAGAATGGAAAACAAGAACCATCTCTTTAGGGAAGAGACTATGTGGGGTAGAGAAAGAGAACCTGATCTGGAACCCAGAGTCCTTGGCCTGGAGCTCAGCTTTGACATTTCCTCCCTTGTTCTTGTGAGGCCAGACAAGTCACTTCATCTGTGAGCTTCAACATCCATCAAAGATCAAGGATTTAGAGCTGGAAAGGTAACAGTGGCCACCAAGTCCAAATTTCTCACTTTACAGATGAAGAAACTGAGGCACAGAAAGGTTAAGTGAATTACTCAAGGTCACACATCTGAGAAGTGTCTGAGGCAGGATTTGAATCAAGTCTCCCTTCCTTCAGGTCCAGAACTCTGTCCACTGCCTCTGATACAAGTGGGGATTACAACATTGGGACTACTTAAGTTCATATTTCTAAAGCATCCTAAGATTTGCAAAACATTTTACTTTCCTTATCTTACTACTTTTATTATTTTATTTGACACTCACCACACCTTAAAGACATCAGTGCTATTATTATCCCCATTTTACAAATGAGGAAACAGAAGAAAAGTGACCTGCTCAGGCTCACATAACTAGTAAATGTCTGGGATAGAGTGTAAACTCATATCTTCCTGACTTCAGGTCCTGTGCTCCATTTACCATGGTAGGCTTCCTCAAATGTGAATTTTAATTATCAAAGGTCTGATAATGATCCTAAGTCTAGCTGGAGATTGAAGCAGTGAGGGAGCAAGGAAAGGCATTCAAGGCATGAGGGACAGACAGCCAGTGCAAAGATCCAGAGACAGGAAATGAAAACTACTAAGCTTAGGGAGAAGGAAATAGGCCAGGTTGGCTCAATTGTATTGTGTGGGAATGAAAGGAATATGAAATTAACCCTAGAGAGGTGGGCTGGAGCTAGGTTGGGAACAGCCATCAATGCCATGCTGAGGCTTTTCTATTTTATTCTAGAGACAATAGGGAGTCTGGAAGGTTCTTAGGATGGGGAGCATCACTATCAGATATGTTTTAAGAAGATAATTTTAAGAACTATGTGGAGGATGGATTCGAGAAAAGCCTGGAACTCAGGAGATCAAGTGGGAGGATTTTGAAATAGCCCAGGAGAGAGTAGATTGAGGGTTGGTGGTCATGAGAGTGGAGAGGGAAAGATGTAAGAGATGTGGGGTGAAAAAGGTGGGACTGCCAAGATTGGCTGCGGAGGAAATAATAGTAGCTAACATTTATGTACTATGTGCCTGGCACTGTGCTAAGCTCTTTACAATTATTATGTCATGTGATCCTCACAACAACCCTATGAGGTGAGTGCTATTATTAGCCCCACTTTCCAGATGAGGTAACTGAGCTTATGTGACTTGCCCAGGGCCATACAGTCAGTCTGAGGCTGGATTTGAATTCAGATCTTTCTGACTCCAGGCCTGGTGCTTTATCCATTGAGCAATCTAGGATAACTACAAGCTGGAAACCTGGGGACGAAAAGGATGCTGACGCTTTGAATGGAAACAGAGCATTTTGGAGAAAGGAAAGGCTATGGGGGGAGGGGCAGGGGGAGTATCCAGTCATTGTGGACATCCTGGATGGACACAAGGAGTGAAGAAAGATGGGACAAAATTAGGGAACAGCCAGTTGTCACTTTGACTGGTTTATCTGCACAGAGTAGATAAAGGGAAGGAATATGAAAACTGGCTGAATAATTAGGTCAAAGTCAGATTGGAGAGGTCTTTCATTTTATTTTGTTCTTTACTTGTTGTCCTTCCCTTAGAGTGTAAGCTTACTTAAGGGTAAGGAACATCTTTCTGCTTTTTTCTTTTTGTATTCCCAGATCTTAGAGAAGGAAATGGCCAACCACTCCAGTATCTTTGCCAAGAAAACCCTAAAAATGGAGTCACAGGCAGTTGGACACGAAACTGCTCAACAACAAAAATCTTACCTAGTGCTTAGCATACAGTAAGTACTTAATAAATGCTTGTTGACTTGGCTTTAGTAAAGAGAAAGACATTAAAGTTTTCTGAGCAGAGAAACGCTGTCAGACCTGACTTCTAATAGCTTAGTTCTTTATGGAGCTATACTTTTCTTGGGTGTGATCCCTCTACTAACTCAGATGGCCCCTTCCATCACTCAGTAGATAGTCTTTAGGAGTTGCTATGTGGGATTGAAAAATTCATCCTGAAGTCAGTCTGATATTGAGTTTCTCTGGCCATAGCTAGACTGACTCTAGGTCAGTAGATGGTTTGACCGTAGGCCTGTGCTTGAGGCTTTCATAGTTTGGCAGGGCCCTCCAGAGCCTGTTTCACTGACAGAGCCGTCAAGACTCCCAGCATTCAGATCTCCGCATCATGAAGAGATCTTGGAGAAGGAGTTGGCCGTGCTTCTATACGCCAAAAGTAAAATGTTCTGTCAACATAGGTCCTGAAAAATCAGCCTGTGGGATAATGAGGTAATTGAATCTCCCAACTCTCTTTGACATACTAGTTTGTTGACAGTGATAATTAGAAGCCTGGCCTCCTGGCCTGAGCCAGGAGAGATGATGGGCTTGCTTTGAGGGAAGGGAACACACCCTGACCAGACTATGCAGCCTAGACTGTCCCTCTGATTGGAGATATGTGAGGACCCTGCTCATTGACTGGTCAACCATTGATTCCAGGGGACCAATGGGGAATCGTGCCATCCATGTCTTGACCGAGGCCAAGGACTCAAGGTGCAGAGTGAGATGCACGGTTTTGAATATAACCAATGTGGGAACTGTTCTGCTTGACTGGCCATGTTTGTTATGAGAGTTAGGGAGAGTAAATAAAGGCCAGTTAATTGAAAAAAGGTTAATTTTTAAAGAGGTTTATGAAACTAGAAGTGTTAACGAGTAGGCACCTGCTATGTGTCAGATACTGTGTTCCACTCCTCTGCCTGAAGTTATGTGGATGAGATCCTTATTGTTATTAATAACATGTATGAAGTGCTCAGAGGTTTCCAGAGTACTTTATATCTGTTATCTGATTTGATCCTCATGACAACCCTGTGAGGGAGGTACTATTATTATCTCTGTTTTACAGATGAGGAAACTGAGGTTTAGGAGTAAAACAACTTATTTGCCCAGGGTCACACAGCTAGTATCTGAGGCAGAATTCAAACTCAGGTCTTCCTGACTCCAGGGCCCAACACTATGCTTCCTAGCTGTATCTATTAAAAGCCTTTTTATTCTCCAAGGCCCAGTTTTAAGGTCATCTTCTCCAAGAAATAAAGACAAACTGTGAAACGGTGCCTGCCCTGAAGGATCTTACATCGTTCTGAGAGGAAAGGACATGTGAGTAATACAAAATGAATACAAAGTATGGGGGAGAGGGAGGCGAGGGAGTCTAACAAGTGAGTGAGGAGGAAAGGCCTCTCATAGGAGGTAGTGCCACAGCTGAGCCTCAGAGGGACCTGGAGTTCCAAAAGGTAGAAGAGAGGAGGGAGAGAATCCTAGGCATGGGGGACACCCTGTGCAAAAGCAGAGGCAGCAGATGAAGTGGCATGAATGGAAAGCTGAATTGGATTGAGTTGACAGTGATTCAAAGGGATTCAAAGGCAAGCTCTGAATACTTGTCTGCACCCAGCAAGGACCTGAGCAGGACCATTTTGAAGGTCCCACCAGCCCAGTGTTCAGTGATTTTTGCCCAAATGAGCCAGGTCATCAACTGGATATTATTAATATGATATGTTAACTGGGCTCAAGGTAACAATGAATTTTCGTTTCCCAGCATGGGCATTTGGTGATGAAAGTCTTCCCAGATCATAATGTGCCCATTCATCCAGTCAGTTCCCTCATAGGACCACCTTTCTAGTCCATCAGCCTTTCTAAATTACTGTTTCATGAAAAGTAAATAAAGCTATAAGATGACATGCAAAGGTCATTCCAACTTTCCCTTCTCTCCTCAACTCCCACTTCTGAGCTGAAGGGGATAAAAAAAAACCCCAACAACTCCCACATTTCTTGCTGCGTTTGGATGGGTGTTGTTTCATCAATCATTAACATCTTTCTCAGAGACCCTGTTCCCAAGGAAGAAGAAACTCAATCCCTCTTCCAGGATTCATGGCCATCATCCCACGCGACCACCCTGATCCTCAACCAGGACTCCACAGCTCTCATCTTTCTCCTTAAGGAAAATTAAAATCATTCCTACCCTCTGCTTTCCAATCCCCCTCCCCCCAGTAGTAGACAAGGGTCATAAATCGAAGGGACACACCTTGGTGTTTGCTTCATTTTAGTCGAGGTCAGGATTTGTTGGCACCACCCAGCTGACAGAATTAAGGAAGTCCAAGTAATGGCAAAAACCAAAAGCAATCATATTCCTTTTCTTTAAAAAAAAATCCTCAAAACAAACTTCTACAGGAAGGGGGGCAAATCGCCCTGCTCAGCTGCAATAGGGTGAGAGGTTAAATGTGGACAGAAGACTAATACATAAGCAGTTTCTTGGTTCTCTGTTGGGAATACTTAAGAAGCTAAGTATGCTTAGATCCAGATGATCTGTGATTGGGTCCAACTTCTTCCTCCAAGAGCTGAATCAATTCATGATGTAATGCCCTGGGGAGAGCATACTTCTCAAAAGGAGGATCTTTCTGGGGACAAGGTTGAGGAAAACATCTTAATATCGTTAGCCAGCTTTTGGCCTGGCAGTTAGAGGACTTTGAAGACAGAGAGTCTAGGACAGCCAGAGTGAGACAGGAGAATGACTGGAGCGAGGGCCACGCATCTCTAGAGGGTTTGGGGGTCTGCTCGGTGAGTCAGTTTCCCACCAGTGAAGAAAGACATTTGGAATCATATATAAACATGTTGAGAAACACAGGCTGTCTGAGCTAGAAGGAGTTCTAGAGATCATCTACTCCAATGACTTCACTTGAACAGGGTGATCAGAGGGGGGAGGGACTTGTCCAAGGTCACACAGCTAGTAACTCAGCATGGACCTGAACCTAAGTCTTCTGACTGTCAAGGGCACACACCAGACAGAACTATGGGCAAGTGATTTCTCCTTCCTTTGCCTCAGTTGTTGTTTTAAAATCTGCAAGAAGGGAACAATAATATTGGTATAGCCTACCACACAGGGCACATATGAGAAAGATGCTACGTGAAGTTTAAATTCAATGCTACAGAAACACAAGTTATTATTATGCAGGGACTTGAATCTAAGATTTCTGACTCTAAGTCAGAGCGCCCACTAGACAGAACCATCCGCAAGTGAATTCTCCTTTCTTTGCCTCAGTTGTTGTTGTTTTAAAATCTGCAAGAGGGGAACAATAATATTGGTATAGCCTACCACACAGGGCCAGTGTGAGAAATTTACTGTGTGAGGCTTAAATTCAATGCTTCAGAAACACAAATTATTATTACGACTGAATGGCAAAGCTGTAGCTAGGATGAGGCAGCTGAGCTCTTGCCCAAGGGCTAACTTCTTGGAGGGAGAGGTTGCCTACCCACTGAGGTCCAGAAATCACACCATCCATGTGTGTTCTTATTATTAATCTTCTGCTAGCCCATGAGTACTCCCACGGAGGTAGGAAGGAAAATGTACTCGACGCAAGAGGAGTGATAGAGGGTGATCAATTTTCCCTTCTCCTCTCATGAGGGCACCCATTGTCAGATTCTCTTCCAGGGCCATCTGTCCAAAGTTCAAGAGTTCAAGTTACAGCTCTGGTGAGTGGCCTGCACTTCCAGAAGAGTTTCAGAATTATGAGAATTCCAGGACTGATTTGACCAATTACTGAAACGACTGGTATCTTTAATGAAGGGCCCCAGAATTGACCATCTTGGTTTTCTGTTATTTACACAAAAAGAAATTAATACCTCAAGGGAAGAGCTGTCAACCCTTGATCTGTTAAATTTTAAGGGAAATTCAGAGGAGTAGATATTCATATTTAGAGCGAGAAAGAACCTTAGTGACTGTCTAGTGCAACTCCCTCATTTTACAGACAGCAGGCACTATAGTGGATGGAGTGCTGGGTCTGCAGCTGAGAAGTCGTAATTTCAAATCTATCTTCAGATATTTAATAGCTCTGTGACCCTGGGTAACTCACAACCTCTCTCAGCCTCAGTCTCCTAATCCATAAAATTGGGGTAATAATAGCACCTAACTCACCAACTTGTTGTAGGGATTAAATTAGATAACATAAAGTGTTTTATAAACCTTAAAGTGCTATCTATGTAAATGCTTTTCAGTTGTGTCTGACTCTTTGTGACCCCATTTAGGGTTTTCTTGGCAAAGATACTGGATTGGTTTGCCGTTTTCTTCTCTAGCTCATTTTACAGATGAGGAGCCTGTGCAAGCAGGGTGAAGTGACTTGCTCAGGGTCACAAAGCTACTAAGCATCTGAGGCCATCTGAACATGGGAAGAGGAGTCTTCCTGACTCTATTATTAAATCAGAGGAAGAAAATGAGGCCTAGAGATGTTAAGTCACTTGTCCCAAGGTCATATGTAGGAAGGGGAAATACAATTCTGTTGATTGTAGGAATTAGAACAAGACTGAGTAGTTCTGACATTCTTATTTAAGTATTAATTTCAGCGTCTTCTCCAAGTCAAACCCTGACAGTAAGAATCTCCATAGCTTGACATTCTTAGGGCCCTATCTGCAAAGAAATAGCTGTTAGACAATAAGGCCTTTGAGTTCAGTTTAGTCTGGTTCCCACAGGATTCTGCCAGTGACCAAATCCATACAATACAATCCAACAGGTATTTATTAAGGAAATGGGGAATACAAAGACAAAATGAAAAGTTACCCCTGCCCTGAAGCTTGTATTTTACCCAGGGGGATTTACTACAAGAAAATAGCTAAGTATGCACATTATAATATGAGGAAAAAGAGAGCCCTAATAGGAAAGGCTTTCCACCCGTGAGCTGACCCTCGAAGAAAGAGAGGAATTCTAGGCAGTAAAGGTGAGGAGGGAGTGCATCGCAGGCATGGGAGGCGCAGGTTGGAGATCAGAGATAGAGTGCTGAATTCCTTGTCAGATCACAGATGACTGCTGGGATACTGAACAAATGTCTCGGCTTCTCTGTGTTTCAACTCCCATCTGTAAGACTGGGAGCAGTAATGCCTCTTACCTGATCTCTGGGAAGCCAGAAGGACAAATGATTGGATGACAACATAGGAAAACGGGGCTTATAAATGGAAAGAGTAGCAGCAACAATAAAAAATGGAAACTGAGCAAAGTCTTCTTCTTGTGAGCAAGCTGGGTCCTACTCCAAAGAGAGGTGAGAACACACCTCCCTCTCTTCACTGCTGGCTAGGCAGCTAAGGGTGTAGAAGGGAACACCAGAAGGTTAGACTTGGCTGTTTACTTTGGCTGAACTTTCTCCTTATTTTATTCCTTGTTATTGGGAATGAGTCTACGGTTGGGAGCAGGAGAGAGGAATATTTTGTGAAATGAAGGTAGTCTAAAATCAAAAAGTACCAAAAATTTTAAAGGTTAACATATATATACATACATATGCACACACATACACAGGTACATCTATACCTATGTATGTAAGCATGTGTGTATGTGTATTTCCTCATCAGTTTCTGCTATGGTGATAAAAGTCATGTAGTGGGGAAGCAAATTTGGAATGAGCCTGGAGAAAATACGAAAAATTTAAAGAAGTGAATGGGGTGAGGGTTTTGTTTGTTTTATTATTTTGGTTCTCTTTGAAGGGAAAACAGAAGCATGCAGCTGTGGAAAATATGAGAGGGGCTCTGGAGTTTGATGAGTGAGAAAACCTCAGTATCAACAGTAAGAAAACTTTATTGTAAACTCAATACAGGCAGTAAGAAAACTTTACTGCAAACTCAGTACTGGTAGTAAGAAAACTTTACTGTAAACTCAGTACAGGCAGTAAGAAAACTTTACTATTAACTCAGTACCAGTAGTAAGAAAACTTTACTGTAAACTCAGTATAGGCAATAAGAAAACTTTACTGCAAACACAGTACTGGTAGTAAGAAAACTTTACTGCAAACTCAGTATCAGCAGTAAGAAAACTTTATTGTAAACTTCCCTTCACAAATTTCCCCAAAGAAATTGACTATGGGTACAAAAGCAATTGTTCAGTTCTCCTGGGATTCAAAATGAAGCCTATGGAAAAAGTTGAAAGTATCTTCATCTACCTTCTTCGGTCCCACCTTCCTCACTACCATTGGGGTCCAGGAAACACCTCTCTATGAACCTTTAAATGTGATAGGTTCAGACCTAAGAACTCAAGGAAAACTTCACATTTGGAAAACCATCCTTTTAAGAATCTTGCGTTGTTTTCTTTCCAACCCTCATTGAGGATCCTGGTCCAACACTGCAGACTTGACAGCCTGAGAGCCGTGGACCTCAGCAATACCCACTCACCAAGGTCAAGTCCATCTCATTTCCCACAATGCAACAATCCTACAAAAACCTTTTTTAAGAAAGCTCTTTAAAATGATTTATATGCCCCGTGCATGCCACTCAGGGTGCTTTATAGTAGTCTCCTTTGACTTCACAATGATTGTTGCACGGGGAAATCTGCAAGAAAATCTGGAACATTCCTCACCCTGGATTGCAAGTTTCAGGCAAGTTTTTCTCTGTCGGGTTATTTACAGTATGAAACATGAACCTATCTGTCCAATTAGTTGCGTCCTGATCACTTCCACTCATCCAGATGTTTGATACCGTTCAGCTAAAAGTTTCGATCAAAGTCCTTATTTTATTTTTTCAAAGAGATTACTTCCATGGTGGATTTAAGCCTTTGCTCCCATTCTGTGAGGTATTTGGGCAGGATGCCTAGCTTGGGAATTTATGTTTTCTTGGTGAAGGTACCTAGAGACCTCTGGGCACAGGTAACTATAAATTAGAAGTTATTATTGCGATTAATAATAAATACATTTTGTCAGGCCCATAAAACACAACGGGCCACTACAAAGATGAGTTATCTTGTATATGCAAGAAGGCTTTCTCTCCACCCATCCAAAGGAAGGACTGGGTGTAGAGAGGAGGGAAGCCACTAGACAATGCTAAAGCCTGCTTCATAAAGACAGTTTTGAAACTTGACTTGGGGGGCTCTACTGAATGTTAGGAGGCTTATTACCACGGGGGTGTTATTGACAATTTGCCTGGTTTAATGTTCTCAGGACCCTCTGGTTCTTGGTAGACTTTATTCATTTAAATCCTGGAATTTCAGCATTTATCACCCTTTGGGGGCCTATGCAGAATTTATTTTCATTCAGGGTTGCCATACTCTGAGACAAGTTAATTTAACAAATAACAAAGTGTATAACAGTGTGTATAAAATACCCTGAAATGGAGCCCCCCAATTGAAACTCCTTCACAAGCAAAAGCTGAACTTTTTTTTTTTAAGAGAAAAATCAATGCCACCTGCAAGCTGTAAATATGTGTATTTAATTTTTTTTCTTTTCAGTATTTGCTTTGGCTCTGACCTATTCTAACATTCAGCTGAACAAGAGCTAAAAATTGTCAAACTAAATTCTTGTTTGAGAGCAGGGCTCATACTACTGCCAGTTTCTGAGGAGCACGGATCCAGGCTTGGGGGAATGTGTTTTGTTTGTTTTGGCTGTGACATGGGGCAGAACAGTTTCCATCCCATCCGAATGCAGTCAAAAGGGTTTGAAATATTACACAATAAAAGTCATTCATTATATCTGTCTCCTTTCCCTTCCAAAAACAAAAATGGCTGACCAGTTCCAAATCCACACAGGGGGCAGGAAGATGGGAGTCAAAGGTTCACTGGAAAGGACCCAAAACTAACACCAGGTTTTTCAGGTTGGGACTTGGGAATCTGTTCCGACTCTGCATCCTCTACGGAGGCTGGAAGTTTTCTCTTCCAGCTTGCTTGGAACCGCTGGTTGCTGTTGTACGAGATTTACAAGACCTAATTACAGAATGAAAATATCGATCTTGTTGGAGCCACAGAGATTAAATAAAAAAAACAACAACCCCAAACTCTGCTTTGCATAGTGGGGTTAGCTGACGAGTGAGCCAATCCTACTTCTGACTTAAAAAAAACAAAAACAAAAACAAAAAAACGAAAAACACCTTCTCCATGACTCTCCTGGCATGTATGGATTCAAATGCCACTCTGCCCCTTGCAAGCGTGGTCCACAACGGAAAGAACATTGGCTCTGGAATCAAAAGAACCCAGATTCTAATTCTACCTCCACAAACCGTATAACCACGGACAAGTCATTCAGCAGTCCTGGGTCTCAGTTTCTTTATCTGTAAAATGAGGGAGTTGGTTCCTGAGATGGCTTCTACCTCTATATCTCTTATTATATTAGAACAACTTTGATCTTATCAACTTGGGCCGGTCATTTGAACTCTTGGCTTCAGTTTTCATTTGGAAAATAAAGGGGATGGATAGATGACCTGTGAGATAAAAGAGGTAGTAAGGACTAGTTCTAAATCTATGACTTTCATTTTATGGAGAACAGCCTCACTCCATTTTTCCACTGAGCAAATCAACAAGCATTTATTAAGCACCTACTGTATATCAGGTTCACTCTCTTTCTCCCTCTCTACACATACACACACATACACACACAGACATGTATGTGTTTCATTTTGTATGTATATATGCATATCTTAATATCTATCTATACTACATGCACACAAATGAAACTAGCTTGCCCTCAAGAGGCTTGCAGTCTACTGGGGGTGGGGACATGTACATAAATTATTATACCCAGAGTATGCATAGCATAGAATGGTCTTCTCTCTCCACCTCCTGGCTTCCTTCAAGTCTCAGCTAAAATCCCACCTCTTGCACTAAGCCTTTCCTCCCGATCCCCTTTAATGCTAACATCTTCCCTCTATTAATTAGCTCTAATTTATCCCATATATGGCTTGTTGCTACATAAGCATGTTGTTTCTCATTAGATCATGATCTCTTTTTGCCTTTCTCTGTATCCCCTCACCTTTGTCCTGTTGACCACCATTCACACCAAGTCAATGAAGTCAAGAAGCATTTATAAAGTGCCTAATATGTGCTGGGCACTGGATCACCCCCACCCCAAACCTGGTTTGCTTCTATCTATGCCTGAACTACAACATGCTGCTGGAGGAAGTCCTACTACCATGCTCACATTCTGATCTCAAGTGGGTCCGTGACAAATTCTGGTTATTGTCCCAACTGGAAGCTGTCTCCTGCATGAGAAAGCTTCTAATCGTTGGTTGACTCTCCCCAACCCCCCATGTCTCCTCCACTCCCTCTTTAGTAGATGCCCTTCCTTGCCTTCTTTACCGAGGTCATTCACAGTAAACCTTCCTCACTCCATACTCTCCCCTCCCCCACACATCACATCTCTCTTCCTCTCCCTTTCTTTCTTTCTGTCTCTGACAAAGGGGTTGTTCTTTTCTTTGCCAACCACATTTCCTCCCATTTCTCCTTCAGGAGCTTGCCTCATCAATCATTCTTTACCTCATTTTCCCTCCCTATGAGTTCTTTTCTCACTTCCAAAAAACTTGCTTAGGCCTAACCCCTTCTTAAAGAATCCTCATTTGATTGTACCATCCCAAGCTCTCAGCTTTTAGCCCTTCTCCATTGCCAAACTTCTGAAAAGACTTGTCTTCATTTTCTTACCACTTCTGAGATTGCTCTTCAAGGTTACCAACAATTGATAAATCCAGTGGCCTTTTCTTACTAATTACCCTCCTAGACAAACTGCCTTGCTTTGCTCTTCTGAACTTTTTTGTTCTCTGTATGTCTCAAATTGTAGGCAGTGTGGCTTAGTGGATAGCCAGCCCAAGACAGGAAGGCCTAGGTTCAAGCCCCACCCCAACGCATACTAGTTGTCACTAAACCTAGAGCTGCTAAGAATATAAGCTGAAGAGATGTCCACCTGAATTGAGGGTGCCTATACATACAAAATCGTAGGTCCAGTCTCTATCCCCTATATTTATTTATGCACATGATCTAACACCCTAGTAGAACATAAACTCCTTCCAAAGCAAGGCTTTTGTTCATGAGATTGTAAATTCAGAACTAGACGTACAGGACCTTGGAGGAAGGAATGATCGTGACTTCTAGAAAATGGAGATGAGGAGGGAAGGCATTTTTATTATGGGGGACAGCCTATGCAAAGGAGGTGGAATACTGTATAAAAAGAACAAACTGGCCAGTCTAGCTGGAACCTGCATTGCTTCAAAGGGGATGAAGCATAATGAGCCTAGAAAGGTAAGTGGGAACCAGTTTGTGATGGGATTTAAATATCAGTTTTCCTTGGCTCCTAAAGGTAACAGGGGTCTAGCTGGCATTTTCTGAGCAGGGATAACAGATATAAGCTTCAAGACAATCACTTTGGGAGCTATGTGGAGGATAAATTGGAAGGTAGAGACTGGAGACAGGGAGACCAAATAGGAGGCCATTTGAAATAGTGCAGGCAAGAGGTAGCAGCATTACATAAGGCATTTGCCAGCATCATGATCATCCAGGAAGAGTCCCAGCAAAAGGCTACTCTACTCATGATGAGTGACAGCTAGATGGTTCAGTGGATACAGCACTGGGCCTGGAGTCAGGAAGACCAAGGTTCTAATCTCACCTGAGCTTTACTAGCTGTGTGACCCTAGGCAAGTCACTTAACCCGTTTCCTTTAATCCTCTCAAGAAGGAAATGACAAACCATTCCAGTATCTTTACCAAGAAAAGCTCATGGACAGTATGGGCCAAGAGGTAAAGAAGAGTTGGATATAACTGCAAAAACTCATGATGAGATTCACTAGTTTACTCCAATTTAGATACTACACTAATTGCATCAAGCCTCGGAGCACATCAAAAATCTCATCAGCAAAAATTCTCAGAAATGCTTGATTGTCTAACCATCTACCCTGGGAAAACAAAGTGGATAACAATTATTACATTGTCCAAACTCTCACAAACAACTAGATGGGTGGCCCATTAATTCCTTCTATGAACATGTGTGTCTTGGACAGATTTTGAAGTTGGATTAGATGAACCTGGAACTCTAAGAAACCTGGCTAGATATTGAGGACACTCTACAAGGATCATAAATGGCAAAGGAAATAAGCGATGCATATAATTAGCGTGCTCTCAATGGTGACTTGCACACAGAAATGACACTCAGGGCATTACTGAGGACATGCATAACTGGAGAAGACGGAAAAAGGTGTCAAGATCTTGGAAACACCAAAAACCCAAAGAAGGCCTCTTCTTTACAGTGGATCCTTGGGGAAAGATTCAGAGGGAGACAAAATCCTGTCTGGCTTTCAAAGTCTTTCATCATCTGGTCCCTTCCTACCTTCCTAGTCTGCTTACTCACCGATCCAGTGACATAGGCCTCATTGCTGGCTGTTCTTCACACATAGCACTCCCGATGCCTGGAATGTTTTCCTTTCTTATCTTCACTTTCCAGCCTCCCTTGGTCTCAGGTAAAATTCCTACCTTCTGCAAGAAGCCTTTTCCCAGTCCTTCACAGCTCCTTCCCTCTCAGAAAATCCCCAATTTCTCCTGTCTACATCTAGAGCAGCCAGGTAGTTCAGTGGATAGAGCACTGGACTTGAAGTCAAGAAGACCTGAGCTCAAATGTGGCCTCAGACACTAGTTGTATGTATGACCCAGGGCAAGTCACTTAACCCTGTTTGCCTCAGTTTCCTTATCTTTAAAATGAACCAGAGAAAAAAATGGTAAACTACTCCAGTATCTTTGCCAAGAAAACACCAAATGGGGTCCCAGTTAGAAATGACTTAACATCTTGTTTGCATAGTTGTTTACAAGTGCTGTCCCATTAGACTGTGAATTACCTGAAAGTAGACAGTGTTTTGCCTGTTTTTGTATCCCTAACCTTTGGCACAGTTCCTGGCACATAGTAGGTGCTTAATAAATGCTAGTTGCCTGACAATAGCACAGGATGAAGTGTTCTAGAGGAGTTACAATTGCCTAGATCAGAAGTTCCCAAAATTCAGGGACCCTTGAACGGGTCTGTGAGGTCAAAAGCTATTTTCATCATAAAACATTTTAATTTACACTATTACACTGGAAATGGATAGATGTAACCCCCATAATCAAAAACTCTTTGAGGTTCTCAATAATTTTTATGAATGTAAAGGAGTCCCAAGACCAGCAGTACATGGAGAATCACAGATACATCAGGGATCATTAACAAATTGCTTGTTAATTGAATGGAATGTCTTGCCCATGGGATTATATTACTCATAGACTGGATTAAAATTATGTTACATTAGTGGAGACTTCACAGAACCAATTTGGCTGAAAAACACAAGGACAAAATGGGGTCCTAAAAAGGGCCCCAGCTAATCCAAATTCCTGACAGATGGGGAAACTGAGGCTCAGAGAGGTCTGGTGCCTGGACTGAGGCCACCCAGATAGTAACAAGCAGGGCAGGAATTCAGAGCCAGAACACACCATGTTGCTTCTACCATATGTTTGAAAAGTCCCAAGTAACTTCCTCCTGTCTCACATAAAGAATCCTGCACTTGGATTACAGGTCTGTCACTTGTTTGATTCATGCAGTAACTGAACCATTTAATCTCCATCTCTTTTCTCATCTGCAAAATGGGAGATGTTCTACTACCTTTGCCTCACAAAGCTGAGGATTTGAATTAAATGTTTTATGTGGAGCAAGCTATCATTACAAGTAAAGTATGAAACTGATCATTTGTTTCACAAAATTAAAGTGACCAGACCCCAAATAAATGCCTCTGCTGTGTGCAACTGCTATTTGAAGTGGGAAAACATCACCGGATTATATCCCAGTTGTCCTCCCTGATTTATAAGCCCCGATACACTTTTGAATTTTGTTAACTGCAAAGGAACTAATTTTATCTATATTAAGCCATATTTAGGAGCAGAAATGTCCTGAAGAGCTGTGAAAGATAAACGGCAAATCCCAAAACCCTACAGAATCCCTACCCTCCTCCTATTAAAGTTTTTCAAAGTTGTGATTATGGCTTGACAAATATTAACTAACTTTTAAGATCAGTGTGAATGAAGTATGAGTAGAGACAATGTAAAACTATGCATAATCTATCTGGTTGGACTAAAACCAGAGAAGTTTGCTGTGGGAAGCCAGGATTTCAGCTCACAGTAAAAAATTTAAAAATAAAACGACAAAAAAATGTTGAGTAAAGCCCAAGAAGAGTGAGAAGCAATTTATTTTCAAAATTCAACCAAAATTCTTAGAAAGTTAATGATTATCTTTCAGTTAGTCAATATTTTCTCATGAATTTTTATTTCAATCTTTACTATTTTAAAAAAGTTATGTTTCTGCTCACTAAAGGCCAGTAAAATGGATGTAAAATGGATGAAATATAATCTTTCCCTCTTTTTTAATTCAGCAAGTATTTACCTAACTAATGAAAAGAAACGATGACAGGTTAGCAGGAATAACACTCCAAGCATACCTCAGATCACTCAGGTTTTTTCTCTGTTTCTCCAACGGGTCGTCCATTGACCCTCAATTTCTTGGGGATAGTAAGTAGTGTCGCTCTCCACTGATGTCAATTATCCCAACCAGACTTCTGGCGTGTTAAGGCCCTGCAAGCTCCTTTCTTCTGTCTTATAGTGACCTAAGATTGTCTCCTTCCTATCCCCTACTGGGGGGCTGGGGAGAGGGGAGGAGGAATTACTCCAAACAAGGGAAAAAGGAAAACTGAACCAAACTACCAGATAGAAAAAAGACCAGTTTTTAAAGTAGAGAACTAACCTAGTATAACCACCCCCAACAAGAGAGGGATGGCAAGAGGCAAGACTAATTGGCTCCACGGCAGGCCCAGAAATGGAAGGAGGTTGTGAAGAATGTGCCCTGAGCTCCACAAACAGGCTGTGGGGAGTCCATTTTGGTTTGCGGACCCAACGTGCATTAGCTACATCGGCTTGTTTCCATGTGACTTGCCTCTTTCCAATATAGGTAGAGAGTAAGAAAACACATATTTCTAGCTGAGTGCTCCAGCTGGACATCAATTCACATAACCTGTCCCTGCACCCCCCCAGGCCTCCCAAATTTAAATACATCAGCTGTGATCAAGGGCTATCTTTAAAATCTATTACAAACAACCTCCCCAATTCTGTGTCTGTGTCAAGCTAAGAGAAGATTACTGGAGCTAAGCATGGAACCTGAACCTGCCAACCAGGGCATCCTCTGCAGAAGGGGAGTAAAAGGTAGGGCCAAGACTCAGAAGAAGACTGGAGAAAACAGAGCAGCAAAAAGCAGGAGTTGGGGTGAGGGTGGGACGCATAAGAAAACCAACCAAGATATCTGTGTGGGAAGCTGTTAGAGGCTGACTCGCTAGAAAGGATTGGGGGTGCCCAGCTTAACTATCAGAGGTCTTATTTCACACCAAATAATTGGGGGATAGTTTAAAGAACGAACACACAAAAATAATCAGGTGTTGCCCTGGATTTATAATTAAATACACAAAAAGTCTCATGTCAGGCTGCCATCTTCTGGTACAAAGAAGAATTTACATCAATATAAAAAGCAATTCAAAGATTTTATCTTAAAATTTTTAGGATACAGGGAGATTTCAAGAAAATGTACTAAGAGTAAAGATGTTTGGAAGCAAGGCAGTCAGAAAAAATGAACACAACATAAGTACATCATGATCTTTGTTTTCACCACCCATGAAAAACAGTAAAAGCAAACAAGCATGATCAAATTCAGAAATCTTAACATTTAAAATCTTTACAACACAGAGTTTCTTGGATGAAATTGCTTCTAAGTTGCTTTAATTCTTCAGATCTTCTGTTTTTGAGAAAACTGCCTATTGTTATCTGTAGAAACCAAGTAAAATGTTTATAATGAAACATTTTGAAGCCAATAGTAATTCAAAAGTGTATACAACATTTTATTTTCATCTTTAGTCATAAAAAGACAAACAAGTTTACAGTGAAAGATCATGAAGAGATAAAGGAAACATACACATACCAAACATATTCCCCTCCCTGTTAGTATAGGCTGGGAATTGAAAGAGAGAAAATTCGATTTTATTTCATAAACATAAAAATCATCTGATGCTGCGTTAGACTAGAGAAAACTGAAGCATTATAGATCACATCAGAAAAGGTTTCACTCTCATGCTAAACAATAAAGAAACAAAAGACTGATAAAATATTGAGAGCTACAGACTAAATTTGTTTGGAAAAAAGATATAACAGAAAATCAAGTACTTTTTTCGAGGTACAGATGATTTGCTAACCATATCAACCATAAACGGAAAAAAAAGTCCGTAAATGTCTTATATTGCCAAAAACCAAGCTTTGGAAACAATCCACCCTTTAGCAGGAGTTGGGATCACTCTGAGTGTTAATGTAAAATACATTAGTCTTAGCAGCAGGGGTCCCAGACCTACTGGTGCCAAGAAGGTAACGCAGTCTCTTTACAGAAGAGAAAAAATGTTCCATCACAGCAGGAGTTTTTTCCTTGTTGTGTTATTTATAAAGAGTTCTATTTGTTAACAAGTTTCTGCTATTACAGCAGAAAGGTTTAATAGGACTTCAAAGAAAACTGTTTAATGACACAATGATTTATATGGATTTTTATAAGTTCAAGACATACCAGGGTTTTTTCGGTCTTACAAAGTCCTTGTGCCCATTCACCTAGTGACTGATGAGACTCCAGCTCAACAAAGAAAAGCTAAACTCACGCCAGTGCTAGCAGAAGCTCCCAAGTGGAAATGCCAAGGGATAAAGGAAAGGATTTTGCTTTTTAAGGGTAAGCTGAGATCTAATGCCATCCACACACCAGCAGACTATTTTTCTTGGGCCCAACCAATTAAGATCATTTAAAAGTGGTTACTGAAAATTAAACCATGATAGCATCACTTCATGTTGAGAAGAAAATTTTCAATAAGCTTCTGAGTTAGCTGTAACTGTCTGGGTGATCTTAGCACCAAGAATTACAAAACACTGCATCTTAACCAACCACCTATTTATCTGAAGAGATAGACAGCTTAATTGAAAGCAAACAATGTCTTCTCGTCAAGCTCATTTAAAAAAAAAATCTTCAGCGGTGCATTTATTTTTTGAAAACAAGTCACTGGAAAAATTATCTTAAATAAGTATATATTTCATATTGGATTTTAATAATTTTATGTACAATTTTCACTGGAGACAGACATAACATTATCAAGATTTTGAAATCTGCAAGCCAAGTAGTCTAGCTTTTTATCAACTGCCTAAAAAATTGTTCTTTACTTCCTAGACAAAATTTTATGAAGGGATGTATTTTCATATTTAGAAAAACTGTCTCTGCCTTCTTATAGTATTTTTAAAAGTCAACACCCACCCTTCTTACTGTCTTTTATAGCCTAAGGTTAATTTGATTCCAATTTACTCAAAGCCCCTTCTATCTCTCTATAATATCAATTACAACTATTTTTTCTAATTACCTAATTAGTCAGATTTAGATATCTAAAGGAGCTTTTCCAAAAATAGAATTTCCAGTTAGTTTTGGATATTTTACTCAATAAAAACTGGGGATTCCTAACATTAATGGTCTAAAATTTTCATTCTTTCCTAGTTTCAGTCTCACTGAAGCATCATTTACCTTGAAGGAGAAAAAATGGATTATTTTCCTTTAAAAAGGTTAACTATGAAGAAGACACATTTAACATCTATTTTTAACTGGTTTAGTTTGTTGACCTTTCAAAAGAAATGTTCATGAATAATAAAGCATTCTGAAGGATGACAATGCAAATAAACAATCTCTTAAACATATAGTTACCTTCCCACTTGTAAAACGAATGCCGGAAATGTCAGATATTGTTTGGATTCGCCAACGCTTCCATTTTTTCTAAGTCATCTGGGTGGTTTTCCTCATTCCTATGAGAACGGCTCGTTCTCCTGCAGTATTTGGATCCGGAGGCACGTCTGGTCTCTGAAAGAGCAGAGACACAAAAGCTCTTCCTCCTGGCTCCGTGAGAAGCATCAGACACGGAGCCATTCTCCGAGGTTTCTCTGTCGGAGACAGAAGACGAGAGACAGGGCCCTTGTGCGGAGGACAGATCTTCGAATTCTCTGGTGGTAGAGGAACACACTGTCCTCCTTTTGGCTCGGTGAGCAGCAGAGGAAGGAGAGGGGCCTGGGAGCGAAACCCAAACGAGGCCCTGGTTTACTGAGTCTCTTCGCAATCTCGTGCTGCGTCTCACTCTTGTCCCACTGGTGCTCAGCCTCCTAAAAGCTTGTTTGATAGACTCGGTTAAATCGGTGAAGAGGGCAGAATTGTCAAAAGGCAGTTCTTCCACCGGACAGGCGGTCGGCTCCTCGAAATGGACGTCCTCATCAGCCGGACGGTAAATAGAGCTTCTTCTCCGCCTCTTTAGAAGACTTCTGCAAGCTAAGACGCCGCTGTGCGCTTTCGGTTTTCTCTGCTTCGACTCTTGGCCGCGACTTAGGATTTGTTCCCCGTCTTCATTGGCGGCGCCATCTTCTCCGTGACTCAGTTCTGCCTTTGGTCGTCCTTCAGAAGCCACGAAAGCATCTTCTTGCTGCTCACGGGACGTGCTCAGCTCTTCCACTTGCTGCGTGCCGTCGGCACCTTCAGACTCACAAACGCTTTCCACGTTTGGGATAACAGCAGCAGACCGCAGGGGCTGCAACAGAAAAAAACTGGACTCGGGGACACCAGGAGTCACTTCTTCTTCTACCGCAAGAGTTAACGCTGGAGAAAGAAGACAGACGTCGTGGTTCTTAGTCCTTTTCTTTGCGTGGTCTCGACGCTCCAGCTTGTTGGCACGTTGAATACGGCCACTTCCATAAGCTGCTATTGTACTGACACTTGAACCCTGGTCAAAAGTCACATGACCAAGGGATGAGTCACCTTCTCTATCAGAACTGAAACATTCAGAGGTGTCTTCTTCTGTGCAAGACGGATCCAAGGTTTCTGAGTTCTGGGGCAAATATTTATTTCTGGGTTTTTCAACTGCTTTATTTAGATCAGAGTTCATGGCATCTTCATCTCTATCTTTGGAAGTGTTGTAATCCTCTTTTGGCAAATCAAGACAATCTGACAAAAAGGTAACAATGAAGAACAAACTTAAAACTTTAAAAACTGTTGCTTGTATACACCTTGTGTTCTGTACCTTGCAAAACCATGATACACCACCCTATTTTGTCTTGCAAGCAACCTACCAAATCTTCCACCCATCACAGAGGATACTCTCCTTAGCTACCTCCTATTTCTCCGTCATAACAAGAGTTCAGGTACCCAAAATATTTGTTGAATGAGTCAATCTGTATCATCTAGCTCATGAAAACATTTCAATTCTATAAACGCTTTTCTGGTGATATACTTCCCTCATGGATTCCACCAACTTGTGCAAAACCCATGTCTGTCACGTATGGAGACATGACCAAGGAACTGAAGCAGAGAAAAATGGCTAATGTGTCTAAGATCAATAATAAAGACGGGACTAAAATCAGATTTTCTGCATTCTTTGATAGGGTTTCTTTATCACAGATAAGTCACAGCATAACACTTAATTACAAAGAATTGCTACTACATTGTCCAGTGTAAGTGTTACAACTCTGTAATTCTAAATTGTTACCACAAAAAATGAAATTGACAAATCAGTCCTTTCTACTTGGCTAATAAAACAATCTAACACAAAGTAATGTAATACATAATTTAGTATTAACGTGGGGTAGACCTAGTCTATGCAACCAACCTGTAAGCTGGGTTATTTATACGATTTCACAGATACATAAATATTTATCAAGTTTTCATGAATTCCTACTTACATACTGGAGAAGAGGCAAAATTTTTAAATGAATTATTCTACTAAACCATTTTATCATATTACATCAGTGGATCCAATTAGGGATTGAACTGTATAGTGACAAAATATTTTTGGTATTTCCAAAAATAAACTATCTGTACTAGATCCAATATGGTCCTGTCTTTCACCAAATTCCATCCAATAATTTATTTCCAATGCATCATGTTTAGATATATAGTTTGGAGAAGAAAACAAGAGAGAGGGGAACTGAACCAACTATTGAATAAAATAATTATATAAAGCTTTGATAACAAATAGGCACAAAGAGTTACGATGGTATTTAATCAGTAAAAAAATTGTAAGTTATTTTTGAACATATACATAGGGCACTGTGAATCTTAATGTTAAAGGAACTCTCCCTTAAAGGAACTCTCCCCTCTAGAAAACAAATGGACATCTAGCTTTTGTCTGATGTGATGACGTCCAATAAAGGGAGAAGCACCTCCTACATCTTAAGGAAGCCCATTTGGAAACATGGTTGCAGACCAGACCTCTCTAAATCAGTGAGCCAATTTTTAAAAATTTAGTTTTTAAATTGAAGACTTTCACTGCAATATGGTCTTTACAGAGCACAGTGGTACTCTGAATCCTAGAAGATGCTTGATATTAAATACATCCAAACTAGTAAGTTTGTGAATAACTAGAAGCAGTGCGGCCTAATGGCTAGTCTCGGAGGCTAGAAAACCAGGGTTCAAGTCTGGGTTTTGCTTTGTACTCGCTGTGTGATGACAGAGAAGTCATTTAACCTCTCAGTGCGGGAGGTAACTCTTTAAGAATTTGATCTGTATCACGAGAGATTCCCCAATAATGATGAAATCCTAAGTCCCACAAAAAAAAATGAACTGAATATAAATGAGCCAAATGCTTCTTTAAAATATACAGCAAAAGTTATTTGCCTTGAAAATTATCATGAAAGTTTTAGTCTTTAGACAGTAATAAGGAAAGTAGTAATGGCTTGATTTCACAATGTGCTTTAGAGGAGCTGATTACCCTTAGTGTAATAATAGTCTTAGGTAAAATGGAAAAAAAATCAGTTAAGATTCAAACGAATTGGAACATGAATCAGTCCTCATTACATTCCTCTCTACTCGGCAGCCCCACACCAGGCTTCAGTTCCCATTCAGCCATTCAACAGGACACCACATCTAGTAGGGCCGCCTCCTCCCCTTCGTGTTCAGAGGATAAGAATCAAATTCACTACCATGATTACTACGGGAGATGGTATGAATGTGTAGCCCCATGTCCCACTCACAAACTCTCTGATTTCCTAGATCAGTTTCCCAATCTGATATAAGAAGCTTGTCAAGTGGGTCTGGGGATTACGTGGTAAATATTTAGGATGAGTCTACTGAAATATTCTAAAAGTAATAGCGAAAAATGTTATGGATTGGAGAAAGAAAGATTGGGCAGCAGGGACAGGGTGGAAAAGGGTGAGTGTATCTCAAAAAAGTCAGTAGCAGTTGAAGAAATGATTCCAACTGAACAAAACCAATTTTTTTAATGAAGATATGAAAAACTTTTTATACTGAGCTGGAAAAACGAATAAACAGTCACCCCTACCGTAAACTAAAATGAATTTATTTCTCATGTCCAAATACATGGCTAAGTGTACAAGTGATCTTTCCTATCAAATAGGATAGAGGCAAGTTAACTGAAAGCCCCTTGGGCAGAGGGACAGGAAAAGGCTGGGTAGCCCGGAGCCCTCTTCCCCGACCACTGCTTCCTCCTTAGGCTACAGCACGACCTCCTGGAGAAATTCAAAGTCCTTCAGGGCACAGTTACATTAGTATGTCCAACGCATGATTAACTGGTCAACAGATGTTTGGTGAGCAATTGTTATGCCTGTGGATTATTCAGAAGAGAATAAATACGTGCAAGAATGATGTAGGACGGGGTGGAAATGGATTGCAACCTCAACTTACTCGCCCACATTGATAGAAGCAGCTACAGTGCCCTACTTCATGTTTTAAAATGACTAACCGAGAAACCAAAGGAAAAGTACTATATACCTGAGCGCCACGGAAGCGGCATTCTTTGCGCATTGGGTGTTGCTGTAGAAGGGCTCTCGGGGATCTCAGGAATAGGACTCAGAAGAGGTTTCTTAGAAGCTACCTCTCTTAGGCCACAGAAAGATTTCTGTGACCTCTTTCCTTTTCCTTTTCCTTTCCTCCTTCCGCAATTTTTTAACACCTAAGAAAATGTATAAAACAGAAGCAGTGTTATCATCCTTTATAATTTTTACATCATCTCTATCACTCAAATTCTTTATTCGATTGTCTTCATATGTCTGAACGATTTTCAACCAGTCGTCCCCACTCTAGATAATGATGGTCCCGTTCCTGGTTTGCAGCTGAAATCACTGCTCCAATTCTGTCAAGTCCCAGAACCTTGAAGAGTCTTCCAAATTAGAACCAAAGACACTCAAAAGAATTTTGCTTCACTTTGTCCATATGCAAATGAAAGACTGATAAAAGAATGCTTATCCATCTCAGAGAGACGCTGTGAAACGATAAAAAGCGAGATTCAGAATTGAACAGAAACAAGAGAAGGGCCTGGATTGTTTCTAGGAAACTACACAATGATTCTAGTGATCCCAAGTGTCTTGGCTACAAGTCTTGGAACAGCGTGGTTTCCAAAAACCCAAAGTTGAAGGACACCTGAAGGACAATTGTCAAATAATAATTTTGCAGAAGGAGCAGTAATCAGGATTATCATCAGACACGCACGAGCAAACAAAGTCATCTGGCCAGAGTGAGGAGAAGGGACAGAGCCTGGGTGCTCCAATGGCTCCTAAGGTGTTAGGCCACATCTGACCCCCATAAAATTCGGACAGGAGAACAGAGCAAAGCAGCAGGCGAGGATGGAAAAGGTGGAGGCGGGCTACAACATGCAGTTGGAAACAATGTGCCTCCACCTGTGGAGATGTGAGCTGCCACAATTCTAACTCAAGAAAGAGACATATGTCAAAACAATATGCAGCAGAACTTCACTGAGAATTTTTAAAAGTTGTTTTTTATTTCTACAAAGTACCTAACAGTTTTCCCTTATAGTCTTAGAGATCATACAGTGAGAAGTGGGCTGGATATTTATTATATATTATTATTAGTAACTGCAACAATAATACGTTGACATAGTGCTCTACATTATAAAGTACATCATTTGATCATCACAACAATATCTAAAAGTATAGTTGGTGTACTGTAACCACTTTACAGAGGGATAAACAGACCAGGGGAGGCTCAATGAACTTGCCCGGTGTCCTAAAGTCAGAACTAGGCCTCCGATTCCAAGGCTGCTCCTCTTTCGCACTGCAACATTCTGAACTACTGTAATGAATACAGCTCAAATCTCCACTTTAGAGGGTGCTTTTCTACAGGTCTAGGCTGGGATGAAATCTGTCTATGACAGAAAGCTAGATTCAATAACCAACGTGTAAGAAAGGACAAGATAAACATTCAAAATTATCTTGATCAGAAAAGCAATGGACTGAATTAAAGCTGGAAACTAAAAGGATAAGATACAAAGTATTGAATTCAGCTAAGTACATTAAAAAAAAATGCAATTATAACATGGAAGAAACCTGGCCTGGCAGCTGTTTTAGTTGATCCAAGTCAACACGCACTTATTAAGGGGTTGCCACGTGCCAGACACCAAGCTAACGCACTGAGGAGACAAAGAAATGAAATCACAAATTTAACATGAGTCAAAAGTAATATGTGGCTGCTAAAAAAAAAGAATATGTTTTAGGTCTTACTAATAAAAGTCCAGTACTATACTTAGTGATGACAAGCATCATACCTGGAATACTGTGGGAAATACTTGTTCAAAGAGTAATACTGACCAGCCCAAGGGCAAGGAAGAGGCAAGAAAAGCAGGAATACAAAAAGCCTGGACGTGATGGAGAAGAGCTGGAGGAAACGGGAAAGTGGAACACTGAGTAAACAAGGCCACTCTGGCTCCCTCCCACGACTTAGGAAGAGTGGTCAAAGAGGAGTAGATGCCCCCTGTGCTGCTGAATGACCACAGCAAGAGCAGGTGAGGAGGAGGAGGCGGCTGCCTGGCAGAGCCCCCTCAGCTGCGACCTGGGAGGAGGGCCAGGGCTGCACACACTTACCTCTATCTGTTTCGATGCTGTTCTGTTAGTGTTCTTTGTTCTTTGTGCTGTCTTCCTACTGTATTTCCTTTCCCTATCAAGCTTAACACCTGTGCTAACTAGGTTGCTAAAATCAGCTTCTTCAGTAACATTAGCCGACTGCTGTAGCAAATATAAAATCTGAAGTTAGAAAGACAATGTTAAGCTTTAAAACTCTCGTGTTAGTTGTTAACTAAGACACTGGGGAAAAAAGCACATTGTGTCAATCACATAATTTTCCTTTTTTTTTTTTTTTTTTTCTGTTACACGGCCTCTTACCCTTCCATGTGCTACTTTTCCCTCAAACACCACCATGAAATTGTAACTGATTTTAAGACTTATAAGGAGAAAACTGCTGGAATGATCCACTGCAATCAACTCAAAGTTTCCAACCTGATCTCGAACTGATACATAAAGCCAGGACTGTATCATCTATTATACCAATCACATTTAAGGAAAAGAAGGAATAAACTAATAACTGATTTGTCAATTAAAAAAAAGAATCAGAATCTATTGGATTAGGTAAGGTTCACAAATCCAGTATTTGCTACCCTGAATACTCATAGAATAAAAATTAGGAGGAGGGACTATTCAAATATTTTGAAATTACAAATAAAATTCCATTAATTCAACTGCAATTAAATTTGAATTATTTAAACAGAAAGAACATTGTTTAATAGATTTTGTTGACAAAGCAGGGACTTAGGACTCTTGTTTAGATCTCACTGCCCCAAGGTTGCCTGCACCCCACTAAAATTTCAGGACAATACAGCTACAACAAAAGGAAAAAAGCTCTAAATTGAAACAAAGTTTTCTTTAAACTAGATCACCTGCTTGCTACATTAACAAGTACTGGAGAAAGTTATCAAATTTGAAAGGATTTCTTTTTTAAGAGAGTTTGTTGGAATCCAATCAAAAAGGATTGGAATTCCCTCCATTAAAAAATGGAGGGAAAGAAAAAAACATTCATTTCATAAAGAAATTTTTTTTCACTCAAAAATCTATTAACAATCAAAGCTTCAAGTAAAAGTGTTACACTAAAAAAAAACACAAACAGAACAAAAAACCAAAAATATCTTACCTTCCTTTTGCTAGAGGATCGTGTTATCCTCTCAACTTTGGAAGGGGAAATTTTTTCACACTTATTTGAAGAATTAACAACATCAGTGTCTGAATGAGTAAAACACAAGGCAAAATCAGGATTTTAATTAAGCTGCCTAATGACAAAAAGATGTCCCCTCACACACACTGAAACACTGAACTCATAATAACTTCTGAGGTGGTGAATGTATTGCCATCCTGACACCTTCTAGATACCCAAGATAAGTTTAGAAACCAGGTACAGACATCTACCGAGCACAATGAAACTTGACCTTTCTCAAGACCGCCCAACACTGTTTCACTGCAGGAGCACTAACTTCCAATTTACAGTATGATGCCTCTACACCTTCGGTACAAATCAGAATAAAAGAAATCACCACTGCGTAGCCAGCCAGTCCTCCAGTGGTGAATCAAAGTTATCTGCATCTTGGCAAACTAAGACTGTAGCCGGACCTGTATTTACAGCCCTTCCAGCCTGGCAGGTTTCTGCCAAAGTCTGTGCTCTGATGATAGAGCCTTAAAGATTCCAAGGTCGCTTCCATGTATTAACAGATTGAAATAGCAGAACTATTTAATACATTACGAAAAAAAAAAAAAAGCAATGTGTTAATACATAAATTAAAGCATGCTACAGATACCATAACGTGTTTGCTAAGGGAAAAACGTATTGTGTTCTGATTTCAAGCAACAGTCAATACAATGACATGCTAATAACGAATGAGTAGAATGTAAGCTCTTTCTGGGCAGACATTTTTCATGTCTTTCTGTCTTTTGCATGTAATATAGCACCCACCCTGTACATAGTGAGCATTTAATGAACATCTATTGAATTAAACTGCATTTGGACACTACACTTTTAGTTCTGGTAACTGATTGACATAGGTTTTTGTAAAATTTTGATTCAGTTCATCATCTTGATATTAAAATGTCTTGAATAGTATTAAGACCAAGCACATTATTTTTTATGGGAAATGAAATAAATAAATGAAAAGTGGCCAGATAGAGAAGATTGAGGCCACTCTAGATGGTCCAGAGATATCTTACATTTAGGGTTCTCTATTTATCTGTCATCTTAACCAAATCAAGTCTTCCTGAGATCAATTTTCTCATCAGTTAAATGGAGACTAGATAATCCTTAGCCTTTTCCAGGTCCTTATACTTGCCAGGGGAACTGTAGTTATGCTCAGAAACTGGTATCACAGAATCTCAGGACTTGGAAGGAACCTAGGTGATGATCAAGTTCAAATGGGCAAGTATTTGGTCTTTCTCAGCAGTCCTCCATCACCTGGAACATATGAAGGGGGCTGCTCATCCCCTCGTGGATAGGTCCAACCGTTATCCATTTTCTTCTGACATAAAGCCTGAGATCTCTGTGACTTTCATTCGCTGTCCCCAGCACTGCCCTCCAGGGCCAACCAGAACAGGTCTGATCTCTCTGTTGCTGGCAAGCTTTCTAATACTTAAGGCGAGCTATCATGTACCCTTTCCAAGTCTTTCTTTCCAGATGAAATCTCAGTTCCTAAAGTAGATCCTTGTAGGGTGTAATACCTCTGAGGGGTGGGTCTCACAATCCTAGCTCAATGAGCAGACTTTTACAAAACTGATATGGTGTAAAGTAAGCCCCAGAAAAACAGTACAGACATGGATCACCACAATGTCAATGGAAAGAACAAAAAAAAAAAAAAAAAAAGAGAGAGAAGCAGCGTTGTGTAATTAGAATGACCAAGTTTGTGCCCAAGAGACAAGATGAGAGAATGCATCTCTGTAGTCTTTGCAGGCAGGAACCAGAGGTATGGAACATGGACACTGCACTAACTTGCAGAACTCCTTTGGACAGCTTCATCACCCTTTCAAATACACACCGAACCACTAGCATTAACTCCTCTTCCTCCTCAAGGTCTTCTGAATGCATCTAGCTGGAGTTTCCTGAAGCCCATACCTCTCTGTCTTTTCCATACAGGTAAATCTGGTCTATGGCACCATCCTCCTGGTCTACCAACTTAGTTAACCCTGTCAAAATACTTTCCAACAGCCCTTCTAAGGCGAATCTGGCATTATCCATTCTTTTTCCTGGCATTGAAGTTAAGTAGCGACTTCCTCACATCCTTTAGAATAAGGCAGAATCTTTGCTGTTTGGCATCGAAGGCCCTTTCCACCACTGGCCTCAGCCTCTCTGCCTAGGATGGTCTACTCTATTGCTCCCCACACTTTGCTGTCCTGCCTCACTGACCTCTTTTGTTCCACATACCTGGCGTTCCATCACCTGTCTGCCCCAACCTCTGCACTACATGTCTCTGGGGCCTGGAATGCGCTCCTTCCCCAAATGCAGATCAAGGACCCCTCCTCCAAAAGAAGCCTTTCCAGATCCCAGCGGCTAGTCCTCTCCTGATATTTATGCTGCACATGTACTGCCTCGCTCTACTTGAATCAAAGCTCCTGGATAGCAAGGGTCGCTTTTTGAAGCTGTGCCCCCAGTAACACCTCGTGCAGGCTGGTTGGTCTATGCAGACTCCATTAATTCTGCCATTCTCCACTCTTTGAAAGAGGCCTCACAGTGGCTCAGCACTGACACCCGTCCGTGTCTTCAGCAGCCTGGATGACCTTAAACTCCCGGATGGCTAAACGCTCTTTACATATTCCTTGTGTAACTCTCCACATTCAGCCATTTTGGTTTTGTCTTTTCCCATGCAAAAACCTCTTCTCCTTGCGAGGGGAAACAGAAGCCAGGTAAGAATGGAGGAGCACTTCTCTCTTTGGCCCCACGACGGTGTCATTCACCAAGAACAGCAGGCCTCTCCGTCTCCTTCTCTCCTCCTCAGGCTCCTGCCATTGTTCTTAGAGGCCAGGCACTGCTGATGGCATCCTCTGTGGCCTGACTGACTTGCTCTTGCTTCCATTTTCTGCGCATGTCTGGTTAAAATCTGCCCTGATTAGTGGGTTCCCGGCATATTCACATTGGTCTCTTTCCACAACTCTCTCTTCCTCCTAACTAGAATTCTCTGAGGTCTACCCCATAAAGGAGAGTCATAGTTCCTATTCGAACCAGAGAGTAGCCGTGAGGAAAGACTAAGGAGAATCCCCCTCATTCTCTGGGTTAGCCGTTCAATGCGGCTGGAGCTAGCTGCTGGGAGTATCATATCAGGACCGTGAGCATGTGGGAGACTTTAGCAGGATGGCTGTCTCCCTCACTTGGACTACGCTGATTTTAAAATTTAACTACTATAGCAAATACTTAACTAACAAGATCGCCGTCAAGACTTCCTGCTGTCGGACTGAGGATGGTCTCCTTAAGAGAATTCTCACTACAGCTCTTAAGAATCTCCAAATGTAACATCTTCAGAGTCCCCTAGACAGTAGGGGAGTTGTATGTGTTTTATCTTTCACTCCATGTTTAAGAAGACACTAAAAATTACATTAAAAAACACAAACCATACCTTCAAGAGTTTCAGAGGATGAAGAATTAGTAGCAGGTCCTAGGACTGCAAAAGACACTTCAAGTGGTTCCATGTTTACCTGGACAAAGTGGAGTTGAAAGGAATGGGAGGAAAATTAAGACTCATATTCAGCAGATGATCGAGAGAAAAACTGATGACAAATAAAGAGGCCTTGATGAGGAGTGATCCATATTTATTTAACTTAATCTCCCTAATACATCAAGTCGGAAAAGAGAGGCTGCAAACGTCAGCTAAGAAAGGAAGAAAGAAGTGGGAGAGGCGGATGTGGGAAGGATCCTGGAGCTCGGCCACTTCCACCTTGGGGAAAGCACGTCACTTCTGGAAGTCTCACTTTCCTAATCTAGAAAATACTAAATAATACACAAATACAGAGTACTAAATAAAACATAGTAAGTTTGTACTTCCTTTTCCTTAGTAAACAGCAAAGCACTATATTTAAAGTAAGCTATTATTATGACAGAAAAATGCATTTTCTGATACCTTTGTCAGTAAACTGAATTTACTGATATATGCAATACATTAAAATAAAAAATTTACAATTATAAGTGACAATACGCCTTGTCTATTATGTTTTATTTGTGAAAAATCACTTTCCTTATACCTCCAAGAAACATTAGAAAAGTCCTTCTTGAACATAATAAACTACTTATACAATATGAAATATTGGTATATATATGATATACAGTATGAAAAAGGGCTTTAGATTCAATAATCCTAAATCTTACTGGTCCCATCATAGGCTGAACTTCCTCTCCGCCCTCGCCCCCAAAATCTGTCTGATGAGAAGAGGTAATGATGATCTGTCTCACCGCATGTGTGTGTGTGAGTGTGTTGTATATGCATAAGTTCCAAAGATATCTCATTCTAGGGGTATAGCTTACAATGGGAACCTATATATTTAACATTCTCAATAATTTTCCCACAAGATTTCATGAAAATAACTTCATTAGAAACAGTCAAATATTTCAGGTATATCTGAATCTAAGTTAGTCATGCACAGCATTAGAACCTCAAATATAAAAAACATTACATAACTAAACATTAATATTTTAAACCAGGAATTCTTAACTTGGCATTTCTGAACTTTTTAATTGATAACAATATTTCAATATAATTGGCTTCCTCTGTAATCCTGCTATGTATTTCATTGCGTGCATTTAAAAACATTTTTCTGCGCAGGGCTCCATAGGCTTCACAAACTACCAAAGAGTGACACAAAATTAGGGTAAACTGCCCTATTTTAAGTCAATGTTTGGCTGTTGGTTTTTATAGCAAATGAGCAATCTGAATCCATTCTATTTAAATCAAACAATCCTCCCTCCTGCCCTCCCTGCCCCAAATCCTCGAAAGGAGATAGTAAGTATATTAGTTCAAGCACAAATATGTGACCCAAGTACCCAAATCAGCCTGTTTGCCAAAGGAAGTGGAGGGCTGCTCCAAGGGCAAGCCTGGCACAGGCCTTTTCTCACTTACAAGATTCTGTTCTGGCTCTTCAAAGTTCGGTTGAGATATTGCCTCCGAAATGGACAGCCCTGGGAAAAAGGGAGGATGAATGCTTCTTACATCTTGTTGTCGAGCAGGCGTGCCGCCTTTACGCAGTGGGGTATTTGCTGGCAATGATTCGTCAAATACTTCTGGGCTCAGCTCTTCTCCAAAAGTAACTCTTTTTCTGTGCCATGTGTTTTGGCCTTTTAAACTGCTTTTTTCTGCAGTAGATAAAAAAATGTAAGCAACTTTATACTATGAAGCCTTAGATTTGAAAACCATGTAATGCTGCAGAAAAAACAGCAGCAATATAAAGTGAACAGCAATGATGCTAATTTGGAATTTTTTCAATCTTTTTAAATTTACAAAAAATGAGATATAAAATTCTATGGAGTGAATGGAGAAGCTGGAAGTCAGCAAACTCAGACTTAGTCATCAGTTACACAGGAAAGCCTGCACTGGCCTAGGAAGAAAGGGAGTTTCCCAGCAACCTCTGGGAACATCCATCCAACTCCAGGCTCCCACCACTCCATTTCAGGCTTGAAACAAGTGCTTGACTTCCTAAGACAACTCCAGTCGAAGCCTTTCACCCCAGGGGATAATAACCACCCCACCTAAACTCACTCCTCAGCGATCAACATACTTCCACAGCATCAAACCCTCCAGTGATTCTGAACTGGCTGCCTTTATTCCAACCCCTATTGATGGGCATTCTCATATTCTCAAACAACGTAACCAAATCACTCCAAGGTCCCATTCTAAAGCTGCCCACCCCCTTCTACTGTGCTTGGAGAAAAGTTTGCTGATGTACAGCTTAAATCTTTTCTCACACAGAGACCCGGCTGCCTCCGGCTGACGCAGCTTCCCAACAAGTTCAGCAGCCTGGTTTATGGCCCTGTTCTCCTCTCCAGCGCCAGCCTTCACCCTGGGAGACTTGAGCATTCACACCGACACTCTCTCAAATCCCCTGACCTCTCCACCCCGAAGTTTACTCATTTCCCGTAAGCCCCTCCTCCACCCCACCTCAACTATACCCAAAGATAGTCACGTCTCCTTGATCGTGCCCTCCCCGGGCGTCTCAGGTCCACGTCCGTGAACTGATCTGACAATAATCTGTTACCATTCCGCTTCTTCCGAGGCCCTGCTACTCCTAACCGTGTTCCTCATCTTCGAGTGTGACATCTAATCCTTGACTCCTCAGTTGTTCTCTTTCCTTTCCCCATCCTGACCCCTTGGTGAACCACACCGTCACTTCTGTCCCGTGTCCCTTATCCTAAGATTCTGCTCTGCAAAGCCTCAGCCTTGGATTACTCCTACCGTCTGCTGCCTTCACTTCTACTCACATGCTCTTAAATAAACCTGGAGGAAATCTTGAATCTGTGCTTATCAGGCCTACTACTAATTTATATTACATGATCTTAACTGGGCCCTCACTGAGGCAAGGCAATCCTCACATCTGACTAAATTCATTCATTATTCCACTCTCCACAGCTGCTCTTCCAAACCTTTTCATCCCTCCTCCGACCTCCCATGGTCCTCCCTCCCCTTATAATCACAACTGAGAATCTTGCCTCATATTTCACTAAAAAGATTGAGGCCCCTCTCTGAGTTCCCTCTTCTCCCCCCTTCCTCATCACCTGGCAGACATGGTTGACCACCATCTTCTTAAGAAAAGACCCTTCTTCCTGCCTAGGCAAACACTTTTAAGTGCACAAGTGATCCCACTCCATCCTGTTTTCTCCACAAGATGCCCCCTCTAGCACCCCGACTCTTCAGTCTCTTCCTGTCTACTGGCTGCTTCTCTCCTGCTTACAAACATGCCTGTATCATTTGATCTGACCAGCCCTGCTGGCTAGCGTCTCAGAGATCTCCTCCCTTTTGTAGTTTGACAATGGCTGTCTACAATGTGATGCCTCCAATTCCTTTCCTCTCACTCACTTAATTCTCTGTGCTCTGGCTTACACATTCATTCATCCTTAAACTGAAAAAGCTCTTGCTAAAGTTACTAATGATTTCCTAGTTGCAAAATTGAACTGGCTTTTCTCAGTTCTCCTCCTTCGTGACCTCACTTGCAGTCTTTGATCCTTGACGCTCTCTCCTCTCTAGGCTTTCACTCCACTTCTCTCTCCTGGCTCTCTTCCTCCCCGTCTGACCTTCTCAGTCTCCTTTGCTGGATCTTCATCCAGCTCACAGTCACAATTCATGAGTGTTTCCTCCCTCGAGGCTCTGTCTTGGGCCCGCTCTCCTCTTCCTCCTCTCTGCTATTTTACTTGATCTCATCAGTTCCCATGGATAACATTATCACTTCTATGCAGAAGATTCTCAGATGTCCAGCCCTAGCCTCTCTCTTGACCCTCATTCTGGTACCACCAAATGCCTATTGAACACCTTGTAGATATCTCAAGCCCACTGTATCCAAAATGGAGTTCATTATCTTTCCTCCCAAACCCTTCCCTTCTTCCTAGCTTCCTTATTATACTGGTGACACCATTGTCCTCCCAGGCACTCAGGCTTCCACCCTAGGTGTTATCCTCAACTCTACTCTCATTCTCCATGTCCAATAAGTTGTCAAGTCCAGTCATGGCTACCTTTGTAACACCATCACCTCTCTCCTGCCCCTCCCCCTGGACTACTTCCATAGCCTGCTGGGTGGTTGGTCCCCTGCCTCAAGTCTCTCTGCCCTCCAGTCCAACCTCTGCTCAGGGGTCAATCTTCCTACAGCCCAGGTCAGACCAGGTCACACACACACCTCTCCCCCAATCAATAATTTCATTACCTTTGTAGAGAACTTCAAGGATCAAACATAAAGTCCTCTATTGAATGAGGACAGGAATATTACTCAGCAGAAGTGCAAAGGCATAAGGAGATGAATGAAAATAGCACCAACCAAAGAGTTATTGGTAACAACAAATAAAAATTCTTAGTTTCCTTACCATTTTTCAGTTCTTCACAACCCTTTGAAAGATCTGAGAACGAGAGGGATTGCTTTCCATCATACCCAGTGGTGTCACAATGCTCCTAATAAAATAAAACCCAATGACATAGTTTAGATCCCTAACATTCCTTAGAACAGCAGTTTCAAACCTTTTTCTACCAAGAATATCATCAATGTTTTAAATCTGCTCAGACTTCAGTGTAGGTGTGGCCTGGGAAGTACACAGGGGAAGCTGGATTCTGCCTCTTGCTAGATGTGAACAGTTACTGTTTACTGTCAACACTTACACAACCTTATTCATAGCCTTATTTTGAGGAAAGTGCTTTATGCCTGACAGAGCAGAATTAAAATGGGAACTATTATAACTACATCGTCCTTCATCCCCATTATCCTGACCCTTCCTTTATCACCACGATATTCTTATTCCTTTTTTTCTATTCTCATAAAGACTCTTAGGCTTTGAAAAATGTCCAAATTCATCATGGGAACCATGAAGGACTTGAGGAAGAAAAAGGTACCAGGACATGGTGGACAGTCTTAGTCTAATCTAAAAGGATGTTTCCTGATGTGCTTCTGTCCCCAGATGTCATCCACAGAACCAACCTGAAAGGTTTCCTCTCATCTTGGATCTAGGAAAAGTGTCTCTGACAGCTAGTTAACAGAATCATTAAGAAATGTACTATTGCTAAACCTTGCAGGTGAATTAAGTTTGAAATTGCACTAAAGTCATAATTTAGTAATTAAACAGACAAGTGACAACTAAAATTATATGATTACATAATTTCTAACTGTAAGGGATATTTTAAAAACCCTTCTTTTCTTTCTTTCTTTTTTTTTTTTTACAGAGAAGGATATTAGGACCCAGAAGATGGGTAATATGATTTGAACTTAGGATTTCCAAATAGAAATCCATTGTCCTTTCCACTATCCTTGTTTCCTTATAGAAATTCCTTCCTGCTGCTCACATCTCTTGTCTGCATACCCTCATTATTGGAAAAAGATGCCAGGGTAAACATGCCACTCATCCCTGACCCTCAACCTCTGCCTCCCAACCATGGAGGATGCCAGCACTTGACAGAAGAGCTAGGGTTATACAAACCCAAAAGATGAGGACCATGGGAAGCCTAGGAACCAGTATAACACCACATGGATTTCACTAGGGAAGAAGGCAAAGAGCCAACAAGAAACCTACAGGGCTCTTTTCAACATACAACTCTCTGACCAACTGGTTTTCTTCTACTTTCAACTCTAAATTTCCTAAGTGGGCTCCACAGAAAACAGCACCCATTCAAAGACCCAACTTTCCCTAACAAACTCCTTCAACACAACACAACCCCTCCCAAACCAGCTTGGCCCTGAATAGGCACCTACTGGCACCCCTATAAATACACATTCTGTTCAAATATTTATTCAGCACTAGCTCTAATATACAAATAACATCATTGACCCAAATATCTAAATTTGTGAAACAGATATTCATTAAATACTTAAATGGACTTCTTTTTAATTAACGAATGTCTACAAACAAACAGGCATACTTCAAACTTTGCTCAGCTTGGTAAAAATTTTATCCTTTCTTCCACAAGAGAGCAGCATGGCTTAGTGCAAAGAATATTGGACCTGGGAGTCAGGAAGACTTATTAGAATCCTTCCTAAGACAACTGTCTGTGTGACAGTGGGCAACCATCAGTTAACTATCTAGGTGTCAACCACTATCATGCCCCCAGAGGGTTACCTAGTACACAATTCTGCTGAGAGGTTAGGGGGACCAACGTGGGCTTTAGGGGAAGGACGGTATATTTAAAAAGCACAATGAAGCAAAAGTCCACAGAACGGAGTGATCATCTCATCAGTTTTGCCACTAATTTTTCATATGGCCTTGAGCAGTTGACACTAAATGAGGAGGTGGTACTAGGCAATGTCTCAGATCCTCTGCAGCTCTAAAATGCAATGACTACTCACCAACAACTGAATAAAATCATTTTCATGATTATAAAAATCAACCTTGGCAGAGTATGGCACTGAAGGTCAAGCTCAGACAGAAAGGTCTCAGCCCAAGTCTTGCATCTGGGTGAACTGAGGCAACATGTCCAGTGGTGCAAGTCACTTTACAAGACCAGAAATAGCAGAAATTCCTAATCTATGTGAGAAGAAAGGCTTCCTCACCAGGGGCTTCCTATACTGATGAAATTCACCAGACAAGCAAAACAAAACAAAACCAAGAAAAAAGCCCCCTCATCGAGTATAGAATGACATGGGAGGCAGACATTTCTGACAGACATTACAATCCAGACAAAACTCAAGACATCTTTCACGCTGCTAAAGGTTCTGGAGTTTTGTCTTTCAATCGCATTTGAAGAACTTTCTCTTAGCCACACAAGTCTCTACGGGCAAGCCTGGTACCTGTAAGCTTTCCAGAAGCAGCTTCACGGGGGTCTTCTTCAGCACAGAGCGAAGGAAAGAGGACTTACGAGACGAAAGGTCCCCCTTGTACACAGGTGCAACTGGTGGCATGATCTCATTGAATGGTTCTGTGCTCAGCTCTTTCCCAGATCTGCCTCTCTTTCCACGACATCTGGAAGCAGCATTACTTGCTTTTTCTTCCTCTGCACATCCAGCTACGTCCTTTCCTTCAAAAGAAACACACAAAAGCTTAAGACTTTAGGGGGAGGGTCAAGCCCCTCTAGATTAATTTAAAAAAACACAACCCCCAAAACCATTTGTTTACAAAGCAAGCAAGCTTTTGAGAGGATTTTTTCCCTAATCTTTAAGTTAAGTATCTTATCTTACAGTGCCTTCTTGTGTGGAAGCACGCTGCGGGGAAGAGCAGTTGGCTCTTAGTTTTAAGTCTTTTCTCGTCAAAGGTGCACTGTAAGACGGCAAAACGATGCCGCTACTCACCACTTAACATTTCAGTGTAGCTGCTGGCGCTGAAATAGCCCCAGTTAACCCCCAATGTCCCTGGTGCTGACCTGCCCATCCACAGACCCTGGAAGGGCTCTGGAGCCTGACACCATGGCCTAAAGGGATTAGGAAACTATACATAGTTGGGTAGTCTGTTCATGGTAAACAAAGAAAATTGATACTTTACTTATCGCCATGGACCTTGGCAGGAGGAAAAATATTCTAAAATGCTACTACAGGTAGAAGTGCTAATGTAAAAAAACTTTAAAAAGTTAACTTAGAATCCATGGCCAAGCATGGTGCCACAACACCTATGATGTGCTACTGGGGAGGCTGAGGCTACTAGAATCCCTGAATTTGGGTGTTTGGAGCTGCAGTGACTTAAAGCAGCGAGGTCTGCATCAATGTGGTGAGTGAGCCCACCAAGCTGCCTAAAGAGAGGAAGACTGGCTCAGGTCAGAAAACGGGGGTCAAAGCTGCCAATCAGCAATGAGAACGGGCCCAGGGTGCTGCAAGTGCACTTCTGGCCTGGGGTCAGAAACAGGGAAGAGACACAGGTTTAAAAAACAAAAAAAGGTTTCTATCTTTTCCAGCCTCTAGGTGAACTTTTACATAACCCTCCTAAGAATTAAGGACTTGCCAAAGGGAAATCAGTGGGAAGCGTTAGATTTGGAGTTGGAGGACCTAGGCTCTGCTAACAGAAGAATCAGCCTGGGTGATGATGGATGTGTAACTCCCCCTCTCTGGGCCACCTGAGTTTTTTTCACCTGAAGAATAAGGGTGTTAGACTGGACGTCATCTGTGCTCACGGTTTGACAACAAGACACTCCCCACCTCTAACGTGAAGCCCAGGCTCACCCACGGCCCTTTCCTTCAGTGCTGTGAGGGCTGATGCAGAGAAGAGATGAGAGTGCATGAACAAGACTCCTAACTTAAGCTCCTCAACTGTTTGCAGTCCAGACACAAAGCAATAATGTTCTTTTAACAGTACGCTTGAGGTAATCTCTGCTGAGCCAAATTACTTTCCCCTAACAGTGTGGGATTTGGGCAACAAGATAAAGCAAGGGTACCTCAAGATCAAAGAAAATTCTATCTCTAATACAACTTAGAAAGTTTTGGAAAAAGCATTAAAAAGATCAATGATCCCCCACCCTGCACCCCATTAATTGTTACCAATGGCTGTTTTGTGGGAGAGCATGACAAGAATGGCTTTAACTCAGCCTCAAAAGATTATAGAAATTATAAAGAACTCCTGGATTTTCCATTAATAGCCAGTAATGAACATATTTCTCCACAAATTTCTGTAAATCCTTCTTGAGCCTATTAAATGTTTTCAGTCTACTCAAGCACTTAGGATAATAGATTCCATATGTGAACTCTTCTCTCCACTAAAAAAAAAAAAACAAAAAAAAAAAAACCTCAATTCCTCTTGGATTCAAGGGGACATCTACTTTTAGTATTTTGGGATCTGGTTCACACATCTGGCCTTTACTGTGGAAATTTAATACCTTCAAATTTCAGCATTTTTAAATAAACACTAAAACATATAATACTATCTTCCTCAGGACTGGAAGTGATAAAATGATTAACTAAGACTCTATTCCTGCCCTCATGAAGCGCATCATCTACTTAGAAGGATACCAGAAATCAATATGTAACTGTAATAACAAAATTTATGAGAGACATAGATACCAAGGAGGCAATGAGGTGGCAAAGAAGATAGAGTGCTGGCCTGGAGTCCGGAAGATCTGAGTTCAAATTCGGCCTCAGACGTCACTAGCTGTGTGACCTTGGTTACTTAGCCTCTGTTTGCCTAAATCCAATGGAGAAGGAAATGGCAAACCACTCCACTATTTCTGCCAAGAAAACCTCACGGACAGTGTAAGCCACGGAATCACAGAGAATTAGATACAAATGAACCACAGTAAGTGCCAAGGTGGAGACAAGTCAATATGCTTATTAAGCACCTACTATGTACCAACCAATTAGGGGGAGTGCAAAGAAAGGCAAAAACAGTCTGTGCTCGAAAGGAATCAGTCTGACAATAGGCAGAGAAGATTCACTACTGAGTGTGTGTGGGTGTGTGTGTGTGGGAATAAGGAATAGGAAAAGGTAATATTTCAATTAGACCTTAAGGAATTAGAAGACATTGAATAAGTGGAGAGTGTCTGGTATTGTAGACCTAAGAAATATGTTGAGAAAAGGTCCTAAAGACACTGGGACCTGAATGAGGGAGAGTAAGTGACCTAATATGGCTAATGTGTTGATGATGTGGAGCTGGATCCTATGCAATAAGGCAGGAAAGGGGAGGCTCCAAATCTGTATAGGACCTTGCATTTAGCTAGGAAGCCTGAACTTTATTCAGTAGGCTATATAATTCAGGACAGCAGAAGGATTTTGAGCAAAATAATAAGCTTGGATCTATGCACAAGCAAAATTCATCTAGGGCAGCAACGAATGTATTATATAGAGAATGACTGATTAGGAAACTGCAATAGTTAATATGATGTTCATAAGGTCCTGGACTGAGAAATTGGCTATGGGAATAGACATCACGGGTTATACATGAAGGAAATTATGAAAGGAAAAGGAAAAATCAAAAGAGAGCACCCAATCAAGCTGAATAAAGATGTCACTACTAGAAAAAAGTCAGAAACAGAAAAATGTTTTGGGCTACAGATAATAAACTTGGTTTGGGAAAAACTGCACTCAAAGTGATGGTACAGATGTTTTCTTGGCTAACCGGATGCGAGTCTAGAGCTTAAAGGGAAGGCAGAGATGAAAATACATATTTGGATGTCATCCGCATAGAAGTGACAATTAAAGAAATGATGACTGAGAGAAAAGATGCTGGCTGGGGCTGGATCCTCAGCAAACCTGAATGGGCTGTAATGAAGAACCATCAGTTGGGGCACAGAAAGGCTGGTGAATAAGGGTCATGGAATCTCCCATCAATGCGCTCTCAGGATACAACTTGCCCAATTCACAAATCTCAATGAACTGCTTCTCCGGCACATTCCTAACAAAGAGCCACAGAGACTAGTCTCTACCTGAGCACATACAGTGATTGGTAACTGGCTACCAATCCGGGAAGTTCAACGAACTTCTGGACAACCTGAATGGTTCCTTACATTAAATCTAAAATTTAACTGCTACTCACTGTTACCATGTATGGTAGAGGCAGTTTGTCACGGTGGACTTGCCTTACAAACGTTCAAGATTTATTCTGATCTTGAGAACCACAAACATACGCTTTTTCAGGCAAAGGGAATTGATTGTATCTAGAATAATCAACAGTTAAAATCGATAATTTCTATAAAAGAGTAAGAACAGAAGGCAGACAGCAAAAGGTACAGAAAAAAAAGAGAAATGAAGGCATACAAGGTACACAAACATATTAAGAAGTATGGTAGTTATTAAAGTTGAGAGTGAAAAAACCCACTTGGTTCAGAGTTTTTTAGGTCTGACGAGACTTAAACGTGCTTCTACACAGAAGAGGAAGAAAATAGAGTACAAAGGTGGTACAGGGCAACAGGAGGATGACGGATATACCAAGGATTAGCTCTAGTAAAAAGTAGAGGGTAAAGGAAAGGAGGGAATGAGTGAAGACGCTGGGAGTTGAAGAAGGGACATGAGGGAACTCATCGGCCTCTGTCCTTATGGAAATAGGGGTTAGGATGCACTGCTGGGAGCAGCAGGTTAGGTAATGAAGCTTTTAAGTCCAAGCAAAGAGGAAACAGTCCAAATAGTTAGTTGGACCGTGAGACAAGGATTCAATGAGCCTTGAATAAATATGATTCCTCCAAAGCAGTGAGGCCTAATATTATCAAAGGCTGGTTTAATAGATTGTGTCCTCTGGTATGAAAAATTTAGTCAAATACTATTCAAATCATGTTATCTTGTTAACAAAGAGATTATGCTCATTAACATACTGATGGGTCTTATACATGTTAGAGATGCCACAGGATTTAGAAATATCTTATTGGCTTTGGTTGAAAGCAAAATTAGAGAACAAAGTAGAAAATGTCCTCCCAGAACAGGAATTCTAAAATAATGACAAAGTGCACAGAACAATGGGCCTGGAGTCAGAAAGACCGGAGTTCAAATCTGGCCTGAGACACTGACTAGCTGTGTGACCTTGGGCAAGTCAATTTAACCATCTGACTTAGCTTTCTCATCTATGAATTGGGGTAATAATAGCACTTACCACTCAGGAATGCTGTGAGGATCCAATGAGATAATGTGCAAAGCATTTTGCCAAGCTTAATCACTTTGTAAACGCCAGCTATTACTAATGCATTTTAAATAGGACATGAGGTCACCACAATAACAATGGAATAATTACCCCTTGTAGCCCCAGAGAGACTTCTCAGTGAAGTGTCCTCTAAAACCGAGCATCCAGACTGTGCAACAACGGACGGATCACAAGAAGATTCCTGGGGGGAAAAGTACTGATTAAGGTCTACTTCCTGGAAAACACCAAATAAGCAAATGCTGATTTCTTGTCCAAGCTGGTCAAAATGTCCATGTTTTCAATTTGATCTCAAAGTGGTACCTGGGCACAAGCACCATAACAACTAAGCTCTCCGTTGTACTCTAAACAGCCAAAGTGGATCTCTTCAGTTTCCTGAGTCAAATTTAGAAGATAAATATCCATTTTCTAGTGACCCTATTTCTACAAAGCAGGGTCTTTGGCAACCTTTAGAACTGGCCAAATTTTGCTCAATGATAAGATCCATGTTAGGAGATGTTTTATTTAACAAAACACGACTACACTGTCAGAAATGAATTCTTAAACTCTGGCCTTACTCTTCAAAATTCATCAAGATCCTAGGATAGAAATCTTATTTTCACTAAATGCAATAATTTTTAAAAGTATGAAAAGCTCTATTTCATTAAAGAAGGTCTCCTTTCAGATAGGCCATCTGATGTAACAAAAACAAAGGAACCACGTGAAAATACAAAGGCACCCACTCAGCAGCCACACCCAACAATGCTACCCCTCCCCCCCCAGCAGCAGCAGCAGCAGCAGCATCATATACAGCTGCCCTAACAAGCTAAGCAGAAAGTCAAGCTCCACTTAAATCAACAACCACCAAGGCCTGATGTTTTCTTTTTCAGGTAATTTTACCTTAGAATGATCTGTCGTAGAAGTTTCACAGGTATAAGTTCGGTTTGTGTCAGGAAAAGTAGCAATATGGCATATCTGGATGTCAGTCAACTTTTTTTCACCATTAGCTATATTTTCTTTTAAGTCTCTCTGGTAAGATACTCGCCTATGCTTGGATGGTAACTCTCCACACAGCTGGGGCTGGTCACAATGTTTGGGGCTTTTGTTCTTAGCTGAATTCCAGATGGGGGTAAAAAAGACAGTTTTTAAATTATTTAAACAATTTACCCTTGAAATCTTTAAAATATTCTACGTATAATTCTGAATATTTTGTAAAGTTAACAAAATTATTAAAAAGTTATCCTAAAAATTAAATCACTTCAAAATAGTGTAAAAAAAAAAGGAAAAGAAAAAAAAAAACACTAAAACAGATAAAAGGCAAATTTAATGAAATTGGGTAACTCAAGGCTATATATACACTTCAAACAGATTCTAATACTAGTCCTGCCTTTTACTGAGGGACTCTTCAGCAGATTGATCGGGTGAGGTGACTTCTCAATTCAGAAAACCTCAGCGGTTTCTTCAAGCAAACAGTTCACACTTGGGGTCAGTCTCCACAAACTGGAACCATCGTGCCCTGTGCAGCCTTGCCTCAAGTCAGACCATCATGACTCAGCCTGAATGGCTCCCTCAATATGATGTACCCAGTAATGGCCTCTGCCATGCTCATCACACACACTAGTACCCAGGCCCATTTTCTTCTTCTGCTGTACATCTGAAATTCTGACACATATTCTACCGCCCAAATCAAATGAAGTCTCAACAAAAGCCATCCCTGATTTCCTGTCAAAACAGCCTCATTTAACCTGACTGCTTATTTGTCATCACAAGGGCATTGGGCAGAAGGGGACTGGTGGTAGGGAAAGAAAGAAGAAAAAGACAGAGTAGCCTAAAAGAGGGCCATAGAAGCATTTTTTTTTTTAAATGCACAGAACAGATGACAGGCCAGAAAGTATCAGAGACAAGGGGGACGGCTTTGAAAGTTACCTGTTAAATTTACTTTATACTTAAAAAGAAAAGCAAGCTGTATATAAGACTTAAGAGTTTCATGTGACAATTCTCTCATGTTTTACTATGTAGGCAAAAATTAAAATTCTCTGCATTTTTATCTGAGGCCCTCTACTTCACGATAAATTGGGTAATAATGGACTATTAGCTAAGCTTTGCATTTCTAGCATCTTCTAAAACAGCAGGCATTTAAAAAGGTTTTGGTTTTTTTTTTATTTAATTTAATTAACCTTGATAGGCTATACTGTAATCCAGTTATTCTTATCTTAAAGGAATTCTGTCATCAGCAAATCTTCTATAACCATATAAATGATCTATTAGGTCAAAAGCAATGAAAAACTACACAGTTGAGACAGAGGTAAAAACTAATAAAAAAAATCACAAATGCGAATGGGTAATGTTTGTCTCAGAATGTATGCTCTGGAGAAAAAGGCCTCAATTTTTATTGACTTCCACTAAAATGTATCAGTCATGATGCTACATATTTGTATTTGAGGATGGTTCCAAGCAATTGTTGGAATCTAACCCACTAAGGCTATATCACCATGACAACAGGCACAGTAATGTCAAGGTAATTTTCCTTTTTCACAGCTTTTGTGATTCCACAACTAAAGATGACCATTGGTTTATCAGCAGAGTTTAAAAGCTGAGGTGAGGATGATATATGATCATAAAAAAATTTTTTTTAATACAATGGGGCAAGCAGTTCAGGCCTCAACATTTGCTGAGTTTAACAGACAAACAGGATTGCTTCAGATTAGAAAGCTGATGGGCAACTTAAAGTACTCAGAGCAAGTATTCATCAAACACATTTTTATGCCAGGCACCATAGTTTATAATTTATTTTGAATAAAAATTCTGGGCAAAATTGATTTTGTTTACTTACTGCAGTCTGCTGCTTGAAATTCTCCCTCTAGCCCTGAATGTCCAGACTTTTCTTCGTTTTCCTTTACTTGGTGAAAAGCAGATTGGAAAGCAGAAATTCGCTCTTTTAACGAATCACCATTTCTATATCGAAATGGGCTGGCCTGCTAAAGTATATGAAGAACAGAATAGGTCAATCCAAAATACAAATCCTATGTTCTATACCTAAAAAACTGTACCATTTAAACACTAAACACTGAGATATATATGATGATAAATAATTGTATTAAATTCAGGAGACTCTACTAATATAAGTTCACTGAACAAGCAAGTGAATGCTTTCCTTCCTGGAAAATGTATTTGTTTGAAAATATCCTACATGAAGCCGTCTTCCACAGACATAAAACCTCCTCCACATGAGCCAAAGGGCTGTTTGCAAAGATGAACACAAAAGTTGTTGGTAACACACTACCTAATTAAACCAGAGTATTTTAAACAACTCAAAATTTCATCTAGGTTAGGACATAACTCACTTGACATAACTGACACAATCCAAAAAAAATTGCTAGCTTCAGCTGATGTTTAAAAAAAAAACAAAAACGGAGAGAGCAATCAAAATCTCAGACAAAGTTAAAGTTAAAATACATTTAACTAAAAGAGATAAACAGGGAAACTACACTACGTGTCAACAATATCATTCAATATTGTTTTAGAGCATTTAAAATAACCGTAGACAGTATAAAATACCTGACATACCTGCTAAAACAGATCCAGGAACTACATGAACATAAATTATAAAACACTTCTTACTAATAAAGTCTAATTGAAATAACTGGAGAAATGTTAACTGTTCATAGATAGGGCAAAGCCAATATAATAAAAACAACAATTTTACCTAACTAATCTGTTTATTCAATGCCATCCCAATTATTAAAAAAAATTTTGAGTTAGAAAAAAATAACAAAAGTCATTTGTCAGAATAAAAGGTCAAAAATTTCAAAGAAATTAACAAAAAATGTAATGGAAGGAGATTCAGCAGTACCAGACCTTAAACTATATTATAAGACAGTAAATACCAAAAATTCCTGGTACTGGCTAAGAAATATAAAGGTACATCAGTGGAACAGAACAGACATACGACACACAGTAGCAAAGGACTACAGTAATGTTGTGTTTGAAAAATGTAAAGATTTAAGTTTTAGGATAAGAATTCATTATTTGGTAAAAATTGTTGGGAAAGCTGGAAAGCAGTATGGCTGAAATTGGGCCAATATCTTACACCATGTACCAAAGATAAAATCAAAAGGGATACATGATCTAGATATAAAGGGAAACATCACAAGAAAATTAGAACATGGAATTTATCTATCAGATTCATGGATAAGAGAATAACATATGAAGAAACAAGATAGAGAGCATTGTAAAGTATAAATAATTTTGATTATATTAAATTAAAAAGTTATTACACAAATAAAACCAATGTAGCCAAGATTAGAGGGAAAGCAAAAAACTGGGGGAAATTTTTCAGACAATCTCTCAGGTAAAGGTTTCATTTCTCAAATATATAAAGAACTTGATCAAATTTATAAGAAGAATATAAGTCATTCCCCAATTGATAAACGGTCAAAGGAGATGATGAAATCAAAACTACAGTCACATGAAAAAATGCTATAAATCAGATTAGAGAAATGCAAATTAAAACAACTTTGAGATATCGTATACCTATCACATTGGCTAACATGATAGATGTACTTCAAGGGGGGGATGGCTAAACAAGTTGTGATATATGATTGTGATGGAATACTACTGCACTCTAAGAGGATGAGCTGGTTGATTTTAGAAAAACATGGAAAAAGTTGGACCTATGAAGGAAGATGAGAAAAACTGACAAATACAAATATGGATAGTATGGTTTTACATAAATGGAAATGCATTGTTTTATATTGAATCTTCTCTATGGTCTGGCTGTATACATGGAAATGTTCTTTTTTTTCTTATTTTGTATTTAAGTTTAAAATGAATAAAAAAAATTTAAAAATTAAAACAAAATCTCTCCATGCCTCATTCTGTACATTCTTTCTATCTTTTTGAGAATATAAAAGGAGTTTATTATGTCAAGGCAATAACACATTGACAAGCCAATCACTGAAGATCAGCCCTATCTATTTTAAACAAGAAATCATTTACAGAGGCTCTATACAATGAGCTGGAGACCGAGTTCTTATTATCTGTATGTTTTTAAGGATAACAGTTTATCACCCACATTTCCATGACGCCATGAATTCTACTTCTAGTCTGATGTTGCAAAGGTGGATAGGAAACAGGAACCAGACCAAAAGGGAAGGGAGGGAGAACTGAAATAAACAAACCAGACCAGAGGGTTCTATGTT
>NW_020954615.1:6111230-6111654 GCF_900497805.2 Vombatus ursinus | reverse complement strand
AAAAAAAAAAAAAAAAAAAAAAAAAAAAAAAAAAAAAAAAAAAAAGTTCCTTGTTTAGCATGTAAATACCCTGCTGAGGATTTTAAATTAATTTAAACTTTCAAACCTCCAGGTCTCTTTCTTTAATCAGAATAATAGCTACCATGAGATAAGCAGAATAAAAAGAAATTTCAATTCTAGGATGAAACAAGGGGCTGGAGGAGAAAGACAGATATGTAGAGTTGGGCTTTGTAGCCACAGAAGACAGAATGAATGAGAATACCAGGAATCAGTCCAGAGGGCAGAAGTAGAGTGGGGAGAGAGAGAGAAGAGGAAGGTGAGAAAAATGAGGAAGTACCGGAATTGGTTTTTTTCAGTTTTGCCTTAGGGCCTGTTTGCAGGTGACAATAGATTATAAGCAACGCGGACATGACCCCACTAACAT
>NW_020954615.1:6095178-6111182 GCF_900497805.2 Vombatus ursinus | reverse complement strand
GACCCCACTAAGGTCGTCCAGACAGTTATTTGGCAGTGTTATGGGCAACATGGCCCCAGTGCTGTGAAGGGCTCAATCCGGAAGTCCAGGAGGCTCTGGCCAGCCTGGCTGCCTTTGTCTGGGCCCTCTTTTCCAAACAAGACAGCTCCTGGGCAGCTCTGTTCTCATGGAACTGAATGCCTCCAGTGACATTACCACAGACTGAGGGCTGGAAGGGGTATTAGCTGCCATCTAGTCCAATCCCCTCATTTTACAAATGAAGAAATCGAGGCCCAGGGAGAATAAGTGACTTGCCTAAAGCCACACGTACAGGAGTCAGAAAGATTTGAACTGAGTGAGGACCAGACTATCTTCAGTCAATGCTCTTTTCCCCTTAAGCTGTTCTGTCCCCTGGCTTAGGGCATCAACCAGGCGTCTGTCTCTGTAAAGTATACGCCTGATAGGTCTTATTATCACTAATTATTTTTCACTTTAAGTATCTGTATGGCAACAGAAATTATGTGTAGTTAGGTAAAACTGGGAAGGTATAAAGTTGTTAATAAAGCTGTTAATGAAACAAACATCCAAAAACCTAGTTACCTCCAGCTTGGGTTCATTTTCAGTGGTCCCAATGTACAGTTATTACATTTCTAAAACATTTCATGATTCTACCAAAATGACTAAGGCATCTATTTACCTCCCTCCAAAAAAACCATAAGCTTTTAAAAAAGCACTTCAACGAAAAACAAAATTTTTTTTCAATATGTAGAATGCCCATAATATTGTTCGTTCTAGAAGAAATTTGGTCTAAAATCTCTTAAAAGCTGCATTATGATATTTAGTATCATCAGTTGTAGGCAAGTAAAAAAAAAACTATTACAAATGATTTTATAAAGATTCTACCACTGGCAAAATTTGATAATCAGCTGACAACATGAAATGAGGCTTGGCCTAAGAGTGACTGAATATTAGGCTACAAATCCCTAAAGGAGAAGGGGAGAGGAGACAGAAACACGGCCCCTTTCCTGTGATTTTCCCAGTCCCATAGCCCCATGTTTCCATCTGTATGTGTCTTTATCATAATGTAAGAATTCCCCCACTCAAAGGGAAATATCTATTCTACATCCTAAGTCCAAGTGCCCAGGTGTTGAAGCTTTGGCGACAATCTGGGGATGTGACAGGGGATGGGGGATGGGGATAAGGAATGGATGTGTGATGTTCACTTCTACAGGAAACTCCCCGTTCTACAACTGAGGGGTTAAGTGACTTGCCCAGGGTCACAAAGCCAGTGATCTTTGAACCCAAATCTTCCTGGCCCAGGAGGCTAGCTCTCTAGCCACTGAGCCATACCTCCTCCAAGTTCAAGACAGTGAACATAAGATAAGGCAACATCAACAATAAGTAATTTGGTCAAGTGCCTGGAGCCGAGTTAGCAAACGTTTTCAAAGTTCACAAACGAAAATGATACACCCAAAAAATCTCTTCGTGGAAGATTACAAGGAGCCATCCAAGTTTGGTATTAGTCAGATCATTTTCTGTTTTTGTTAAGCCTTTCTCCCAGCAGCTGCTTTTGATAATCTTAGTGATTTCAGAAGTGTTCCATGCTCTGCATTGTATAGATAATGATTTGTTAAGAATCACAGAACTCTGAAACTCTGAAACAAGGAGGAATTGGAAGAACCCCTCTCCTAAGGCCCAGCCAGGGGAAGTAACACGCACTGCTGGGACCCCTGAACCAGATTTACTTTCTCCCAGTTCAATAGAAAGGTGGGAAAGGCAAGGAAAAGTGGACACCAACCCCATTTGATGTGACTTTCCATTTTAGCTAAAGGATTTACATCAAAGAAAAAAGAATACATAGAATTATTTACAGATCTGAAGCTCAAGTCTTCTGCCAAGGTTTCTGCCTGCAATGGTAAATCAAAAATAAACAAATAAAAGAATATTTATGTAGAGTAATGGAGGAAAAAAAAACTATATACAATTTCTTCACATTTTCTCTTCTCATCTGGATAAATGAACTTCTACAATGCATTAAAATACTTCCCTAACATTCCCCCTCAACCTTATTTTCTTGATTTCTATTCTTTTGAAAAAAATGTAATTATTCTAATTTTCCATTTCTATTTAAGTCACAATAGACAAAGAGTAAGTATTTCTCCAATTACAGCAAATACCAAATACAAAGTTCTATTAAGCTTTCAGATTACCTGCCATTAGGGTCTAGAGTGGAAGAAGAGCAGTCAAAATCTGGACGCCATGTTTGTTGGTGATCTGTTCACACACTGAATTTCACTTTTAGTCAAATGTGGTCAAAGCAAAGTTTCTGCTACCAAATCAGTTAGGGCATTTTAAATCCAAATAAGGTCATGCCTATTCATGATGTAAACTATACTTTTATGACACACGTATTAAATACCAAAAAAAGACAAGCCTGTATTCACAAGTCTTAAATGACGTTTACTAATGGAGGGGACAAACAGAACCACTTCAAGATTCTTATCGCTGATTTAGAACGTGCTTTTCTATCTATATTGGACGGTGACTGAGTCTGTATTCTCGGGAAATTTACAGCATTTCAAACAAAACAATGAAACCAGAGACCGAAAAAGGAGCCGTGACATGGTAGTGACTTCTCTTCTGAAGGACCTGTAGGAAGCCTGAGCTCTTCACATTTTCTTGCCAAATAACTGTTCCTACCTACCTCCCCGGCATCGAAGGTGCGTGGGACGAAGAAGCCTCTTCAGACACACAGTGGGCTGCTGAGGTCCTTTCTTCCCCCAAGATTCTATTCTAGAATTCTGTACTCCCTCCACCTCCCTAGGTCAGCACTCCCCTCAGCGTGGGGATTCCTATCTATTGGCAGACTGGCAGATTGTGACCCAGCCACAACTTCTTCTTGTGGCATTTTTTTTAATTTGGAAAAAAAAAAAAAGCTGTTTATTTGGTTAAAGTAATTGGTAATATTAGTGATATATTTAAAGCTCATTATTAAAGTATCAGATGGATTTCATAAAAATTCAGTACCTAATACAGAAAAAAAGCAGTATGTTATTTTATATCTTTAAACTTCTTATACTCTCTTAGGCCTCTGACATTGTCAATCACCCTCTTCTCCTTGATATTCTCTTCCCTCTGAGTTTTTTTTTAATAAATTTATTTTTAGTTTTCAACATTCACTTCCATAAGATTTTGAGTTTTAAATTTTCTCCCCCTCCGTCTTCTCCTCCCTTTCCAAGATGGAGTGTAATCTCCATCTTGCATTCATATTATACATATTTTCACATTAGTCATGATGTAAAGAATTTGAACTAATGGGAGGAACCCTGAGAAAGAAGAAACAGAACAAAACAATAAGAGGAAAGAAGAGCAAATAGCATGCTTCCATCTACATTCAGACTCCATAGTTCTTTCTCTGGGCGTGGACAGCATTTTCCGTCGTGAGTCTTTTGGAGTTGTCTCAGATCCTTGCATTGCTGAGAAGAGCCAAATCTATCAAAGTCAGTCATTGCATGATGTGGCTGTTACCGTGTACAACGTTCTCTAGGCTCTGCTCATTTCACTCAGCACCAGTTTATATAAGTCTTTCCAGGTTTCTCTGAAGTCCACCCGCTCATCATTTCTTTTCTTGTACATTTTTATCCATTCCCTCTAAAGGAGGGATGGGAGAAGATCTATAGCCAAGAGGTGGAGGCTTTCTTTCCTTTAGACTTTTAACATTGCCTAGGTACCAGGGTAGCGTGTGAGGGGTTCCTTACTCTCACTTGTGACTGATTGATTTTTGGATGTTCCCTGGCTTGGCCACCCTTTGGGAATGCAGACTATAACCTGACCTTAACTGTACATCAGTGCCGTTATCATCCAGGTTTTCTTTCAAATTGATCATAGGGAATTTAACCCAGGTACTAGGATTGCAGGATGGGGGTGGGGGTAATATTCCTCACATTCTCCACACAGCAAGGGTAACAATGGAGCACTTGCCCCATAGGACAAGTCCATGTCAGAGGCTCAATCCTAAGATGTTTCTGATCATAACCTTTAACATCAGTGCAACTAAATTAATCTTCACAATATGTTGCAACTTTAACAAACCCATCATAAATGCCTTTTCATGGCCCTTTGGGTCATCCTTGACTTCAATTTTTGGGGAAGGGGTAGTATTTTAAACCACTTCTTGCAGGCAAATCACCACTATCAATATCTTGAAGCCTACTTATGTCTACATGTATTTCCATTGCTCTCTGATTCACTGGCAAGAGCCTAGCACAGGGCTTGGATCTTAATAAACATTTATTAATTGGGTAATTTGGTACTTCAAAAATTAGGGTTTTAAGTTTCACAGCCACATGGAATCATTAAAAATACTGATGCTAAAATGACAGACTTTTCGATTCTAAGGCTTCACCTTCTACCTCACAAAGTGCCAAATAGTTATGGAAATAGTCCATCAGTCAGTTGATTAACTAGCATTAAGTACCTACTGTGTGCCAGGCACTATATTATAGCCTGGGATACAACGAAAGGCAAAAAAACAGTCCTTGCTGTCAAGGAGCTCAGTTTTCTAATGGGAGAAACAAAATGCAAACAATTGTATACACAAGATACATAACAGGATAAATTGGGGGTGATATCAGCGGGAAAGGAATTAAAATGAAGGATAACTGGGAAATGCTTTTTGCACAAAGTTGGATTTTAGTTGAGACTTGAAGGAAGCCAAAAGGCAGAGATGAGGAGGGAGACATTCCAGACAGCGGAGACAGGCAATGAAAGTTCCTGCAGAGAGGAGATGGGAGCATCTTGTGTGAAGAGCAAGGAAGCTGGTGTCACTAGATTGTAGAGAACATGGAGGAGGGGATTAAAGAGTTAAAGAAGAATGAAAGGAAAGGAATGGGCTAGGTTATGAAGGGCTTTTGAAAGCCAAAGGACTTTATATCTGATCCTAGAATCAATGGGAAACCACAAGATTTTGTAGAATGGGGGTGGGGGGTCAGACCTATATTTTTGGAAGATGAATGGACAACGGACTAGAGTGGGGAAAGCCTTGAGGCTGGAAGACCAACTAGCAGGCTACTGTAACAACAGTCTAAGTGTGAGGTGATGAGGGCCTACACCAGGATGGTGGAAGCATTAGAGAAGGGTGTCTATATGAGAAATGTTACCAAGGTAAAATTGATGGGCCTTGGCAAAAGGCTGGATGGGGATGGTGGGGGTGAAAACGAAGAGTCGAGGATGACCTCTAGGTTGGCAGCCCAGGTGGCTGGGAAAATGGTGGCAGCTTCAGTAACAGGGAAGTTAGGAAGAGGGGAGAGTTTAGAAGGCAAAAACAATGAGTTTAGTTTTTGACACGGTGAGTTTAAGATGTCTGTTTATGGGACATTTAGTTTGAGATGTCTAAAAGGCAAAAGATGATAGGAGATCAGGAAAAAAAGGTTAGGCCTCAACAAGTAGATCTAAGAATGATTTATTATCATATCTATTATGTGCCAAGCAGTGTGCTCATTAGACATATAAGAAGGGAACTGAGAGAGAGAACAGTCATGAAAAGCAAGAAGAGAGAATCATGAAGAGAACGGAGAAAAGACCATTAGATCTGGCAATTAAGAGATCATTAGTAACTAAGGAGAGAGTAGTTTTGGTTGAATGACATCAGAAGCCAGAATGCAAAGAAAAAGAGTGAGATGAAAGGTAACGAAGTCACTTATTATAGATAGCCTTTTCAGGAAGTTTACTAATAAAAGGAAAGGGAGCTACAAGACAACAGCTAGAAGGGATGGACAGATCCAGTGAGGATCTTTTTTTTTTTTTTTGAGGATGGAGGAGACATGTTTATGTATGTTGTAGGCAAATATCTAATGGTGGTGAGGGAAGGGAACGCTAACATAGCTTCCGGTGGAGCTATTAATCGGTCCAACCATTCTGGAAAGCAATGTAGAATTATGTTGTGACCAAAATGTCCATTCCCTTTGACCCACAAGCCCTACAGTGCTCACTACCACCTCCTCAACATTCAAGCAGCACTTTTTGTGGGCCCTTTGAGAAATGGAGTAGATGTCTATTGGCCAGGTAATGGCTAAACAAATTGTGATACATGAATGTAGGAATATTACAGCATCATGAGAAATAATAAGAAAAATGTGAGAACAGGATGTTTTCTATGAATTAATAATGCAGAGTGAAACTAAGTAGAATTCAGAAAATATATATAATAGAAATTAAAATAACCAAAAATAAAAATCATGAAACTGAACAGTGTACTTATAAAGACTAAGCTTATCTTCAAAGAGAGGAGAAAATCCACCTTTCTCCCTCCATGGCAGAGGAGGGGGAATATGGGTAGGGAACACTGCATCTGCTAGCAGATTAGATTGATGTGTTTGGTTAGTTTTGCCTAATTTGCTTTTTCTATTTGGTTACCAAGGATGATCCAACAGGTAGGAAAAATAGAATTTGAAAAAAGCTCTCAAATCAAATGTGAAATTAAAGAGAAGTTTAGATGTTAGAGGACAGTGATCCCAGGAAGGAATGTGAAGTTTCCCAAGGGCCAACTAGGGTGTTCTTTTTCATTTAATAAATGCTCCTGGTTGGCTTCTGGGTCATCTGCAGTGTGTATCCAAGACTCAGGGAAGGACAGCATCACAAGCTCAGTGGGCCACCCACCAGATGAGAGTAACTCTAGTAGTGGATTTTCTCACTCTCACGACTCCTTCCTCCAATCAGATCCCTTTGTATTGCTTCCATTTCTCCTCCATTCTCCCCACCATTTCAGGTCCTCGTGACCTCTCATCTGAACTCCTGCAACAGCTTCTTACCTGGTCTTCTCTCTGGCCCCCCTCCTCCCCACCCCGCCCCAACCAGCCACCACATGGCACCAGAGAGACTGATCGCCAATCTAGTTCTGACCACGCCATCCCCTGCTCACGATGCTCCCTATCCCTTTTCTGCCACGGTTCCCTCTGGCTGTGTGGCAAAGCCAGATACCCTTTCTCACAATGTACTTACAGGTATAAAACACAGAGAATAAGCAAACAAATTCAAAGACCTCCTGGGCCCAGCCTACATGTTACTCCCTTCTCACACTCTTCATTCTATGCCTCCTGATCTGCTGCATGTTCTTATCCATTTCCTCTCCTATTTTCATGCCTTTAAATCCCTGCTACTCGTCCCTCTTTGGTAGGATGTGTGGCCTGATGCCCCCAGCTGCTAGTTAGTGCTCCCTCAGCACACCCTCCCCTCACTATCTTATATTTACTTTGGATCTATTTTGCACTTAACTCATGCATACATAATGTACACACACACACACAGAGCATCTCTCATTCAATAATTCTCTGCTGATAACCTCAAAGGCATGTAATGATTGTCACATATAAACAGGATCATGGAGTATGTCCTTCACAGATTTCCAGTGGAAGAGGGGATTCTCAGTGGGCAGTAGGGATGGATAGTGTTTCTTACTGCAGGTGTGCTCACGGACCATTGAGACTTAGAAGCATTCAGGAGAGGCAAACAGTTCTAAAAATCAGCAAGCATTTTATTAAGTGTTGAGATGTAGCGGGCACAGTGCTAGACTCTGGGGACAGGAAGAACTAAGGCCAACAAACAGTCCTTGCCATTGATGAGCTTATGGTCTAGACTGTGAAACAGGAAGCACCAATAGGTCCCTACTTCTTCCCTTGGGAATCTGTGTAGGACATACTCCACTATCTCACCTCTATGTGGCCATCATTTTGTGCCTTTCTGGTTATCAGCAGAGAATTATTGAATGAAGGATGCCACATTTACACAAACATCAACAGTTAAGACTTACTGTAGGCCAACCAAGTACATAATGTACATTAGGGAATTTGCAGGACAGGAAAAAAGTGGTCTCTGCCCATAACCAGAACGTGTGAAAGAAGACAGAACAAAACGGAAACAGTTTATATTCTTTTTTTTACTAATACATCATTTCAAGAACTTATAAAAAAATACATACCTGTATTGAAGGAGAAGCCTCCAGCAAAGGAGAATCATTTGCATTTTTTAAATTCCTTTGCTGAGCAATGTATCTAATGAGAAGATTTGTTTCAGGAGAACCTCTGACTCCAATTGTGGATCGGCGCCTGGATTTTTTTAGCAAGGATTTTCCTGGAATGAAAATTTTCTTACAGTTTAGGAAACGTCCTGAAAAAAGTACTCAATAGTTAACATGTTTTAATGAAGCTTATGATGTTTAAAGTTCTAGTAGCAAACAATCTTCTGCATACAATTAGTATACATATGGATTTTTAATGGACATTTCTGCCCCTATTTTCTACACATGAAGAATACTGGGCTTGCCCAACTCAATAACTTATTAAGTATCTTCCACATCTGCTGCTGGGAATACAAAAGAAAGTAAAATAAGTTCCTGAAAGAAAAAAGGGTCAGTGAAACATTTCTTTTTAAATGCACAGAAGACAGAAGGCCAGAAAGAATCACAGATAAGCAGGATAACTTTGAAAGTTATATATTGAATTTATTATATATTTTAAAGCCATAAACAGGAGAGGTTCCTAGTTTCAGGAACCCTTTTCCTGTTCTAATATGTGGGGAGGGAGAGGGAGAGAGGGAGAGAGAGAGAGAGAGAGAGATGCTTATTTTAGTGTTTGCTAGTAATTTTTTTAAAGTTAAAAAAAAAGTTACTTTCTCCCTCAGAGTCTATTTATTGGTCAGTCAGGTCTTATTCACTTGAAAATGTGTACACTGGCTAGAAAAAAAAATTCTTTGGCACATGTAAATTTCTGGTCAAAGAATACATTTTTTAACATGTCTACTTGGATTTTAAGTTGCTGGTGAGACATGCCTATCTACTCATTATACAAGTGTACTTTAAAAACAAAGCTTTAATCTTTAAAACCATGTAAGACTTTTGGGATATCCTGTATTTATACATAAAAAAAAATACAGATGTACTCAATTCATACAACATCTTTACGTGGAAAAACCTCTCTGAATTTGTCTAGTCAAACCTACCACCTGTGACAAAAATATCCTTATTGGTATAAGTGAAATCACTATACTCCAAGGCAATCCATTCCTTTTTGGGAGAACTCTAAATATTAGTTAAGTTTTTCCTTGCACAGAGGGTGAATGAATGAATGAAAAAGGACTTACTAAGTGCTTACAATGTGCCAAGCATTGTGAGAAGCGCCAGGGACAGACACAGAGATAAGCTAATGAGATTCCTACCCTCCAGCTGACTTTCTAATTAGAGGAGACAATGCAAAGAGGAGAGTTCAGAGGCAGGGCAGATAGCAAGGTGCAAAGGAAGGGAAAGATAGCAATCAGACTCACCCTACCTCCTCCCCATCCCAGGCTTCTCTCCAGGGAAAACATCAAACAACCCTACAATGGCCAGGATTCCCATACAGACTAGACTAGAGACACCTTCCAGCTAGTCCCAAAGGAGAATTAAAACTCTCCTTTATGAGGTCAAGTGCCCCTCCTACACAAGACCTTTCCTGACCCACAAGCTACAAATTCTCTCTCCCTCCAACAACAACCCCCATTTTGTATACATTTTCCATTTACTTATTCAAGTACTTGTTTGTTTTTTCACATCAGAATAGGAGTTTTTGTATGCCCAGCACAGTGCTAGACACTTGAACTGAATCTGGATTCACACATCATCATCTAGTCCAGTCCTCTTCATTTACCGGAGACCCAAGGGCTGAAGCAGCTGGCCCAAGCATCACTCCCAGAGCGAGCAGCTGAGCCAGAATTCCAAAGCAGGCCTTCTGATGGCAGTTTGTCTCCATCAAACTGAGCTGACTCCGTTCATTTCCACTCCAGAGACTATCAGCAGGCTTTCTCCTAAACCACGGATTTGTGGCAACCCTGAACTGGCCACAACTGTCTTTCCTTATTCTCAACCTCCAACATGCACATTTATCTACAAACTGAACAAATTTACAAGAAATTCCAAACTGACCATCATTCTATCATAGCAGAGATACCTACTCTGTTTGCTCATTTTTCTCTTCATGAATAATTACACGCTGAGAGTGGCCTGCAAGTCCAAGGAGCCAAGAAAGAATAGAATGGAAACTCGGGCATAGCCCAAGAGATCCGGGATGGCAGTCAGTCCTGTGGTGCTCTGCCCCAAGCAGGCCCTGGCTGGGCTCCTGGATACCACACTCAGAGTGCAACAATGATGGTGAGGGGCCATAGGAAAATCAGGGAAGGCACGGGCAGGGTTAGCTGCTCCCAGGCAGCATGCCAGGTCACATCCAGCTTCTGGAGGATTAGTCTTGTGCTCGGCCAGAGGTCAGAACCAGGAGCACTGGGTAGAAAAGGCAGAGACAAACTGAGGCTTGAGGTCAGGCAAAGCTTCCTAAGGTGCAGAGCTGTCCCAAGACTGAGGGGCTGTCTCAAGACTTCCTTCGAGGTGCCCTCCTTCTCCTCACTGCTTTATGATTACCTCGTAAAGGACTTTTTTTCAGAGGTGGGTTGGGGACTGGGTGTCTTCTAAAATCCCTTCCAACCCAGAAATTCTTTGTGTAAGTTCCGTGTGCTTGGATCACAAGACTGCATTAATTATCCTGTGAAGCCTTGAGGTCAGTCTTTCTACTTTGTTATTCAAGTGTAGCATAATCCTATTGTAACTAGATAAATGGGGTAAGAAACGATAATGAGATTTCTCTCCTTTAGGATATTTTGGGAAATAATCTTCCCTTCCCAATCATAACATAAATACTCAAAAGACCTTCAGATTGTCCCCTTAGCTAAGATGCAAAATAAGACCTGACAAAATAGGCCTGGGCATTAGAATTACAGCTGGGGACCATGTAACCCAACAGAGCTTCAATGTCCTGGCCAGCTAACCCTTGACAACGCATGAAAAAAAAAAAGATCTAGGGGGAAAAATAAGGGTTTCAAAGTGGCTGATGAACTCATCAGATGGCAGGGGTTTCTCACCTGCAGGATAGTGACCACTGAGGGTACAAGAAGCTTGGAAAGAGGCTATGGGGAAGAAGTGATAACTAGATTCCATTTATGTGCAGGAGGGTGGTAAACTCTAAAATTCCCTTCCATACTGAACACAAAATATGAGCCAGTTTAATGCGAATCAAGGAATATCAAGAGATATCAGAGAGAGAGAGAGAGATTGGACACCTCTGTCCTAAGTATTTCTATTTCACCTCTTTTGAGCATTTTGCCTTTCAAAAATAGAATCAAATCAAGCAGTTAATATGCTTGGGTCACTTGTACCCAAAGACATAGATATATGTGTATGTGCATGTATACACACATGTACATACATGTATACATGTGTGTATGAATTTTAAATCTGGTCTTGCCTGCTCTTCGAATTTTTGTTCTGCAAAATATCATCACTTGGAGACAAAATACATTTTGACTTGTAACACCCTATGACTGCTCTCATATCTAAACTGACTAGACCTGGAATTAGACACATACAAGAATATTCAACATCCACTAAAATCCTACTTTTCTGCTTCAGTGAAATATGACGGTTACCCTGGATTCCTGAAAACTATGCCGGCAGACCGCAAGTGATGGCAGATTCTATCCAATTAGCATAGGCCTTATGAAACTGTCATCTGAGGATGAACCCATAAGACAAGTTTGGAGACCAGACATCACCAGGAAATTGACCAATAAGCTGTAAATTATTGTGGCCACAATGAAAAATGGTCATGAAAACACAGAATAATTTGAGAGATGGAAAGGGGCCACCTGGTCCATCCCATCCACAAAAGGAATTACCACCAAACATTCCCCAAACCCGTTCCCCACTCAGGCAGCCTGTTCCACTGTGCGACAGTTCTCATTGTTAAGAAGGCTTAGTTGACATCAAATAAACCAGATTCTCTGCAATCTCCACTCCCTGTTCCTCATGCTGCCCTCTGAGGTCATACAGAAAAATCCCATTTTCATCCTCTACCTGATTTCCCTTCAAATACATACCAACTGCTCACATACCTCCTTCCCAATCTTCTTTTCCAGGCCAAACATGCCTAGCTCCTTCAGTCAATCCATTGATGACATGAGCACAAGGCCCTTTGCCAACCCAACTGACATCCGCAAAGTGCACAGAAATGAACACAGCACTCTGGAAGAGGGCTGAAGAGAGCAGAACACAGAGGCACTATCAGCTCCCTTTTCCAGGAGGCTGTGCTTCTCAGTGCAGCCTCAAACCGCCTTTCAGACTAGCACACTGAGCTTCAAGGCCACTAAAAAGCCCAGATGTTTTCCAGAACAACTGCTGTATTCGATTCAACCTAATGCTCACTTAGTATCAAGATCTTTTTGGACCCTACCTAGCTTTCGGTCCCAGGTTTGTGTTATCTGCAAACCTGGCGAGCACGTGGCTATTTTTCCAAGTCACTGATGAAAGTATTAAAAAGCACAGATCGAGCATAAACAACCGGGCGAATCCACTGGACACCTCCTGCCATGCTGACATTGAACCATTAACAACTTCTCTTTGAGTTTGGCCAGCCAACTAGTTCTGAATCTGGCTACCTGTATAATCAGCAGCTAGGTGGCTCAGTGGATAAAGCACTGGGCCTGGAATCATGAAGACCTGAGTTCAAATCGGGTTTCAGATATTTACTAGCTGTGTGACCTGGGCAAGTCTTTCATTCTGTTTGCCTCAGTTTTCTCATCTGTAAAATGAGCTGGTGAAGGAAATGGCAGACCACTCCAATATTTTTGCCAAGAAAACCCTAAATGGGGTCATCAAAAGTTGGGACGCGACTGGTATAAGAACAAACATGTATATAATCACCTTGTCTGCATCCAAATTATCCAAAGGTTTGGTAAAAATCCAGTATCGCCCTCATTTACCACTTTAGTAATCATGCTTAAAAAGGCAATGAAGCCATTCTGGCTCACTCACAGTTCCCTTTTCCAGGCACCCATCTTATTTCTATTGTTAAAAATGGTGCACAGTGCCACAGATTCAACTGTCAAGGTACTAGGATCTACATTAGAAGAGAGAGGATCCAAAATGATGAAACCACAGATATTCCGAAACACTGAAGCAAGAAAAAAGACTTTTTTCCCTCCTATATAGGAAAGGGACTGAAGAAATCTGATTCAGTGAAGTTAATTTATATTGCGATAAAATGTAATAAATTCCAAAAAGATAAACTCTGCTCTGACAAGACTGAAGAAGTCCTCTTGTGAAAGGTAGTCTAAAAAGCAAAACAAGTTATTCCAACCAGATACCTGTATAGGCAAGATGGATAAAAAAAAAAAAAGAAAAAAAAGGCTGCCCAGTATTTCAAGGTCTACTCTTAAAAAGTGGACTAGAAAGTCATCTTCTGCTCTTACCTGGTGAATTCTTCACAAAACTGTCTGGTGTAATTTCAAGCTGCTCCACTGTTACTGTAGAAAAGTTCACTGGGGTCTTAAGTTTATCCGGTGTCATGAAGGCTGGGTCCACTGCTGCTTCTTGTTTTTGGTGGAGTAAAAGTTTCTCATCAACTAAAGACCTATTTTCTGAAACCCAACAAAAGACATTGTGCAGTATGAATTACGGCACAAAAGATTCCCAAATTCTAAATCACAAAATAAGGAAACTGGTGTCCACATACCAATACCGTTGATAACAGGTTCTGCGATTTCAAGGCCATCCGTGACTTCTGAAATGACATCCATCTAAAAAATAAGGAATATTATGATGGCTATTGGAAAAAAGTTCAAAATGGCTCTGATTAATTTAGGAAACTTAGCTAAATTTTTAGTACAATTACATGGTCATAACAACAAAAACATGCCCTTAGTCCTGAGGAAAGTTTTGAATATAAAATAGAAAGGCCAGGATGAAAAGGACAGGAGATCAAACAAACGCCATAGGTCAAGAAGGAATTCACAATATTGATGAGAGATGTCAGTGGTATAATAGAAGGAACACGGAATTATTTCCAGTAACTTTTTCTGAGGTTGCAGAGAGCTGAAAACTGAGGGAGTACCCATCAATTGAGGAAGAGCCGAGCAAGTTATGGTATTATGTACATGATAGAACGCTATCGTTATAAGAAATGACAAAGGGGAGAAAGCTGGAAAACTTTGCATGCTTGATGCAGAACTGAACAGAGCCAAAAGAACAATTTATACAATAACAATATTACTGTAAAGACTTAGATCTCTAATCAATGCAAAGATCAATTAAATTGTCTAGGATTCATCGTGAAACATGCTACCCACTTTCTGACAAAGGCGATATGACAAAGTGATCAGATTGAGGCATATTTTTTGACATGGCTAAGGGGAGAATTTGTTCTGCTTGACTATACATGTTTGGAGCAGGAGTTTTGTTTTTCTTCCTTCTCAAAGCCTTGGGGAGTGAAGGGGAAGGCATGACAAAGGGAGGGGGGAAAAGCAATTTTTTTAATTAAAAAAATAAATATAATTAATTAGAATAAAAAAGAAAAAATAGCCATTGAATTTGGAGGTAGGTTCAAATTTCAGCTCTGTTACTGAATGCTTTGATGACTTTGATCAAGTCACTTGTGTCTATGCCTCAGTTAGCTCAATCAGGAGAATTATTTCAGTTACTTTTCTGTCCTGTCTGACTCTTCATGACCCCATCTGGAGTTTTCTTGGCAGAGATACTAGACTGGTTTGCCATTTCCTTTTCCAGTTCATTTTACAGATGAGGAAACCGAGACAAACAAGGTTAAGTGACTTGCCCAGGGTCACACAAATCTGAGGCCAGATATGAATTCAGGAACATTAATCTTGCAGATTCCAGGTCTGGCACTCTATCCACTGTGCCACCTAACTGCCCCAATAAAATGATAGTAAGATGACAGTGTTGGACTAATGATTGCTAAGGTCCTTTTTAGCACTAAATCCTTTGAGAATCCCATCGGTGAAGGGTAAAGTGATTTACCCAAGGTTCCAAAAGTAGGAGATCTCACAGCTAGGATTTAACCCAAGTCCTCTGGTTCCAAAGGCAGCTCTCTTACACCTTCTCACAACAAATACAAGATATGTCTAAAGTGCTTTTCAAGGAGATGGAAATTTCAGTTAACATGAAGATCTCATTCTCATGAAGCTGTGATAGAGAAATAAAATACCAATATATAATCATTGATTGCTCAATGATCTCAATCCCTATGAACATTCTGCCATACTACAAATCATAACGCATCTGTTTTCTCACTGGGTACCCTGTCCCTGTACTCCCACAAATTTTCCATAGCAAACCGTGCCCAAGTCTTTTGATCCTTCAAGGGACCCAGGCAATACTTGGGCTGAGGGTGTTTTCGTGACTTTACTATGCTGTGCACTATTACCACGAGCTCTGGAAGGATGCTAAACAGAATGGGATGTAATGTCCCCGGAATCAGAGCTGGAAGCAACCTTAAACGTCAACAAGAGCTTTATACGATCTATGAAGAACTTCATAGATCTCATTTCAGCAACACAACCTAGTGAGCTAAGCATGGCAAACAGGACCGACATCCCATCATCCAGATGAGGAAACTGATGCTCAGAGAGGTTCAGTAATTTGTCCACGAGCAGTTACTGAGTTCTGAGTTCAGATATGACCTCGGGTCCTTCTGCTTTTCTGCATGTTTTCCACTACAAACAACCCCACGGTCTTACAGACAAGAGACCTCCAATCCAGGAGAGCGAGTATAGGTGACCTGATCTTGTCATGTCCTCTGCTCCCTCATTTGAATGATGAGAAGAGTCTCACTGAACGAACATGGAAGTGCTCTGCCAAGGTCATAAGTTGCAGAAGAGGGATTTGACCCCCGGCTCTCCCCAAATTCATAAATGCCTGTGGTCTTGATAGTTACTAAGAAAAACATCAACTCCAGCTGGGCTTTGAAAAGAAAGCCTCCTTGAGCATCACCCCTTCCCACCCCCCAGCTTCCTCCGTCCTCACACAGGGCAGGCACTCCCCACCTTCGCTGTGAGGACCCCCAAGCCCATCACGTGCCACCTCTAAGAATCCTCACTTGAGGAAGCAGCGCCGACTCCCACATGAAGCCACTTCTGGTTCCCCCAGATTTATTCTG
>NW_020954615.1:6093119-6095020 GCF_900497805.2 Vombatus ursinus | reverse complement strand
AAACACTTGACACGTACTAGCTGTGTGACCTTGGACAAGTCACTTAACCCTGATTGCCTCATTTAAAAAAAAAAAAGATTTATTCTGTACACATGGTCATAGTTCCCCAACGTGTCAAATGCTGCTTCAGAGCAGGGACCACCTGGTGAGATTTCCACCATTTCTCCCCAGGGCCTTGTGTAGTTCCCTTGACATAAGGAACACTTCATGCACCTCCAGGAGAGTTCATGAAAGCTTCTCTTTCCATCTGCCCCCAGCACAGGGGGTCAAATGCTCTGGGTGAGGCCCCAAAGGTTTCCAAACTCCCTACAAGGCAACAGGCAGAGCAGAGGGAGGCACCAGTGACTGAGCTCTGAAGGAAATCAGGAATTCCAAGAGGAAGAGGGAATATACTCCAGGATGGAGGAGCAGCTGAAGATGAGCCATGGCACGTTCTGTGTGAGAAATGCTAGCTAAGAAGGGCAGTCAGGCTGGGCGCATGTGACGAGGCTGGAAAGGCAAGCTCTAAGTGACCAAGTCTGCACTGGATCCCGGTGCTCACTCCTAGGGTACCACGGCAGCATTTTGGGCAGGTGAGTGGACTCTGTAATATCATTCTGGCAACTGTGGAGGACCGACTTCAGGAGAGAGACTTAAGGAAGCCACCAATTAGGATGCTACAGCTATCACAGAAATAATAACAAGTGTAGCACTACAAAGTATGCACAGAGCGTTACAGGTTAGCACATTCGAGGCTCGTGATGGCCATGCAAAGGGGCTTTTAACCCAATTGTACAAATAAGGATACAGCACTAGGAAGGTCAAGTGCTTTGCCAAGGGTCATACAGCTAGCGAGTCCCCGAGGCGAGATCTGAACCCAAGCAAACAATGGGAATTCATTACAAGCTTACAGTGTTCTGGGCACTCTGCTAAATGCTGAGGATACACAGAAATGGTAAAACAAAACAAAAACAAAACAGCTAGGTGGAGCAATGGATAGAGCACTGGCCCTGGAGTCATGAGGACCTGAGTTCAAATTCAACCCCAAAACACTTGACACTTACTAGCTGTGTGACCCTGGGAAAGTCACTTAACCCCATGGCCTAACAACAACAAAAAAACAAAAACAAAACACATAGTCTCTGCCCTAAATGAGTTCAGATTCTAACAGGGGAGACAAGAGGAAAATACTACATACCTATAAGATGCAATGTATACAATTGCAAATCAAAGGTAATCTCCAAAGGGACTTTGCTTCCCGACTCCCATTTAAACACTACCGTCATTCCTCAGCAGCCAGTAAAGAGATAAACACAGAAATGAGGACAAGGTCAGGGGCAGGAAGTGAACCTGCGATTTTACTGGTACAAGGAAATCCCAGGGGGGGAAACTCCCTCTACCAAAGCTCTGCCACTTACTACAGTCTTAATTGTAAGGTGACTCTCCCAGGATCACACAGCCTGGAGGTGTCCAAGGTGGATCGAGAGGCCAGCTCTCTACCCGCTGAGAAAATACAGGATAAAGTGGGAGGAGAAAGCGAGGCTGGGGACTTCGCACAGTCCTGCCTCACTTAAATCCAATTCACCTGCCCGTCATGCCATCACCCTGCTGATGTCCAGGTCCTCTTCAAGAACGAAGGACAAACACAACAACAACAAGATAAATAGAAGAGAGGGGTGAGGACAGAGATGGAAACCCAGAGCCAGAGAGTATGAGACAGAGATACGCAGAGACAGAAACCGACGGAGGCCCAGAGAGATACAGGGAGGACACAGAGACGGAGAGAGAAAGGGATTGAGATGCACAGAGATCAAGATACTGGGAGAAACTGAGATACACAGAAAAACAGATGCACAGACAGAGGGATGCCCAGAGATGAAGACGCACGGGGAAAGGGGGGCAGAAAAACAGGGGGATGCCCG
>NW_020954615.1:6069546-6093109 GCF_900497805.2 Vombatus ursinus | reverse complement strand
AAAAACAGGGGGATGCCCGGAGATGAAGACGCACGGGGAAAGGGGGGCAGAGACGTGCACTCGGAGACGGAGAGGCAGAGAGCGCTGAGAGACATGCAGAGACAGAGAGGACAGGACTAATGGGGGGGTCAGGAAAGGCTTCCCGCAGGGGGCGGGACCTCGGCTGAGCCAAGAAGAGACCACCCAGCCCAACACCTTCACTGCTGGGGCTCCGAGAGCACCGAGGGGCAGGCATTAATGAGGCGCCTACTGCATGCGAGGCTTCGGGAAGGCTAAGACAACGAGCCGGGCGGCCGCCACGGTCCCTCTTCCTCCCCCCGCTTCCCGCCGGTCCCCTGGCCCCCCGGCCGGCCCGGGCGCCCTCACCTCCCGTCCGCCGCCGCTGCCATGTCCCGCCGCCAGGTTCAAACGGCCGGCAGCGTGCCCCGCCCCATCACGAGCGCCTCCGTCAGCGCGTCGGCTGTCGCGGCCAACCGTCCGACCCCCGTGTATTCCTCCGCCGGCCCCCCGTGCGCCTGCGCAGTCCGTGGAGTCCGCTCCGCGGCCGCGAGGACTTCTTCGCCTTCTCGGCGGAGTGATCCTTTGGCGAGTTTACCTGAGAGAAGACTATTCCCGCCGGCTGAAGACACTCCTTTCGGTTGGCTCCCGCGATTTCGAAAAGTAGCCTTCGGACCAATCACGATCGGATGCCGGGGTTCGATAGTAGCCAATAGGCAATTCCGGACGGGCGGCGCTTCCGCGATTGGTGGGCCGAGGGGAGAGAGAGGCGGGACAGTGGGGCTCTCCGTGGAGCGGGTTGCTGTTCCTCCTCCTCGGGCACCCTGGCTTCCCTCGCACTGCTTCGCCATTGGACGGACGCTGGAGCCGTCACGCTCCGGGTTCCCGCCCCGAGCCTGCCTCAGCTTCCGATTGGACCTTTTCTTCGTCCCACTTAAGCCTCTTCCCTCTGTCACGTTAAATTCGGGCCCACCCTCTCCTCCTCGCGATTGGGTGAGCGGCCTCCAGCCCTGCTCCGTGATTGGTCTGGGTCGCTGCCAGTCTCTCTGAGGGCGGGGTGAGGGGGAAAGGCCAGGAACGGGCGGAGTAGTGGGGTGTGGAGAGTGGGAGGGGACGGCTCTCGGGGGGTGTGTGTGTGTGTGTGTGTGTGTGTGTGTGCTGGGGTCTGGGGCGGAAGGACCCCCCCCAGGGAGGCGGGTCAGACTGAGGGCTGCCTCTGGGTCCCGGGTGGGTGGCGGGGGGGAGGGGGAAGGCGGGGGGGTGGCGGCTCCCTCGGGACCCCGCGCGGGCAGCGCGATGAGGCGGGTCACCCTGTTCCTGAACGGCAGCCCCAAGAACGGCAAGGTGAGGGGGGAGGGGCGGGGAGGGAGGGGGAGGGGCTACGGGGGAGGGGGAGGGGCCCCGGGGGGCCGGAGTAGGCAGCGGACCCCGGAGTCCAGGTGTTTGGCAGGTGTGGGGCAGGGCGTCAGGACCCCCGCCCTGGAGCGCCCCGCAAAGTCCTCCATCTGCATTTATCCCCTCCTGGGGATTTCCTGGTGGCCGGGAACACCCATCGTGGCTGCTCCCTCCACTGATGCAGCTAACCCCCTTATCACTGCGGAGCCCCTGTATTTTACAGATCGGGAAACTGAGGCTTACATAGGATCATAGCGGTAGTGCTGGAAAGGACCTTAGAGATCACCTAGCCTAATTATCCCGTCATTTTACTGATGAGGAAACTGAGGCGCGGGAGGGGGAGGGGAGGGGAAGTGACTTGGCAAGGTCAAGGTAGTGTAAATAGGACCCTAGGGTCGCAGATGTAAGACTGGAAGGGGTCTCAGAGACCATTGTAGCCCACCCCCCTCATTTTACAGATGAGGAAACTGAGGCCCAGGGAGATTTGTTGGGAGATTACCCAACAAATATAAACTCTTCTGGCATTTAAAAACCCTTCCCAAAATGTCTCAAACCTACTTTTCCAGGCATATTACATGTAAGTCCTTTTCTCCTGTTCCGTGGTTCCTACTCCGTCCCTCTTAGGGTCGTAGATGTTGAACTGCAAGGCACTCATCTAGTCAGAGGGTAGAGTCCAGTCCCTTCTGGTCTAATCTGCTCCCTCTCCCCCCCCTTCCCCATTTGGTTGGGTAAGGACACTGAGATCCAGGCAGGTTAAGCGATTTCTTCCCTTCTCATTGCCCTGCTTCTTATCTCTGGGCCTTTGCATTGACCATCCTCCACCTCCAAAATGCCCTCTCACCTCATTTCTTAGAAACTGTCTTCCTTTAAGACTTGACTGAAGGAGCCACCAGTTCTGTCTTGGTTTTTCCTTATTCCTCCCACTTCTTCCTCCAAAGTCACCTTTTTTGTATGTTACTGTATATTAGATATTTACATACACATACATACCTATACACATATTATCTTCCCTTTTCTGTAATTTAAAGAATTGTCTGGGGCCTTGGAAGATTAAAAGACTTCTCCTGGGATGGCTGATACTTTGTGCCTGACGGGTGATACAAAGACAAAAAATAGAAACATCTCTAGCTTAAGGAGCTTCTCTTCTTCTGTGGAAACAATGAATCCACTTTTAAGCATTTCCAAAGTAAAGGAAAAGTCTTGGGGGAGGGGAGGGAGGGTGTGGCTCAGAGGAAAGGGAGGCCTGTAACTGTGCTTGAATTCCCTGAAGAGGTTGAGAGCCAGAGAGAAATAATAAGTACTGTAACTTGACCAGGGTGACTAAGGGGGTAACAAAGAACCAGCATCCTTGGACCCACATATTCTGATTCCCAGTCCCGGTAATCCACTCTTTCTACTCTATGGAGCAACCACCTGGCTCTTCTTAATTCCCATGTTCAAAGCTAATTAGTGGCCTGAGTTCGTACTTAAATGAGGTAAGACAGGATCTCAAATCCAGACTCAGACACTGCTTAGTTGTGGATCACTGGAAAGATTTCTCGATTTGGAGTCACATGGGTTAAATCCTGCCTCTGTCACTACTTCTGTTGTTCTTTAGTCATTAGTCATGTCTGACTCTTCTTGACCCCATTTGGAGTTTTCTTGGCAAAGATACTGGAGTGGTTTGCCATTTCTTTCTCCAGTTCATTTTACAGATGAGGAGACTGAGGCAAACAGGGCTAAGTGACTTGCCCAGTAGTTAAGTGTCTGGGGCTGGATTTGAACTCAGGTCCTCTTGACTTGAGGCCCAGTGCTTTATCCACTGCACCACTGAACTGGTCTTTGGCAAATCATTTCACCTGCACCTAAAAAATTATGGCTTTGGACTTAAATGAACTTCTAAGGCCCCTAGATTCATGAGCCTAATTTTAATCATTTCACCTTTCATGTTCCTGATCTGTAAAACATTGGTATTATTTGTGTTGAGAGTTTTAAGTAGAGGCTAGTGCCCTCAGTGTTAGAAAGATCTAGATTTCAGTTTCTTCCAAAAATCAGTCTGTAGGCTCTGGGCAAATCACTAACTTTCTCAGTGCCCTCTGGGAACTCTCAGTCTGCAGTAGCTAATCTGCACTGGGGGATGGACTTTTCTCTCGTTATTATATTCCCTGCTGCAACAAAATCACAAGTCTGGACCAAGGAGATCCACCTGCCTTTTAACAACTCTGTAAACCTTACAAGCCCTATGCAGACGTGACCTGGGATGACTGGCATCCTGTGCGGAAGGGTTACAATTGGGAGTATAGCCTTCTAGCTGGAAGGCAGGGAGAGGGAAGGGAAGAAACATGTCTATAGTACCCACTATGTGCCAGGCACTGGCTCCTCACAAACACCTTGGGAGATATGTGCTGTTATATCCCCATTTTATGGATGTGAAAACTGAAATAGAGAGAGGTGAAGTTACTTGCCCAGGATCACACAGCCAGTAAATGTCTGAGCTGGATTTGAATTTAGGTCTTGCTCACTCCAAGTCCAGAGCTCCATGCACTGTGTCGCCAGCTGCCTTTCAGGGATGTTAGGTGTCCTGTAGTTCAAACTTTGCTTTTGCAGCTGGAAGAACTGAGTCTCAGAGAGGTGAAGTGACTTGCTGAGCGTCACACAGGTAGTTCTGGTTGCAGAGCCAGGATTCTGAGCCCCAATTCAGTGTTCTTTCCAGCTTATTATTGGGAGATGGGCTTGTAGAAGGCCATGGAGGCACAAGGGATTCTCAAGAAGAGGGAAGGCTGGCTGTGAAGAGCCTAGTGGATCAAAGTCTCGGGGCCATCAGATGTAGATGAGCTTACTGATCAGCTAGGGTTAGGGTTTCCAGCATTTACCTGTCACTGAACCTCTTGGCTTTTAGCAGTACAGTGGCCATAGTTTGGTTTGGTCTGAAATCTTAGTAGATAAGGAGAGTATCCTTATTGATGAGATAGAGGTCTCTGCAGGTCTGGCCTGGGGGCCCAGAGGGTAAGCAACAGGGAGGGCAGATGGCAAGAAGGTGGTCAGGATGCTAGATCTGAATCAGTGCTGTTGTAGGGTTTTCTTCAGATTTTACTTTAGCCCTTTCCCCTAACAAACGAAGTTAATGTGATTCTTTTATAGTTTTTTGTCATTAGATTTTTGAAAAACTTGGAGTATGCATAAGTTCAATCAAACCTCAAATCGAGTTGGGGCCACTGGCATTTATGAAAGTCTTATAGGTTCTGCTACTGTGCTGAGCACAGGAGAGAGGTTAAGAGAGGTTAAGGACAGTCCTGCCCTCGAGGTGTTCACTTTCTAATTCTGGAGAAAATATATAAATATCTAGGTTTATCAAAGACTTATACAGAGAAATAAAGTTAATATAAAAGACCAGGAAAGGCCTCCTGCCTAAGGTGGATTTTGAGCCAGTCTTGAAGGAAGCCCAGGAAGTTTAAGAGGGATGAGCGTTCCAGGCTTAGGGCACAGCCAGTGCAAAGGCTCTGAGACAGGAGGTGGAACGTTGGAAGAACTACAACAAGGCCATTGTGACTGGATTGTAGAGTGATCAGAGGGGATTGAGGAGCTTGGGTCCTTGAGGTCACAGGGGACTCAAGGCCGGTAGGAGAGGGAAGTGGTGGAGAAAGTGACCAGGTGAGACCTATGCCTGATTGAAGGATGGATTGGAGTCGGGAAGGACTTAAGGCACAGAGACCAGTTAAAACTTTATTGTTTTGGACCTGGCTTCAGGTGATGAGGGCCTTAACCTAGGGTTGTGGTTATGTAATGAAGAGATACAGGAGAGATGTTGTAAAGGTAAAAAACGACAAAATTTGGCACATTATTGAAACCAAACATTTGAGTCAGACACAGTATGTGAATATCACTGTGACGCTTAGATCCTGCTGGGGGGAGGGGGGAGTGACAATGGACTGTTTATGCCCCTTGTAAAAGTGTGACATCTAACCTTCCCCCCACCCCCAAACCTCTACTATTAAGCAGTGGCGTATCCCTCACTAGAAACTGCTGGTCTTTGGGAGGAGTGTTTGTTTAGGAATATATTTGTTAGGTCCGTGAATGGCAGAAAAGAGAAATTGGATTTGTAGAAGTTGTCTTGTCTTTGTAAGGCCAAGAAACATTTCTAAAACCAGGGGTATTTTACCCCTGGTTAGCAGACTGATTTCAAACCAGTCTTTGTAGGGGACAGTTGACTAGAAAACTGTGTTTTGCTTCCTCCTAAAACTGACATTACTATGTAGTAGAATTCAAAGACAGGGTTGTAAGTATTAATGAAAGTTCTTTGATTTTCATAAATATTAAACCTACACAGAGTTAACTCTCTTCGAACCTGACTTTTTTCTTTTGTTTGCATAAGTCAATCTTTTTCAACATTCAAGTTTACCTTTACATTGCTATTTCCAAATACAAATATAAAACCAAACTAATAATGAGGTGGGTTTTTTTTTAATGTTATTGTTCATCAGCTCCCAGAGTGTGGGAATGAAATACTCAACTGAAGAAGACAATTCAGTGCCACTTTAATTTGGTCTAAAGTTTTCATCCTCTTCAAACTGCTTTTTACAGATGCCTTTTTCTATTTTTCAAAATATGAAACTATTGTATTGTCACTGGAAAAAATGACTTAGTATATCCAGAACCACAAAACATTTTTGTCCCTAGAAACAGGCCTCTGATCAACCTTTTGCTTATCTAACATCTCTGGTATGTTACTGCTGGTGAAGTGCCAACTGGCTAGCCAAAATCCAAGGCCTGATCATGGAGACTTAGCTATATTCTTCCTCTCCATGGGATCACAGGGGTTTGGGTTTTTTGTTTGTTTTTAATTTTTTTAAATGCCAAAATTGAGGTGTTTTCCACACATATTTGTTCGAGGGTATTTTTTCTTTTAAAAGGTTATGAAGCTTTTGAGATTTTGGATTAAGAATAAAAACTTATTGAATTTTCTTTTCACTTTAAATCAAGTTTTGTAGTAGAATATTTCCAGATGTGGCTAAATTTATTCCAGAGGGATTACTCTAGTAAAAGGTGGAGATAATTGATATTGCAACGGAACCTCAGAAATAAATCACACTACAACCTTAGTTAACCCTTTTGTGTAGAATATCTTAAGATTTCTTCTATCAGAATTTTTTTTTTGAAAAATGTTATCTGCTATTTTTAAAAAATGATTAGCAATATGGAAATGTTTTGCATGACCGCACATGTATAATCTATATCAAATTGCTTGCCTTAAGGAAGGGGAAAGGAAAGAATTTGGAACTAAAAATTTTAAAAAACAAATGTAAAAAATTTTTGTTTACATGTAACTAAGAAGAAAAATAAAAATGAAGTGGAAAAAAGAGACATGATTGGCAAATTAAAGTTATGGGTTTTTTGTTTTTAATTGAGACCAAAAACTGCCTAGCCTTATTTCATAGATATAGCTGACATTTGTGTGAGCATATTTTTGGTCCAGGTCTTAAACTCACTATGTCCAAAGTAGTACTCATCCTTTCCCACCCCCCACACTTTTTCCTCATCCTAACTCAAAGGTGTCACCATCTTTTCAGTCACCCTGGCTCAAAACCTAGGTGTCATCCTTACTTTAGTTTCCTATATCCAAGCTCTTGCCAAGTCCTGTCAATTTTACCTTCCTGGCATCTCATATTCTCCCCCTTGTCTCCTTTACTACTGTCTCCATCCTAGTGCAGGCTTTCATCACCTCACACTTGCTCTATTTCAATAGCCTGTTGGTTGGTCTCACTTTTTCAAATCTCTCCCCACTCGAATCCCTTCTCCATTTCTCCTGGTTGGTGTTCAGAGCCCATTATAACCTGATCATCTCCGACCTTTCCAGTCTTCTTATACCTTACTCCTTGACGTGGACCCTTCAATCCAATGACACTGGCCTCGTGGCAGCTCCATGAGCAAGACACTCCATCTCTTGACTCTGGGCATTTTCATGGAATGGGAGGGCCTGGAATGCCCTCCCTCCTCATCTTCACCTCCTGGCTCCCTTCCAGCTAAAATCCCTCCCTCAGCAAGATTCCTCTTAATGCCAATTCCCTCTGTTGCTTATCTCCAGTTTATCCTGGATTTGTTTGTGCAGTTATTTGCATGTTCTTTCCTTTATAAGATTGCGAGCTTCTCTAGGGCAAGAATGACTTTAGCCTTTCTTTGTATCCCCAACTTTTAACACAATGCAGGGCACACAGTAGGCACTTTATAAATGTATATTGACTGACCTGTGATTTTATTTGTATGTGGAACTCCCCTTTTGGAAACTCCCTCCACTGGTGCAGATTGGTCACTTCTGGTAACCCATAGAATGTTACCTGGGGCACTGAAAGCTTTGCCCATGGCCATCCATCCTATGTGCATCAGAACTGGATTTGAACCTGACTCCTTGGCTCCAAGGCTGCCTCTCTGTCTGCTACTCTGTGTTGCCTCTAGATATTTAAATATTGCTTTACAATCATTTTACTTACAGTAACTTATTATCCTCAGCATGGCCCTGTGAAGTTTGATAGGTTATGTTTTATCCCCATTTGACTTGGGAGGATACTGAAAACCCAGAGGTTAACTAGGCCATGTGCACTATATTAGTCAGTCACACAGCCCTGAAGGGCCTGCCTCAAGGGCTTTCGATCAGTCCACGCTGCCTCAGTTCTCTAGGGAAGGGATAAAATGTAACTAGTGTTCCTAACATGATGTAAACTTCACTGAGAGAATAGGAGAACAAAAGTGGTCTACTCTACCCCAGATATAGTAGCTAGGTTATTTTCATCCTTTCCTTCCCCACCCCCGATCCTCACCTTTTCAGAGGTTGCCTTTTGCTTCATGTCCACAGCCTTAAAAATCACTTCTGTTGGTTCTCCTGAAGGCCCTATGACTGTTGGTATTTTAGAAACTGGCTTAAGATTATTTCCAGGTCTGACAAGTCTGTTGGGGCAGCTGTGCCCCTGTTTTCCACAAGCTTTGGTAATGGTGGGCCCAAAGAGCTGCATGCACAGAGCTGTTCCCCAGGCCTGCAGTCCTTCTGCAGACCAGAAGTACATGTGTCATGAGCATGACTCCTATTTCTGGGAGATTTCAGTGTGCTTTAACTTCATAGTACTCTAAGTTAGTGAAGGCACCCCCCTCATTCTCTACTGCTTTGATGGCTTTTAAATACCTTCTGGCAAGTAAGGAGTGTTTCCTGTTCAGGTCATATTTCATTGCTGGTGTTAATAAACATGAAGTTATGAACTCTTGTTTTCATGAAATGGAGGAACCTGAAGGTTTGCATTATTGAACCATTTCCAATTGAATACTGGGCAAAAGAAAGAAAAAGGTGCTGTAGCATTAATATCCATTTGTGCTGTTCCCTTTTTTATAAGTAAACATGGTCTTGAGACTTCTTTATTTTGCTTATTACACAGAAGTCAAGTTAAATTTATTTAATGTATCTGTTAAATGAAACCTGGTGTTGAGTAAGTTTGTTAGCATTATTTGAACAACTGTTTATGGAACATGGCCTCTGAGGACCACCCTTCCAGCATTGGATCTATGAGCTAATGAATACTAATTGACGAGAGAGAAGAATAAAGTCTTCATAATATCCACGTGCATTTTTCAACTTTTCAACTTCAATAATTTAGGGTTCAAGTGTGATACATACAATCTGTATGTACATTTAAAACACATAGACAGTTGTCCCAACTGACGTGGCTGCTGGCTCAGCTGAAGAAGGCTGTATTCTGGTCAGTTACATGATGAATGAAGCCTCATAAACTGTAGTAGATTAGCTTTGAAATGCAATCCACAGATTCCTTTCCAAAGGTGAAGTGCTTACTCTGCATACATAATTCGCTTTGCTAAGTGCTAGAGATAGATCCAGGTTTTCAAATGGCCAGATCTCAGCTCCCCACCAGCAGCTCTTCTGGGGAAGGCTACTCCACGTATAGAGAGAGAAGCAGAATGTAAGGCAGGGCATGGGGGCAACAAATGAAAGGACGGAACACAGTCCTCTCTCATCTCGCTCAGTCCCAAACTCAGCATTTTTCTTTCCTTTTAAAAAAAGTTCTTTCTTAAAACTTAAATTATTGAAGTTTAAAAGTTAAACCTCAAGCAGCTATCATATACCCCTCTTATGTCCTTTCCATCGCCAAGCATCGCTTCAATGTTGTTGGAATTAATCTTAGCAGACTTGCCCAGAAAAGGGAAATTACCAATACCCTAAGAGTATCTGTGCCTCCTCCCCCCACCAAAAAAAATGTTTACAGGTTCATTCACTTAGATAGCACAATGGAGAGAGCCCTGAACTTGGAGTCAGGAAAACTGGAGTTCAGATCCAGCCTCCTCCTAGCTGTGTGATCCTGGGCAAATCACTGAGCCTTTCTAAGACTCAAAGATGATTCTCATCTGTAAAATGGGACTAATAATAGCACTTACCTGCCAGGGATGTTGTGAAAGTCAAAAGGTCATATTTCTAAAGCAGTTGGCAAACCTTACAGCAGTATGTAAATGTTGTTACTGAATGAGCGTTAAGCTATTCATGTTATTACCATCCTGCTTTTTGCAGTTGATCAGCATGAACCTCTGGTGTCCGCCATTCCACACAGATGTATCGTTAATGTTATGGCCCTTTGGCAAAGTATGAGTGAATAGAAGTGTCACTCAAGGCCTTCTTTGGTGCCTCAGTGTGATATGGAAGTCACTCTGGGCTCTTGAAGGCTGGGTCAGTGTTCAGTGAGATCTCTGGCTTACTCTGAAAGAAGTTCGGGTGGGAGCCCTGCAGTAGATTGGCTTCATGGGATCCACATAGCTAAGGATAGTCATGTCATCAAATGATTATCGCCCAAGACAGCCAGATGGCACAGTGGCTAGAACACTGGACCTGGAATCAGAAAGACATGAGTTCAAATGTGGCCTCAGAAGCAAATCACTCACCTCTGTTTACCTCAGTTTCCTTATCTTTAAAATGGGGGTGATAATAATTGCTTCTACCTCCCCAGCTTATTGTGAGGATAAAATAAAATAGTATTTGTAGAGTGCTTTGCAAACCTTACAGTGTATCTGAAATTGTTGTTCAATCATGTCCGACTCTTCATGACCCCATTTGGGGTTTTCTTGGCAAAGGTACTGGAGTGGTTTGTCATTTCCTTCTCCAGCTCATTTGGCAGATGAGCAAACCGAGATAAGCAGGGTTAAGTGACTTGCCCAGGATCACATAGCTAGTAAGTATCTGAGGTCAGATTTGAATTTTAGGAGCTGGAGTCTTCCTGACCCCAGGCTCTACATGCTATCCATTGCACCACCTATCTGCCCTAACCTGAAATGCTAGCTATTATTCACAGGTAATAATTGTTTTGGCCACTACATTTCAGGAAACTCATCTGCCCAGCTATGGAGGGCTTAGTTGCAAAGACTGCTTTGTCTAGGGAAAGTTTGAAATGAAATACTGCTATTCTCATTCCATTGCTTGCCTTTGCTCCAAAGTGTTTAAGATCAATATAAAATGCCACTGGATCCTCTTCAGATGAATACTTTTAGAATCAGAAGGACAGCCTTTTCTTTGAAATAGCTTCTTGCTCTGTCAAAGCACTTTCTGCATGTATCATAGCCCCAGGTCCTAGAGTTTGAAGTCAGCGAACATGTATAAAGTGCCTACTATGTACTATCAGCAGCACTATGCCAGAATGCTAGGGAGTCAAAGAAAGTTTAAAAAAAAAACAAACTGGCTCTGACCTGAAGGAGCTCGTTTTTTTTAAAAAGTTCTAATGTTCAGTTTAGTTTATGTTCAATGTCAGGGAGAGAATTTGAGCATGTCTGTTAAAACAGATTGCCCGTCAGAAATGTGGCTCATGATATTAATTAAATTGATCCACAAAATCAAACTGGGAATGAAAAACTACAGAAAATAGTATGGGTTAAGGCTCCATTGGCCTAGCTTTGGGGAAATTTGTAAACATGCAGGCCTCTGCTATGATTGGTGTCTGTTTTAGGCCCCTTTTCTTGAACTGGTGGTCTACTGTATATTTTATTTTATGGGAGATTCTCAACTGCTAGACTTAATTTAATTAATATATTTGTCAAAATGAGAAGCCCTAGGGAAACTGATGAATTTTAGACTAATCAAAAATATCTGACCCTGCTAAAAAACTGGTTGCTTCCCAAGCATTAAAACTGGCTCATAAAACTTTAAAACCAACGTTTAGCCAAGTTGAATCTCCCATTTCCAATGACTCCACAGATATTTTCTAGATCTCAAGGGCTGAAAGAGAACATAAAGCTACATTAAATATAACGCTCAGGAACATGCTTGTTCATTCACGCACATCAGCCTTGCCCTTAGCTGTTTGCCTGTGTACTTTTAGAGCTAATAATTTATGGCAGTCTAAAGCCAGAGAATGTTGACCCAGCTTAGTTACAGTGGAAATCAGATTGGAAAATATTTTGTGGATTAATAAATATGGCAGAGTGTGTGTGTGTGTGTGTGTGTGTGTCTTAAATGAGATGTTCTGACCCAGCTCTTACTTTGGGCTTTGTTTTTGAACTATTTTGCTCCTTAGAGGAAGGCCCGTCTTGGGCTCTGGTTGCCCTATGAATGAATCAGCTTTTACTGTGCTGGGTGGGTTTTTTGGTTTATGATAGATTTTTCTGTTGCATGCACCAATCTCACTTGAACATGGAGGAAGATGGAAACAGCCCAACTCTTAACCTCAAACCAGCAAATTGGTTTTGAAAGAGGTTGTGTGGACTTCAGCAGATTGTTAATATGGGGCTCAGTCTATACTGAACATTTGTATAATGCAAGTTGCTAAGACATCTGGTTTTAACCTAGAATTGATGTGGTTATTTCTGCATACTGTTCTTTATTTCATTCTCTTCGTTAGAAGAGTGATGTAGAACTCTTTGTTTTGAGAATCACTGACTCTCAAATGAGGTCTACATGGAAAGAAAAAGCAACTTAATTTCATTTAGGTATTTTTTTGTTCTCTCTTTTGAATGGTGACTTTGGAGTGCAGAAAGTGAAAAATCACCTTTTTTATCAAAGAGGAGCATGCGTTTTGATTTGACAAAATTATAAAGGAAAGACTGTTTGTAATGTCATATGTTAGTCAGTGAAGGAATAGAAGGGATAAATAAAGAGACAGCCTAAAAGGGGAGAGAAATTAAGGGAGAAAAAAAACAACAACTGCAGAGAGGCCAAAAGATACATATAAAAATGGAAAGAGAGAGAAAGAAAGAAAGAAAAGAAGACAGACTGATGGTCAGGAGGTTCTGAAGCAGACCAACATGCCAACTTTGTCCCAGGGGAATCAGGGTCCCTCTGTTGTGTTGCCTTTCTTCCCCGTGCTCCAGTGCTTCTGCCCTCCTGTCACCTGATTCTACCCACCCCTACTTCTCCCAAGACTTGGCGTGACCACTTCTGAATAGACATTGGTCTAGTCTTACCATAGTCTTCTGATGGCTCAATCACCCATAAAATTCAGAAGTTTGTCACTCTGGCCCCTCCTGTTTCCCTTTCTGACCCTTTTCTGACCAACTGATTATCTACTGTCCTCCAGTTGTCCTCTGACTGCTTGTTTTTAAACAGGGTGCTTGCTCTAACCCAAGTTTTATTTTCTTTAAATTATGCTGTGTGTATAAGCTGCCATCAGTCATTCCTGCCATGGTTCCACCATCTTATAGTTCCTTGTGTACATATAATACCACACTCACACCCTTTACTTTTTCCCACAAAGACAAATGGTAAACTTTTGGGACAGAAGCAGTTTGGTTATTCTGTCTCTTATATCTGGCACAGTACTTTGCATGTAATAGGCACTTAATAAATGCTTATTGAATTGAATATTCTAGCCTTTGGGATAAAATCAGGTCCAGAGGGAGATTCTCTGCCCCGTATTTGATATTTGTAGATGCTTTCAGTCATCTTAGATACTTGTTGGTTGATTGATGCTGTAGGGTTATATTATACATCTCCTGTTTTCCCCAACCTTCCTACTCATTCCTTTTTTTCCATTCCCCTTCCCAGCGGGAAGGCAAACCATCCCCACCATCCTCACTTTCAGAGAATAGAGCCCAAAGCACACCCACTCCTCCTGTGACCCTCAGGCACATTTCCCTCTTTCCAACAGTCATGGGTCTGAGCACCTTCCTTCCCCAAACACTTCCTCACTCCTTCTCCCTTTCCCTCTCCACGGACCTTCCCAGGTCCTGATCAGATGAGCATGGAGTTAATGACCACAGTCTTCTTTGGTAACATGAGGGCCCACATGCCCTTGTGCTGTGCCCTCTGGATCCTTGGGTCTTGCCAGCTGCCCTGCTGCTAGACCTTAACGACAACCAAGCTTTTCCATCAGCCTTGCAGCTAAACTTGTGTCATCTGCCCTAATTAGAGTAGGAGTTGCTGGAACTTTTCTATCTCTGTCTCCAGCACTTAGCCCAGGGCATGGTTGACATATAGTAAGCACTTAATGAAAGTCTAGTCATTCATTTGGGCCAGCTAGGTGGCACAGTGGATAGGGTGCCCATTGTGGAGTCAGAAAGACTCATCTTCCTGAATTCAAATCTGGCCTTACTAGCTGTGTGACACTGGGCAAGTCACTTCACCCTGTTTGCCTCAGTTTCCTCATCTGTCAAATGAGCTGAAAAAGGAAATGCCAAGCCAGTATCTCTGCCAAGAAAACCCCAAATGGGGTCACAAAGAGTCAGAAATGACTGAGAAACAAGTCATTCACATAAGTGTTTCTTGACACCAGGCTGCCTTCATAGGCCTTCCATTATGGCTCTTGCGTGGTTTGGTTAACTAATCCTCATTCTGGTGCAAATGGATTTATTCATGGGTGATGACAGTGGTTAGCTAACAAAATGTTTTCTTTACAGGTGGTTGCCGTGTATGGAACCTTATCAGACTTGCTTTCTGTGGCTAGTAATAAACTTGGAATCAAAGCAACAAGTGTGTATAATGGAAAAGGTGGATTGATTGATGATATTGCTTTGATCAGGTAATTTTTGTCAATAAAATTCAACTTTTATTGTTCTGAGAATTCATTTATCCTTTCTAATTAGCTGATTGCTGCTGGACCATTCTCGTAAAGAGTACTCTATGGGGGTGGACCCTGCCATAGAAGGACCTTTGTGACCCTCAAGGCTACTTTTTTTTTGTATGTTCCTCTAAAAGATTGCAAATGAAGATGCCTTTTTGGCAATTCAGTGAACATAGTAACAGATGAATCAAATCATTTGAATTGCTCTGATAGTTTAGGTAGCAGTTGTTTTCTTTACCACCATAGACCTAGCATTTGGCAAATAACTTGTCTCTCCTGTTAGAATGTAAGCTCTTTATAAGTAGGGATTTTTTTTTTTTTTTTTTTTGGTATTTGTATCCACATCACCTAGTATGGTCACTTAGGGGACACTTAATGAATGCTCATTGACTGATTTGCAATTCAGTTATACAAAAATCAGCATTGGAGTGAAAATGTAATCACTCCACTATTTGCGTGTAATCTGGTGAAGTGGGAAGAACCCAGGATTTACCATCAGAGGAGGAGAGGGGTTGGACTAGCTTAGCTGGTCTCCAAGTCACTATCCCTTGAAATTCTAAGGAGCTGAGCTTTTGGCTCGTGTGCTGGCCAGACTCTTTGGAGTGACTGTCTCTCATTTGTAGGAGGTGCTGTAGTGTCTTAGGGCTTGACCAGTGAATTTAGTATTATTCCAAAAACGGCACTTCTTAATGGAAATATAAACTCTTCCAGAACAGAAAGTCTCAACAGGGCCCTTCTGCATGGTACAATTGCTAACTCCAGGCTTCACAGGTAGCATGGTCTCCTCTCAATGTTAGGCACTAGTGGAGGAGAGCTTAGACAAAGGTCATCTCAAGCATCGGTGATACCCGTGTTACCCACCTTTGAGGCAAATGGACATTAGGAGATTGGCAGGGGGCAGAGGGGCATTAGATTTGTCTTATTAGTACTTTTTTTCTTAGTGAACTTTTCATTAACTGATGGCTTGGATAATTCAGGAATATACACAGAGATAATTCAGGAGTATACACAGATATATATAGATATATAGATATATATACACATACAGAGAGAGAGAGAGATGGGTTTAATAAGGGGGAAAATATCCATGGATTAAAAATGAGATATGGAAACAAGTTAAGAGGTGACTATGATTTTAACCATGTCTTTGGAATGCATTGGTATTTTTTGAAGTTGATGAAATTTACATTCAAATGAGTGGTTATATTTCAAGCCCAACAGGTGGCAGAATTCAAAGTACTAAAATTTTGGACAATTTATTTGACCTCTCGGCATTAGTATATGCGAGGCTGAGAATTATCTAACACATGGTTCTTACCTTGGGCCCGTGAACTTTAAAAAAAATTTTTTTAACTTTTTCAACATAATTGGGTTTCCTTGTAATGCTATCTATTTTATGCTTTTAAATATTCTTCTGAGAAGAGATCCATAGGCTTCATCAAATTGCCAAAAGGGGCCCCTGCTCTCACATCAGAACCAACTAACTGCTGGGATTTCAGAACCCGGCCGAACTAAACTGTACTGACAGATCTTTTTTCCCCGCAGAGATGACGATGTTCTCTTTGTATGTGAAGGAGAACCATTTATTGGTAAGTGACCTATAAATTAAACTCTCTTGACGAAATGAAGTGAAAGATGAAATGTTGATATTGGGCAAAATTGGACATTGAAAAGGATCTTGTGGTAGGCCTTTCATGCTTGTGTCAGCATTCTGACTCGGCAGCGTATTTCATACCGAAGAGACAGTCAGTCATTCTTTGTTGGGAATGACTCTTTTATGTGTTTAAAACTGATGGGAATAGGTCTAGAAATCAGAAATAAAGTTATTCTGTTTTTAGAAAGTTTAACTTAATCTTCATATTTTCTTTGGCAGTGATAGTGTGGATATCTCTTTAACTACACATTTTATGTTTTGCACGACTGTGCATGTATAACTGATATCAAATTGCTTGCCTTCTCAATGAGCAAGGAGGAGAAGGAAGAAGGGAGAGGATTTGAAACTCAAAATTATGAAAAATAAATTTTTTAAAATGGTTTTCACATGTAGAAAAATAAAATATTAAGTCATTTTAAAAACACTAGACAGTTTAGATATTTCTACTTAATGTGAGTTTTCTTTCTGACAGTATAGTCAATGGCAAAAATCATCTTTTGGGGAAAAATGTCTCTGAAGTTCAAGAGAAATAGAATTTTGTCTGTTGAACAAAACATTTTAAGGCTTCAATAGGACCTTGCTTCAATAAAACTTGTTTGCTTCATTATAAGTGGTTATGGCTGAGAAAGCAATGGAATGGCTCGATTTAAAGCAGGGAGCATTTTGGAGCAGGGCCGGTCTTGTACTCGGGAGCCTTTGGTGTGAGCTCGGGCCCTCCAGAGTCAGGGAGGAGCTAGGAATAAAGTGTGAAGGGCCCAGCCAGCAGGAGTTTGGTTGATTTCAAAATTTTGCCCTGAGCTGGCTCTGCCTTTGGGAAAGAAGAACCAAGTTCTCCTCGGCTTCTCTTATTCTTAGCATAATTTTGAAAACCTTAGTAGATTATAAAAACTTTTGTGGGGTAGCCTGGAGACTTCGCCATATTTCTAGCATTGTTTCTATGGCAAAATCCAGTCCTAGTTCCAATCACAGTAACTACAGCTTTTGGAAACCCAACCTGCTTACAAATTAGGAACTCCTTGTGCCTCCACAATGCTGCACTTTCTCCATGGTTTTGGGAAGTCAAACCCCCACTTCTCTTATCTCCGAATTAGAGATAATGATGGCGTCCTCTCTGTTGTCCAGAGCTGAGGATAATTCGGGCCCATCCGTAAGGAACCTCTGAATTCCTTAGGGAGCACCAGACAAGCCCAAGGTCATCTTGCCTTCTTTCTTCCCTCGGCAGATCCTCAAACAGATCTGAAGCTATCTGAAGGGCCAACGGGAGCTCACACAGACTGGCTAACTCTAAACGTGGGAGGACGGTACTTTACAACCACACGGTAGGAATACACCTTCCTAATTCTTTTTGAAAGGCCGTACCTTCCTAGAGTTCTTTGAATTCACATTATTCACTGCCTCCTAAATCCTTCAAGTGCCCTTTGGATAAACAGCAGCCAGAAACCAATTGACTGACTGGGAATGTTTGGGCTCCAGAGGGCCATTCTTCAGGAACCTTGGTTCTGCCCCACTCGCTTACGGAGAGGAAATCGAGGTTGTGCAGATGAAACAACTCGTCTAAGGTCTCACAAAGCAAAAATGATCAAAGACTTCCTGTTGTCTGGGGAGGATTTCGCTCTGGCCTTTGTCAGAGAGAATGTAGGAAGTGTGACAGAGGAGGCGTTGGTGTCATGACTTATGCTTCCGAAATGTGCCATTTAGGACAGATTGAAGTGGTAGTGGCCTTGTCATTTGCTTCTCTGAAGTGTATGGGAAAGTTGTGGGCTCATTGACCTCCCACGTTTTGGGCTATGATCACCTCCTAGGAGGATCAGTCCAAGGAAATGCCAGTTAGCACCTGCAGAAGCAGCAGCTCACTCAGTATTTGCATCTCAGCTTTATTCCTACCAGGTCAGATCATGAGCCTTTTTGAGAACAGCTGGGATCCACTAGATTCTTGACTAAATAGGTTTCTTTATAAAGACAAAGGAGAAATCATCTTTTTTTTTTTTCCTCTGAATTCTTAGGAGCACTTTAGTGAATAAAGAACCTGACAGTATGCTGGCCCACATGTTTAAGGACAAAGGTGAGTAGGACACACCTTCCCCAGACTTTGTGGGATCTCTTGGGAAAATGGCTTATAACACTGCTATTCTTTGCCATTTCATGATGTGAGCAATTCTTATAAAAATTAAAAAGTCACAATACTACCTATACATTTTATTTTCTAAAATTTTTTTTTTTTTTTTTGTCTAAATGGGACCACAGGTGCCTGGGGAAATAAGCAAGATCACAGAGGAGCTTTCCTGATTGACCGAAGTCCTGAGTATTTTGAACCCATTCTGAACTACCTACGTCATGGACAGCTTATTGTGAATGATGGCATTAATTTATTAGGTAAGTCTTTCAAGGGTTTAATTTCCTTTAAAAGCCTCATAGTTTAGGAGCTTTTTTTTTTTTGCTTTGTGCTGTTTCTTTCCCACAGTGGTAAGATTTCCTTTTATTTGAAAAGAGGATAGTATTTGCCTGGGCTGTTCCCACAGAATGCATTCTCTGGCCCGACCCAGAAAGCTGGAAGGGCTCAGAGATGGGCCACGGGGCTGTTTGCTGAGGCCTGGCTGGCCCATCGGAGCTCTGTGAGGTGCTGAGTGGGTCCGCTGCACCAGGATGGCTGCAGGGAAGGTGTGTGGGCCCCCTCTGCCAAGATGGGCAGGGCTCATACTGATGCCAGGCGCAGAGCCCTGAAGCGTTGCAGTGATCTTTTGTTGTCTCATAGTCCACCCTTCCACTAGATTGCCTACATTCTGCCTGTGGAGCAAAGCAGGTGAGACCAGTCTATCTGTTTGGTTCTGATCCAGAAAACAGCATTCAGACACTCTGGAGTGTGATGATTTCATCCACACGGATGAGTGTTCCTCCATTAATGCAGATTGCAGCTCATCCCTGCCTGCCTGTGCTGGGGAGCTCTCGTCCATGTTTGCCCATAAACCCTCAGTTCCAGAGGGCACATCCCCAATGCTGGGAGCCTCCCTTCAGCTGAATAGCACTGGAGCCTGTGGGCTCTTGTCCATCAATGTGGCCTTGCTCCTTGTTTTTTCTGGGCACACATTGCTGTCATGACTTCCCATGTACTTTTTTCCTGTGTAGTTCCTCAAACACGTTGAGTTGCCCAATATTCTCTGAGTGCCTTTGAGAGTTATAAAGACTATGCCTTGTGAGGTCTGAGCAGAGAGGGTTGTCACCACCCGAGGTGATCGGGCAGGCTTCATAGGGAATGTGGCACTTCATTCATTGGGCTCTGAAGGGTGACTGAGAAATCAGCAGGCACAGGGGGAGAGGGAGGCCTTTCAGGTAGAGGCAGCAGCATGAGCAGAGCTACAGAACTAAGAAATGAACACATTTTCAGCACAGAATTTTTTGTGGCTGTGGGCACAGGGGATAGAGTCCTGAGCCGGGAGTCAAGATGTGAGGTCAAATCTGGCCTTATTCACTTACGTGTGACTCTGGGCAAGTCACTTCACCTCTGCCTGCCTCAGTTTTCTCTTCTGTAAACCGGGGGTGATAATAACAGCACCTACCTCTCAGGGTTGTCATGAGGCTCTAATGAGACAATGTTCGTCTAGCACTTCGCTAACTTTAAAGTGCTATTGAAGAGCTGGCTGCTGCCGCTATTACTACAGCAGCTCGGCGGTACGGTGGATAGCGTGCCAGCCCTGCAGTCAGGAAGACCTGAGTTCAAATGTGGCCTCAGACACTTACCAGCTGTGTGACCCTGGGCAAGTCACTTCACCCTGTTTGCCTCAGTTGCCTCATCTGTAAGATGAGCTGGTGTAGGAGATGGCAGACCACTGCAGTGTCTTTGCCAGGAAAACCCCAAATGGGGTCACAGAGAGTCAGAGGAGGCTGAACAACATAAGCTGCTGGTGCTGCTGACCCTCCTCCTCTTATGGTTTGGTTCATGCCTTGAGTGGGTGGTGGGTGGCGGGTGGCGTTGTGAGACAAAGGAGGGTCCCAGAGGGCTTAAAGGCCTTTGGATATCAGGCACAAGAGTTTAAACTTTGCAATAGTCCATAGAGAGGAACAGAGAGGAGGAAGCCAGGTAGAAGATGTCAGGGTGGGGGGGCAAAAGGACTTGGGAATGATCTGAAGGAGTGGAAAGAGTCTTGGATTGGGAGCTGAAGGACTTGGGGTTCCCTGGCCTCCATCTCTCTTCCTCTTGCCTCTGTGATCTTGCACAGGGTATTTATTCTTTGGGGCCTCAGTTTCATTATCTGTAAAATGGAAAAGTTGAACTAGACCATCCCCATCGTCCCTTCTAATCAGTGTTCATCAGATTTGGGATCCTGTGACAAATCCCAAGTTACTGATGTCACAGGCTGAGGAAATGGTGGTGCAACCACCAAAAGAAGAGAGAATGCCTGGAGGGCAGATCCTATCAATCAGCTGGGAGATGTCAGTGGGGCCTCCAGGTAGCAAGAGATCCTAGAATTTCATAAAAGGAACCTGAGGTACTGTCTAATCCAATCCAAACTAAATAGGAAATCCCTTCTCCAGCAGCCTCCATGACAAGTTAGCCAGCCTCTCTTTAAAGATCTGCTACCTCCCAGAGGCCAACCCATTACATTACATTTGCTCCAGGAAAGTCCTTGTGTATGTTACACTGAAATCTAATAGTTTATGACTCCCTTTTCCTGTCCCCTCACCCCCAACCCAGTTCTGGAAAAGAAGAACAAATATGCTCCTCCTCCTTCCATGAGCTAGCTTCTGGAATAAAGGTTTCTTTTTCCTTTCTTTCTTTCTTTCTTTCTTTCTTTTTTTTATTTAAACACTACTTCTCTTCCCTCCCCTGCCCCTTATCTTTTCCAGACTATGAGCATTTATTAAGTAATTACCTTGTGCCAGGCATTCAGCTAAGCGCTGAGGATACACATACAAGCAAAAAGACAGTCCCTGCTTTCAAGGAGTTTACAGTCTAATGGTGAAAACTGCATTCCCAAGGGAGGTGGGGGCAGTGGTAGTGTAGAGTGTTACGGTCTATGGCTTTGAAAAATCTAAACTGATTGAATTTCCTGTGCAAACATACTGGTCTCTTAAGACAAATCCCAAACCCCTGCCCTTTTCTTTCTTATGAAAATGATTTTTCTGTGCGTCTTAAGAATTTAACTTTTGAGAACTTTTCACCACCTTCTATATGAAGCATTTCCTGATCCCCCAACTGCTAGTACATTCTTTCCCAATACTACTTATATAGAACAAAACTTATTAATGTAGTTCTCTACATTTTTAGGCATGTCTGCCAGAAACAATGTTTATTAATTTAACGTTATTCTAAAGCCAGCATTTCTAGCCCAGAGAGAGAAATGTCTAGTGGCTGTAGTCTCCCCATGCCCTGAGACCTCTCTCTTCACCAAGGCAAACTGAATGATAGCTGGAGGAATATTGAACCAGGAAAATGTCATACTATGTTGTGATACAGTTTGGGGGTTACATTGCAGAACCACAGTCACCTGCTCTTCAACTGGAATGCCTCAGTTCCTCCCTTGACCACTCCCCTCAAGTACTGGAAAGACCTTTTCCAAAGGCACCTTTCTTTCCCTTTGGGAGGCCTGTCCCTTCTGGGAATGGGAGAGAGAACTCATTGTACAAGAGTGAGATGGATGTTCCTGTGTGCCAGGTACTGGGCAGAGTAGTGGGAATGCAAGGTCTACAGAAAAGGACAATCCATACCCTCAAGGAAGGTGGAAGAGTAGTATAAAAAGTCCAGGGCTGAGCCTGGTTGGCAGCAAGCCAGACTAGTGGTGGTAGCACTAGCAAGTGCCCTGGAGGTTCCAGGGCGGAAGTCACCCATAGAAGGTTCTTTGTTCAGTTTGGTTTCTACTCTTAGTCAATTTCCCTAAGAAAGACCTTTTGTCTTCAACCTACTTCTGGCCTGGCGGTGGGTCTAGAAGGGGCTTTTAGACCAGTGAAGTAGAATGAATGCTCCCATCTCTCAAATAAAATACTCCAAAGTGGTCATCTTGCCTTTGCTTGAAAGCTTCCAGTGGGGGAGGAGCTCTCTACTGCCTGTGTCAGCCTGGTCCACATTGGAGCAACTCAAATTGTTTGGAAGTTTCCTCTGAAATCAAGCCTAAATTTGTCTCTGTGACCTCGCCCGTGGCACCTGATTCTGCCCTGTGGCCAAAAAGAACCCAGATGAGTCATTTAAAACACGCAGGGGGCTCCCCCTCCCCCATGCAAATAGCATGCTGTAGTAGTCAAAATATGGTATTCTTTAGTAAACAGACAACTCACTAGAGAAAGGTGTGGGAACCCAGCTGATCCCAGAGCTACAAACCATGGTTAAGTTTCCGATTGGGGATCAGCTCCGTCTGGGGAAGCCAGGGCTTCTCCTGTTTAGTGATGGGCCAACAAAGTTGGGGAGCTTTTTGGTTTTGACTAGCAAAACTTGAGTTAAAAGCACAAAGCGATTTCAGCATATGGCACATCTTACTATTTAATTCTCCAAATCAAAATCAACAGTTGTAGAAAAAAAAAAACATCGTCTTCCTCCCCAACATGAAGCGCCCTCCTGTCCCTGGAAGGTGCTGTGGCTCCCAGTTGCACCCCATTGATTGCTCTTGCCTCCATAAGAAATGCTTGGAGGATGGGAGGCCGAGTGCCTAGAGAGTCGGACTGAGTCAAAAGTCGAGTTTGAATCCTGCCTCTGACAGTCAGCACGTGGACGTGAGCAAGTTACAGTCATGGGGTTTAATCCCGCTTCCATCAGGCTTGCCCACAGTCTCAGAGATAATGGGATTCCCACCCAAATCCTCAGGTTCCAAAGTCAGGGCTCTTTCCTCTGTATCATACTGCCTCCTGCTTAATCTGTTTGAGCCCTTTTTCCCATCTGTAAAATAATGATAATAAAATATCACGGCGCCTGCATCACAGGGTTATTCAAATGAGATAGTATATGTAAAGTGCTTCCTAGACGTTTAAAGTATCCATGGCAGTCTCAGTTATTGTGTTGGGCCAGTTGGGCCTATCGTCCCTGCTCCTTTCAGGGCTGAGGCTGAGGCTGGTGGTGGGGGAAGGGTGGGACACGGGGGCCCAGGAGTGTCTGCTGTACTTCCAGGCTGCATGACATAGAGACACACAATTCAAAAACAACACATCAGGTATTCATTTGAGGGGAAGAAAAGGTTGCAAGTGGTTTGCTTTTTTTTTTTTTAATAGCTATCTACCTCTCCCCAAAAATATAGTCATAAGATTTTAATAATAACATATTAATAATCACAAACAAAAGAGCCCATCCGACTTTTGACAAGCACTGAACCCCTCTGTGCCTTAGTTTTCCTCATCTTTGAAAATAAGCAGGGCAGCTAGATGGTGCAGTGGATAGAGCTCCGGCCTTAGAGTCAGGAGGACCTGACTTCAAATCCCGCCTTAGACGCTTGACACTCACTAGCTGTATGACCCCGGGCAAGTCGCTTAATCCTGATTGCCTCACCAAAAAGCAAAAAAAAAAAAAAAAAAAAAAAAAAAAAAAAAA
>NW_020954615.1:6053175-6069532 GCF_900497805.2 Vombatus ursinus | reverse complement strand
AATCTCCAACTTTAAAGCCTACAAGATCAATCAGGTGAGTTCATTTGCAGGCGGCCTTCATTCCAGGAGCCCTCCTAATTCTCATCACCTTGCTACCAGCCCAGTGATTATTCTTTCCCATTTAAACAAAGGATAAATTAGCAAGTGGTCATATATGATTCAGTTTCCAAAAAAGGCTTTTCATGAACATCTCTGTTGTATAAAACAAGGTACAGATGCATTTATTTGCCGTATTCTCCCCTCAAGATAGGTCCAATTAGTATAAACAGGAAAATAGTCTATAGTCTGACAATCCTTCAGAAACAAATATCACTGGCAGATCAAGTCAACAAGTATTTATTTGGTGCTGACTGTTGTAAGGCCCCGTGCAAAGCACTCAGGATACCAAGAGGCAAAAAAGCACTGTCCTTGCCCTCAAGGAGGTCATATTCTTATAGGGGAGGAAATATGCAAACAATTCTACTAGCTATAACCTGTGTAAATGGAAGATGGTGGTTGTTGTTTGTCCTTTGTTCTCCAAAGGACCATGACATTGGGGAGGTGATGCCATGACATGCAAGAGAATTGGATTTAAGTGAGGGAACACTGGGCAAAGTCGGCAGCCTCACGTTCTCCAGAGCCATCTGGGTCCAGTGGCCAGATATCGATCAGGATGACTAGAGACGTAATCTCAGAGGGAAGGAGGGATTCAAGCTGAATCTTGAAGGCAGCCAGCTGGCTGAAGTGAGGGAGGGCGTGGGGGCCAGCCATTCTGTTGTCTACAAGGAATCACCAGACATTTGGTGTTGCTAGATATTCATGGAGGGGAGGAAAGTTTCGGAAGCCTGGGAAGGTAGGAAGAGGGACCCTGTTTGGAAGAGTTTTAAAGGCCAAAAAGAGGATTTTATATTTGCTCCTGAGGACGTAATAGAAATCTTAAATCTAATGGCCTTTTCTCAATCCTCGTCCTTCTTGACCTCTTTGGGCCTTTGACATTGTCAGTTGCCCTCTTCTCCACCGTACTCTACACTCTTTAGGTTTTCATGGTACTTAACTCCTGCTGATTGTCCTACCTATCTGACTGCTCCTGCTTTACTGCTTCTACATCTAGGTCATGCCTGCCAACCCTGTTACTTACAGGGCTCTATCCTGGGCCCCTTTCTCTTCTTGGTGCTCTCATTAGTTCCCAAGAATTCAATAGATCTCCATATCCAGCTGTGACCTTTCTGCTGACCTCCACTCTCACATCTCCAGCTGCCTGTTGGATATCTCACACTGAACTCATCATCCCTATCCCCAAACCCTATACTCTTCCTCACTTCTTTATTACCATGGAGGGCACCACTGACTTCCCAGTCACGCAGCCTCAAGGCCTAAGGGTCATCCTTGCTGCCTCAGTGTCCCATCACCCACATCCAATCTGTGACCTAGGCCTTTTGGTTTTACCTTTGTAATATCTCTCTCATGGTACTCCCTTCTCACCTCCCATCCTGCCCTAGGGCACACCCTCATCCCATCATGCCTGGACTACTGCAGTGGCTGCTACTGGGTCTACATGCCACAAGTCTGTCCCCATTCCAGACTGTTCTTCACTGGGCTGTCAGAGTGGTCTCTTTAAAGCATAGGAAGATGTCACATGCACGCCCCTCCTCTTCAGTAAACTCCAGTTGCTTCCTGTTGCCTCCAAGATCAAATACAAAGCATTTGATAAGCTGCCTCCCGACACACAGCCCTTCCCAAGTAGTCCATGATATGTTAACATGGACTTTTCCCTTCCTCAAACGATGCTCTCTATCCTGCCTATAACTTGCCCATACAGAGCTGTTTGCATGTTGTCTCCCCTGTTAGATTGTGAGCCCCTCAAGAGCACAAACTGTCTAGAGCCTTTCTTTGTATTCTCAGCACTTAGCACAGTGCCTGGCACAGAGTTGGCACTTGATAAGTGTTTATTTACTTACTGACTCTTGAGAAAGGGAGAGAACATGGTCAGACTTGGAAGATCTTGGTGGCTGAGTGGAAGATGACCTGGTATGGGGAGAGACTTGAAGCAGGAAACTGTCTCAGTGGTCCAGGTGTGAGGTGGTGAGGGCCTGCACCAAGGGGCTGGAAGTGCCAGAGGAGAGAAGGGGGGCCTGTGCAAGAGGCGGGACCAAGGTGAAAATGGCGGACTTTGCTACAGTTTGGACGTGAGGAGTGAGAGAAAGGGAGGAGTCAAGTGACCCCGACATTGCAAGCCTGAGAGGATGGTGGTGCCTTGAAAGGACAGAAATGAAGAAGAAAGGAGGGTTTGGAAGGAAAGATAATGAATTTGGTTTTGGACTTGTTGAATTTAAGATATCTTTAAGATGTCCAGTGTAGGTACCCAAGAGGCAGTTAATGATGTGAGACAGGAGGAAATAGGAAAGGGCTAGATAAACAGCTCTAAGAATGGTCTACTGAGAGTGATCATTGAATCTGTGGAGCTGATGAGATCACTAAGTGAAATAGCAAAGAGGGAGAAGAGAAGAGGACTCAGGCCAGAGCCCCGAGGAACTTCCAGAGGTGGTGACCGTCATCTGGATGAAGATCTAGCAGTGTAGATTGAGGAGCAACCATCAGGCAGACTGAAAGGAGAGCAGGGGGCGCAACGTCTTGAAAACCTAGAGAGAAGAGAGTGTCAAGGAGAAGAAGGTGATCAACACTGTCAAAGGTAGCAGAGACCACGAAGGATGAGGATTGAAAAAAGGCCATTCGATTTGGCAGTTAACAGATCGCTGGTAACTTTGGTAGGAGCAGTCCAGTGAATGAGGAGGTCAGCTGCCAGACTGCAGAGGGTTTAAAAAAAAGTGAGAGGAAAGAAAGTGGATGCAGAGATCATAGATTGCTTTGCTGTAAAAGAGAGGAGAAATTGAGGATAATAACTAGTGGGGATGGAGATACGGGCATCATTCTAGGCAGCAAGGGAGCAGCCAGGTGATAGAGACGGAATATTAGTGAGAAGAGATGGCAGAGGGGGAAATCTGCCGGAGAAGGCAGAAAGCCATGGGATCACGGCTGCCCATCGAGGCATTTGACTTCACTGGGAGAAAGGCCACCTCTTCATGTGAGATGGATAATGGAAGAGATTGAGGGAGGAAATTCATACAGTACTGACTGACTGGAAGGTCACGGAGCTCCAGTTCATTTCCATGCTATGATAAGGGGTTGTTAAATAAGGAAATAAACTTCCTAAATCATTTCAAAGAGATTCAAATAATTTGTAGCAATTTAAGAAAAGCAGATGATAAAGCGACATGCATTTGACCATTCTGAGAGGTGTCACAATTCAAATCCATTTTATTATTATCTCAAAAAACGTCTAACAAGTAGGGGAGAAACTTTTTTATAAACTTTATTCATCTCTGTTCTAGTTTGAAGGTGAATGGAGTTTTAGGATTTTATGTGAATTGAATGTTTTTCTTAGAATTCCAGGCAAGCAATTAATATAATTCTACCCATATTTGTTAATGAGGATTTCTTTCCTCTGGCTTAATAGTTACAGAAGTGATCAGAGATATGTTTGAAGTATATATTTAAATCCAGTCTAGTAATCATTTGGCTTCATTTTTTCCTTGTACCAAGTAAAAACCATTTCAAAGATTCATTCTCTCTTTTTGAGTATTTCATTTTGGGGATATGTAGAACATTACTAATTTATCTTCTATGTTGAGTAGTAATCTGCTTGCTGGACATTATGTCCTTTAACAAATCCTGCATTAAATGAAGGATCAAAGATAAATGGAGACTGCTACTTTTTTTTTTTCCAACACCAATTTTTTGTTGTTGCTTTGGTAGGCGTGTTAGAAGAAGCCAGATTTTTTGGTATTGACTCGTTGATTGAACATCTTGAAGTGGCAATAAAGGTACTTTTTAATATTTACTTATAATATATTAGAATTTAGAGCACCGTTACAGTATCATAGCTAGCTCAAAAAAGACTGACATATTCCTGTTTTCTTTCTAAAGAATTCTCAACCACCAGAAGACCATTCTCCAATCTCTCGAAAGGAGTTTGTTCGGTTTCTACTAGCCACGCCAACCAAGTCAGAATTGCGTTGCCAGGTATTCAAGGCAGCCTTTTCCATCAGCCATTTGCTCCAAACAGCAAAGTTATCCGTCATTCGACAGAATGTTTTTAGAAAACAGTTGTATTGAGCCTTGTGTGTTGTTTTTCCTTTCATTTTGTTTAATTTCCTTTTGAACACAGGTTAAAAATCTTAAAACATAGCAGCATTTTCATCCTAAACAGTGGTTCCCTTTTTTTACTTTTTACAAAAGTGCTTGAATTACTACATTATGCAGTTTATTCATCAGTGCCAAACACACCAATGAAGAGCAGGCCCCCCAACTGTTGGTTAAGGTTGCTTGGGCCACCATATTGTACAGCTGTTCCTTTTTTGTCATAACATTGGTCGGAGCAGACATATAAGGTTCTTTTTTGTTACAAACCTTCTTTGCCATTCACTGAATTGACAAATACTTAAAAGCAATTTCTGTTGTAACTTAAAAGCCTTCATTCTTAATTAAGAGCAGCAGAGAGGCAGTTGTTGAATATGTTGCCATTTTACTAGAGTAACTACTTTCTGTAGTAGTTTCTAAACTGCTTCCTTCGCTCATCCTCAGAATCAGCATGGCACGATGTCTGTAGGGTGTATTTGTGGCTTCCAAATGGAAAGTTAAATGCAAGTTAAATGGGATGTTCACTTTGACTCGTGAGAGTTTATTTGTGTTTCTTTTAGGGTCTAAACTTCAGTGGTGCTGATCTTTCTCGTTTGGACCTTCGATACATAAACTTCAAAATGGCCAATTTAAGTCGCTGCAACCTTGCACATGCTAATCTTTGCTGTGCAAATCTTGAACGAGCTGATCTCTCCGGATCAGTGCTTGATGTAAGAACAATTTCACTCATTAAAACTGGGATTTGGGACATTTTCGCTGTCAGTCCCCCAGGCATGGAACTCTTTCCCCTCATCTCTCCCTCCCAGCTTCCCTGGCTTCCTTCAAGGCTCTTCAGGAGGCCTTTCTCAGGCCTCGATTTTAGTGCCCTCCCTCTGAAATTATCTCCAGACTCTCCTGGATATGGCTTTTGGGTCCATAGTTGTTTGCACGTTGTCTCTCCCATTAGACTGTGCACTCTTTGAGAGCAAGATCTGTTTTGTGCCTTTTATTGTATCTTCGGCACTTTGCACAGTGCCTGACACATAGTAGGTACTTTATAAATCCTTGTTAACTTGTTATTGTGTCAGATCCGAAGACCAGTGAGTAGGAATCCATCAGTCAGTAGGCAGCCGTTAAGTGTCCGCTATGTATCAGGCACTAGAGGTGTGAAGAAAGAAATGGAGTAGTACCTGACCTCCAGGAGGTAATCACATCCATCATGTATGATTTTTCTATGAAGGAAAGACTTATAAAAATGATGACTACTCTAGTGAAAGCTGCTGATTTATTATTTTAATTGGTACCTGTGCTAAACATACACCTCACAATTTTAGCAACTCTTATAACTAGTAAGGCAATTAATGGTGGGAAATGGGCATGCTTGCCACATTATCATGTCCTTTATTTATCATGTTGTCCATTTTTATGATCAATAGAAGGGCTGAATTGGAAAAAACTATAGAAATAGTACATTGTCAGCATTTTGAGGGTGGAGAGATGAGTGTGTGTGTGTGTGTGTGTGTTTATATATATGAACATAAATAAAAGCAAATGAGATGTTCCCTGCCCTCTCAAAGCGTAGCATCTAATGGGGGAAGGGCTAAAAGGGGAAAGGGGACAGAGAGTTCAGAGATGGCTAAGAGGCTTGGTTCACAGCAAACTAAGGCAAAAGGTCACTCATCAGAACTGGAGGACCCAGGGATTGACTCTGAGATTATATAAGGGGTGGGGGGTGGGGGGCAATGAGAATGATGGCCAGAATGGAGGCATCTTGGGAAAGATTGTACATAGGGAAATAATGTGAGCTAATGCTGGCAAGGTCAAATGGTGCCAGACTGTAAAGAGCCTTGAATGACAAGCCAAGGAGTTTGAAGCTGTAGATGTGACTTCTTGATTTTTGAGCACAGGGGTGACATGACCGGATCAAAGACTAAGAAGAAAATATTCTGGCTGTGGTCTTACAGATGGATTATGGGGGGTGGGGGGAGGGGAGGATGGTATTAGAAGTGGATGTGGGAAGACCTATTAGAGGCCTATTTCTTTAACCTCCCTGAGATTCTCAAGGATGGCCTATTTTAGATCAGTGGCAGCAAGGTTAAAATAGGGGGAGTGGACACAAGACGCAGCAACAAACCACAGTAAGGGATTGAGTACTGGACACAGGGTGAATGGTGGTGCCCAGATGGAGTAAATCAAGTCAGAAGGAGGAGCAGGTTAAGGGCAGAAGCTCATAACCTCCGTTTTGGACATGTTGCTTCTGAGCTGCCGTGCTCTGGGAGGAGTGTAGGACTAGAGCTGAGAAATGCAATGGAGATCCCCTGAAGAGGGGTGGCAGGTAAAGCCATGATTTTGTGAAGGGAGACAGCGTAGCTCAGAGAAGATTGAAGGACCAAGGGCGCACCTTTGAGCAACATTAAAATCAAATCTCAAGAAAGGAAGACTGAGTTAGGGAAGTAGGAGGAGAACTGGGAGAATGGTATCTCTGTAGCCAAAACAAGAGGTAGTAAACAGCAGGAGGGAGAGGGCAGCAGTGTCAGCATCTGGAGGGTTCAAGAGGGTGAGGACTGAATGAAGACTGTTGGGCTTGGTTATGAGGTCATCGGGCCTTTTACAGAACTGAATTAGTGTTATAAGAGAGGAGGGCAGGTTGCAAAGGGTTGAGGGCGGAATGTCGTGTGAGGCATTGCAGTCATCGGACCTAAAATGCTCTCTAAGAATTTTAGCCATGGAGGGTAGGAAAGAAATTCGTGACTAGCTAGGAGGTATGATAGAGTTAAGGGAAGAATTTAGGGAAAGATCAGGGAGTCTTGAGTGTGTTTGTAGGTGGCTGGGAAGGTGCCAATGGGAGAGGAAGAAATGAAGCTTGCGTGATGAGGGGGTTGCTGTTTGGAGAAGATTCGATCATTAGTGCAGCTGTAGAGATTAGCCTTAGGGAAGAGTCGGAAGATGTCTTCTGCAGCAAGAGGGCGGGAGGAGAGCTTGTATTATTATAACACTGAGAAGTTCCGAGGAGTGCCCGAGGTGGGGCTGAGGTAGCTCCTGGTAGATGCCTTCAGTCTTTTCGGTTGAAGTGGGAAGTTCACCCATTTTCAGTCAGTTGAGATATTGAAGTGGGGTGGGGTGGGGTGGGAAAGAAAAGAAAAAAAGAAGAAAAAGTTTGGATTGGAAACCCAACCCAGATTGGGTTCTGATGGGCTCAGTTTTGAAGGTATTGAGTTTGAGGTGCTACTGGAATATCCTGCTGGAGATGCTGATACCCCAAGTCCAACATGTCCCTATCTTACAAAACTCTGAGCTGGCTGTGGTTATGCAATGAATGACGTCAGGCTACCAGGCGCAAAACTGCTGCTGGCATTGAGGCAGAAATGTATTTCATTCTTAAATTCCAGGCCTACTAGGATTTAAGTGTTCTTAGGTTTCTCCTCTGTCTCTGTATGACAAAGGTCATATTTGCTAAAGTTGTGCTGTGAATTCGCATTTTGAAAATATCCTGTAGTAGTCACTGTTGCAGAAGGACTTGTACTAGCATCTGGTCAGCAGTGGAGGGCAGGAGAGGACTCTGCTGCTGCTGGGTTCATTAATGGGCTTTCTAAAGTTAGGAATGATCACAGCTTTGGAGGACCATGCCCATTTTATTGGTGCTGGCTGTACTGAGTAGTATCAGTAAATCCGGGCATCTCCCTTTCACGCTCACAAATTGTGACTGGCCCACTGCGAGGTACAAAACTTTGCCACGTTCCTTGGCTTTGACACTTCTGATCTGTTTCATCTGAGACCCTGTTTTTGACGTCAGTAGTGTGCATTCTGTTGCTAGTTTACTAACTTCCTTAAGTGTTTATTACTAGGAGAACAGAACTGATGTCCTCTGTGCTCATTTGCATCCAAGGCAGTGTGGGCCGAATGGGAAGAAGACTTGCTTCTCACACACGGGTTCAAGTGCTGGTTCGGCCCCTTCTGGGTGGGCCTTTGCACAGGTGCCTGAATGTCTCGGTCCCTTGGGCTCCAAGCCTGGAAAGGGCTGTTTTGGTGATGCTTGTTCTTCCCAAGCAGCACAGAGGGAATTATGAGAAAAGCATTTGCAAACTGGAAAGGGCTGAATCAGCCAGATGTGTTGGGTTGATTTGTAGCATGAATTGGTTTTCTTCTACTTGAGCCATACTGTTCTCTTCTAATTTAAACTCCAATCTCCTTAGAGTATGGGCATTTTCCTTTCTTTTGACAGTGTGCAAACCTGCAGGGAGTGAAAATGCTTTGTTCTAACGCAGAAGGGGCATCTCTGAAGTTATGTAACTTTGAGGATCCTTCAGGCCTTAAAGCCAACTTGGAAGGTAAGGTTTCATTTCAAAATACTCTTACCGCAATGGAGGATACCAGGCATGCATGCAAATATGTGCATCAGAGTAGAGGCGGCTAGGTAGTTCAGTGGATAGAGCCCTGGGCCTGGAGTCAGGAAGAACTGAGTTCATATCCAATCTCAGACACTTCCTACCTGTATGAGCCTGGGAAAGTCACTTCACTTCAGTTTGTCTCAGTTTCCTCATCTGTAAAATGGGGATAACAATAGCACTTACTTCCCAGGGTTGCTATGAGGATCAAATGAGATAATTATTGTAAAGTGCTTAGCACTTGCTTGGCACACAGTAGGTGCTTAGCAACTAAGTACATAATTTCCTTCCTCCTTCACTCTAATGCTTAACAGCTGAGAGGAACTCTATTCAACAAGGTTTTAGTTTTGGGTAGCTTCCATTTTAAAAACAAAACTTAATACTTCTTCATAAGAAGTATTATAAGAATCTTCGCTGTTGATGAACGAGTCACCTTTTGTTTCTGTATGTCTCCACACCAAGGTAATTACCCACTGAAAGTCACGAATAAGAGGAAATGTATCACAATTATATTCCAAAAGTCTCATTTAGGCCTAATTGACAAGTATACTGCTTATTTTATGTCCCAAGCTCACAAACCTTTAGAAAGATTTTTTATTAGTTTGTTATTCAATTAGATATTTTCAGGTGTGCTCCAGTAGTTCAAAAAAGTGGACCTTATCTATCATTTTAATCTGGAATGTTAATAAAATAGCATCCTTTGTAATCTCATGTATTTTATTTTATTTTATGCATATAAAAACATTGATTTTTACCTGATTGTTTAAGTATTAAGTTTGGCCTTTCGTACTTAGGTAATTATTTGCATTTACTAAAGTTACGCTTTAATTTATAGAAAGGTTTTTATCTTCTTGTCCACTCGAATTTACAAATTGGCAAATCCCTGTGTGGTTTTGGGAGGTGGGAGTCAAGTGTTGATAGAAACCATTCTCAAAATATCATCCCTCTCCCTAGGTGCTAATTTGAAAGGCGTGGATATGGAAGGAAGTCAAATGACAGGGATCAACCTTCGAGTTGCTACATTAAAAAATGCAAAATTGAAGAACTGTAACCTTCGAGGAGCAACTCTAGCAGGGACGGATTTAGAGGTGAGTTGGCCATCAGTATTTTGCTATCCAATTATTGAACAAGAGAGTTGGGTGGGTATGTAGTGTCGAGTAATTTGCTGGCACAACTAAAAAGAAAATTTTCATTTGAGTTGTTTTTTTTGTTTTTAGTAATAAAAATAGTTTGTTTTATATCACCTACATTTCCCATCGTGTCCTTTCCCTCTTCCCCTCCCAGAGAGAAAAAAGGGAAAAAAGTCAACAAAATTGACCCATTTGTTGAAGAATTCTAACATTATATTCATTATTGTACATCTATGGTCCTACACCTGCAGAGAAGTAGGAGGAATAATTCTTTATTTTTTTAAAACATGTTTTACAAAGCAGATGTTAGTTCTGGAATATATATGTAGATATAACTATAGATATATGCATATGTGTGTATATTTACATATGTGTATATATACATATATTTACATATATGTATGTATACGTGTGTATGTATGTATACAATATACATATATGTATAGTATTACTAATTTGAAAATGCTTCATTCTTTTTCCTGTTTTCCCTGAGGCCTTCATACATGTGACCTGAATAGGAGCTATAGTGTTCCCAAATTTTTTAATTTTCTTAATGTTATTTCTACCACAGGACTAGATTCTATAAGCTAACTTAAGACATTTCAGTGACATCTGTGTTCAGCTTCAGATTCGGGATAAATCTCTGGTAATTCATCTTCATATCCAGACTTGACTCCAATGCCAAGCTGACACTCTTACCTTTAATCAGTCATCTTAAAACATCTAGTATGGGGCAGCTAGGTGGCACATTAGATAGAGCACCAGCCCTGGAATCAGGAGGACCTGAGTTCAAATCTGGCCTCAGACACATGACACTTACTAGCTGTGTGACTCTGGGCAAGTCACTTAACCTCATTGCCTAACAAAAACAAAACAAAACAAAACAAAAAACCATCTAGTGTATGGCTTCTTCATCTGTACGTTAAGCTGACAGTGAGAAGTGTAACCCCCAAGACTCAGTGACTTGGATACCAGCTCAGTGTTACCAGGCCTGACTTGCACGGACGCAGAGAGGTGCTGCCTACTAAGCTTAGTTTGACCTTCATGAGAGTCCCTGGTATCTAAAAGTTGACCAGATGGAAGATTTTAGTTTGTAACTTTGGTGGGCAGTAGATCATTCAAGCTTTAAAAAGAGGCCTGGGCTCAGTGATAGGTTCTAGTTGTGACATAGGCTTCCAATTTTTATTTTAAATTCATATTTGCCTCCTGCCCCGAGCTCATTAGGCATCTTAGGCCCCTTGCCATGTAGATGTCCATAGAACAGGAATCCCACAGTCATTTGATCTTGGAAAGTGACCTGGTTGGTGGTAGGGTAGCAGCCACTGGCATGCCTTCCTTCACAGTGTCAGGGGTTCTTAACTTGGGGTCCATGAACTTGGATGGGATAAGAAACGAGATCTTCATTTCAATAGAATGAGTTTCCTTTGTAATCTCATGTTACTTTATACATGTAAAAACATTGTTTTTCCCTGATTGTTTTAAGATTAATCATGGCCCAAAAAAAATTGTTTAGGGGTTTGCAATTAAATTAGAAGGGTTTGTTACCATCTTATTTTAAAGCAACCATCACCACTGCCAAACCCTTCCTCTTTCACTATTGGGGTTCCTGTGATCAGCGACCAAAGCCTCAGGCAGAGTGGTGACCAGGAACCACAGTCTGAAGCATAAAGTCCTTGGGCAGGACTCAAGTCCACAGAATAATTTGGCTTGGGTTGGGGGGGGGGCAGCTTCCATTAAAGTTGGCATTTGCTTCCCAGGACATGGAGAAGGTAATGGAGTGAGAAGGAAACTAGTCCACAAGTCCTGCTTTTGGCATTCACTTTGTTACCTTGGGCAAGTCATTAATCCCCTGGGTCACCTGCCTCCGTGTGTTTATTTGTGAAATGAGGATAATGATACTGGTTTGATCTATATCATGGGGCTTTGTAAGCTCTAAGCTGGGATATAGAGGCTGCTCTCTTTTTTGTGGTAATAATAATAACAACAACCAAAGTTTGGTAATAGAATAATATCAACTAAAGTTTCATCTATTTTCTTCAGATTTTCATTAGGTTTTGTTGTTACCTTGTAGAATTGTGACCTTTCGGGCTGTGATCTCCAAGAAGCCAACTTGAGAGGCTCCAATGTCAAGGGCGCCATCTTTGAAGAGATGCTGACCCCATTGCACATGTCCCAGAGCGTCAGATAAGATGCCCCTTCGAGGGGCCAGAGGCTAGGTGACTTATCCCAAATAAGAGGAAATGCGAAATGTTTTCCTTGTGACACGTTTTTCTCCACCTACTCAGTAGTCTAGAAGAAATAACATTGTAAAAGAATTACAAAGCAGTTAGACAATAATGTATATTCTCAGTAGTGCCTAAGGAAAAAAAAATTCTGACTTTTTTTTCCTCAAGTTGTAAAGAGGAAGCATTGACTTAATAGCTGAATGAAAATTAGATTATATTGCTGCCTTTCCAATGGGCTGGGAGACTTTGCCTGGCCTTATAGTCAGGAATAGTATATAATAGTATATTTGCTTTTAAATAGGCATGTTAAGGAAACACCATCTTGGTTTGAAATTCATTGAGGGTTTTAATTTATGAAAAGCACAACATATGCAATTATTTATTGAATCTCTAGATGCAATATAGATATTTAAACTGTTAAAAGTTTGTGCAATTAGGGGGAAAAAGTTATTGAGGTTACAGCTAGCTTTAGGGTTGCTACTGTTACTTTAATTGCCTGTATAAATTATCAGAATATATGAATGTGGTGGAGCAGAGCTCCCTAAGCCTCTCTTTTCAGGTACATTTTCATAATGTTTATTTTTTTCGAGCAACACAGCAGCTAAACTAAAGAAATTCTCAGTTCTAACTGAGGCAGGGAGGGAGGGGGTGGTGGGGAGGAACTTCATTATATATCTTCGAATTCAGGTGATGGGATGGAGTGGACATCTTTTAAAACGTGCCAGAACTGAACTCCTAGTAAACTAGCTCAAGACGCAGAAGGAAGAACGTCTTCTCTCTTAGAGCAGGGGATTAGCTGTAGCTCCGACTTAACCATGTATTCCTGGTTGAAAAGGATTTTTGCTCCAAGCAGGTTCCCCTCATCCCCAAAGCAGACAGTTAATTGATTTGCACAGGCCCAGTTATCTCATACTGTCAAGCACACAAAGATGCTTGTATAACCAAAAAAAATCAAGGTGCATCAATAATCGTCATTAACTGCAGGTGCTGATCAGTCTGGACAGTCACCACTTAGGAGTGTGGCGAATCAGATCCAAACCCGCTGCAATGAGTGTTGGGAAATAGGAATGAATAGGTGAGAATTATGTTCTTGGGAGTCAACACAGTGTGATGGCAGTTCAGACTTTATAACGGGGACTCAAGGATTGAAACTGACACTCTGATCACCTCCCCCCAAACTGGCAGCTGGCTGATCCCAGATGTGACGCCAGTCAGTCTGCACCTGTGGCTCTCCTTGGCAAAGAGCTGGCCCATCCTGTTTGCAAATGACTTCATGTCCCAATTTTAGCTCTCCCAAGACCGAGCAGAGGGCCCGTTCTCAAGGCTCGGAAGGAAAGACTCCTCTGGGCAGTAAGCTATTTGACATGTTTACCTCCTGTAGGAGGAAGGACTTGGGTTCAATATTTATGTTGTCTAGTCTTTTCTACATATGCAAAGCTTTCCTTAACGATAAAGAGTGTGTGCATAAGGAGAGGAGATCCGGACCTCTGTAGTTGAGGGAAAGCAACTTCAAAAATGAATTATTTTCTTTGCTTTATCATTTTTTATTAAGACAGAGAAGTAGAATATTGTATTGAAAGAGATCTATTTTCATAATCAGTATGTGTATAAATTATATTTAAATAATCCATTTCACTGTTGTATTATATTTTCAGTAAGTATAGAATGCATCATTCATTCACTTAAAGGTACCTCTTTAGACGTGACTTAAAACTGCAGAAGACTGTAAACCTGGAATATTCAGGAACTGCAGATTTCAAGTCTAATGTAAAGTGTATTAATAAAAAAAAAAAAGCAATCTGAAACATTGCCAAGGAGGTTCTGTTCATCTTGATATTTTTTTAAAAACTTGTGATGGTTTGTGTATGTTGACGGGTGTTGTGATGGCAGGGGAGGGTGGGGGATGGGAGGGGGGCAGGGAAGAGCTTTGGAAAAGGTGTCCTCACGAATGAGTGTAAGCAGGGGAGGAGACGGGCTGGTCACAGAACAGAAAGGAGAACAGTCACTGGGCATTAGTACCATGGAGAGCCAAGACCTTCCCCGCAGGTGATTTGGTGGATCCTGATGGACATTCTGTAGAAGGACATGGAAGAGAATTGAGAGGATGAGAAAGGGTGAAGAGGGTCCTCATTTGTGGGGGATGTTTGAGGGTCTCCGTTAGACCACGATTCAGCAAAGCCGAAGGGAGGTGTGCATTAACATCGGACTTTTATTTTTCCGACATCAGATAACGACTGGCCCTGCAGATCTAGGATGAGACATATTTATTCGGTTTGGCCAAAGACACCACCAAAAAGAATTACTTGATGGTCATCAGTTTTAAAAGTCACCAAACTGAGGTGGCCTAGACATTGAAAGAACAATAATTCTCTAAGAATGGCTTGTTAACACACCTGTAAAGAAAGGTCACTCATTAGCTCTTGGCCCTTGGCTGCTGTATACTTCAGTCTTTTATGTGGGGGGTCTGGACACCATGGCCCTGGGCCAAATCGCACCTGCCACCTGGTGGTTTACAGTTTTAAATACAATAAAACTTTATTGTAAAATGTAAAAACCATTCTGAGCTCATGGCCAGACAAAAACAGACAGTAGCCTCGGGCTGTTGCCTGCCCACCCTTGACTATGTGCTAAGATGGTGACATATAGTTACACAAAATTGTTACTTTTGCTTACCAAGAGAGCAGCGAGTTCGAAAGGGAATGTTAGAGGTTGGAATGGTTTATCAGAGCATGCTCGCTATGGTACCCATATTGCGGCAATGGGTATAGCGCATATTTCCTGGCTAAGCTATGGTAGCATTTCCTCACCTTCTCATCCATAAAATAAATAAAACAAAACAAAGAATTCTTTCTTCTGCTGAGGTTAATAGAAAACCCCCTCCCCGAACATCTCCTTTTCCTCTGTTACCTAGAGATGTCTCCAGGAAGGACAGCAAACATTTATTACATGCCTGCTCTGTGCCAGACACTCTGCTAAGTTCTTTACAAATATCACATTTACGATTCACAGCAGCGTTGGGAGGTAGGTGCTGTTATCAGCATTTTACAGTTGGCAGAAGCAGGTTAAGTGAATTCCTTAGCGTCACACAGCTACTAAGTGTCTGAGGTTAGATTGGAACTCAAGTCTTCCTGACTCCAGGCTTTAACTTTTACCGCTGTGCTCCCTACCTAGGCAAGCTGGTGTGCCTAGAACACAGTAGGGTTTAGGAAAAGTAAAATTTATTGCTGCAAGTTCAGTCCCATATCTCCTTAATTCTTGCAGAGAGAGAAGTGAGGCTCGCCTGCCCTCTCTTTATTTTTTTTAACCAATGAAAATCTTCCTTCTTTCCCTCCCACACCACCCCATATTGAGAAAGAAAGAAAAACAAAAAAAAGTTGTCCAGCAAACCAAATTTCCAAATCAGCCACGTCTGAGAAAACATGTCTGTCTCTGCCCTCAGAATCCATCCCCCCTCTGTTAGGATGCTGCCCTCTCTTTAAAGCTTCTACCATAATCATAATCAGCCTAGTGACATTCCTAGTAGTGACCAGGGCCGGGATGTGTCTGTGTGTCTGCCTGTGTGTCTGTGTGTCTGCTGTCTTTAATTGTTACAGGAGAAAATTTTCCCCGTTCTTAGTTCCCCGTTTGGCTTCCTAAGAAGCAGTGAATTTTAGACCACCAAAATGCTTCTGGCCTGTCCCCTCCCCACCCGGAGTTCTGTGGAGCCCTTTGACATTCCTCTTCTCTCTCCATCACTTCCCCTCTCTGGTCGCAGTTTCAATCAAGTGTCTAGAGTCCCTTCTACCACTCAATCCTATGTTCTTTTTGCTCCAGCCGAACCACACTCCAGACCCAGATGGACTCGATCGCTGTTACTCCCCCTAGATCCCAGCTTCGGCCTTCCTCTCAGTGCCCCACCTCCCTTTTCCTCTCCCTGGCTCCGACCCTGGGAGGGCCCGCTCAGCCCGTTCCCCGCCTGCTCGTTGGCGGTGGGCTGCTCCCCCCTTTGCTGTGTCTGAGGCCTTGCCATTTGCCCTGCTGCTCCTGAATCCTCACCTCTCCTGCAGCTCCGACTTGGAGGGTAAAGTCTTCGAGAGCCCAGCAAAGCTTTTTTTTGTCTGTATCCTAAGGGCCTAGCTTAAGGCCTGGCCACGGAGGAAGTGCTTAAGGAAAGTTCTTCATTCATTTATTCACTCATTCCTCTGCTGCCCTCCACTCCTCCTCTGCACTGCCCAATCCCCCCTTCCCACCAAGATTAGTTGTTTCAAGCTCCTTCATGAGGATGTTTAGAGCTGATGCGATCTTGGCCCTGTGGTTTGTTTCCACAGCAGTGCATCAGCCTCTAGCATTGTCCAACAGAAAGGTCCAACCAAGTGGGCTGGTTCTACCGTTCCTGACTGTCAGACGTTGTCTACGTAGAAAAAAGCATGTTCTCTCCAAAACACACACACACACACACACACACACACACACACACACACAC
>NW_020954615.1:6013870-6053160 GCF_900497805.2 Vombatus ursinus | reverse complement strand
CTGAAGTATCCATGTTACCACCATTAGACGATTCTCTACGTGGATAAAATTGAGATAACTTGTCTATCAGAAATTACCCTCCAGTTCCTCCAGTGTAAAATAATTATTTTCTTCCTCATCTCACCTTTTTCCACTTCAACATCAAGGAAACAATAGCGGTAAATTTCGTTTTTGAAAACTTCACTGGTATCACCATCTTAAACGAAGATTTGGAATATTTGTCCTGGTTACCAACTTACTGTAAAAACTGTAAAATGCTTTGCCAAGCCTTTTCTGTAAATGTATTGGTGATTGTTATCATCCCCCTCTCTAGACAGGTTTTTCTTTTTTTTACAGTATTTACACTTTAAATTTACCTTCTAATATGCTTCCTACCTTCCTTAAAACATGGCAAACTTCTAAACCTTTCCTTAGATCCCCTAGGGTAACAATTGCAAAGTAAATTGGTTATGTAATTTTTGTTTCTACATAAAGCGTCCTGTACCAAAGATTATTTCTTGTTGAAAACCTCTAACAATTTAATTAGACATAGAGGGAGTGAGACATGTTCCTCCTGCTGAGATTGTGCATTAGGGCAAAAAGAACTTTTCATCTGTCATTTAGAAATCGCTAAGTCATCACAGTGTTTTAATCGCTTCTGAGTTTTTTTAAATCCATTTCTAATCTGAGTGAAGTAGACATGTTTAAAGTGAAATAATTTTTCCTCTGTTATTTCAACTTCCTAGAAATGATATGTGATCGCTGATAAAAGCCAAAGTTCTCAAAATCACTTTTTTATCTTAAAATTTTTTTAATTAAATTTATTTATTTATTTTTAGTTTTCAACATTCACTTTTATAAGATTTTGAGTTTTAAATATTTCCCCCTCCCTAAGAGGGCATGTAATGTGATACAGGCTATACATGTACAATCATATTAAACATATTTCCACATTAAGCGTGTTGTGAAAGAAAAATCAGAACCAAAGGGAAAAACCATGAGAAAGAAGGAAAAAAAAGAGCAAATAGTATGCTTCGATCTGCATTCAGACTCCATAGTTCTTTCTCTAGATATGACTAACATTTTCCATCATGAGTCTTTTGGAGTTGTCTTAGATCATTACACTGCTGAGAAGAGCTAAGTCCATCAAAGTTAGTCATCGCATAATGTGGCTGCTGTTACTGTGCACAATGTTCTCCTGGTTCTGTTCACTCAGCATCAGTTCATGTAAGTCTTTCCAGGTTTTTCTGAAATCCACCTGCTCATCATTTTTTATGGAACATTAAATTCACTTTTAAAATGTTTCTTGTTTACTTGGTTGCACTTGCTGTGGGATGACTATCCCTACTCCCACTCATGAATGCAGCTACTACACACTTGAAGGGTAATGGGCTTATTTTCTCATGAGATGTCCCATGAGCCCCGACCCGTGTGCTTCCAACCATGATTATCATTAAAACTAATTAGTCAGCCAGACTCAAATGGCTTTTAGAAAGAAGTATTCATGTACCAGAGTAATATCTGTTAATATAAAATATCTCCCCCAAACCCTGTGACATTCTCCCCATGAATAGACAGAGTCCAGGGAAATGTGGGCTTACGGCCAGAGAGTGCATGGCAAAGAGTTAACTCTGCTCCTGGTTGCACTTTTGCTGGAGTCCTTAAGAAATTCCCCTTAGGAACAGCATAGCTCCTTGTAGAGTCCTGAATCTGCCTTTCTTCAATGTGTCTATTTTGTCCTTACCTACCAGTGTAGGCACTCACTCTGTCAGCTATTCTGGAACTATGCTAAGGCTAGAATATTGATGGAAAATTGTTTATCTTGGTGGTGGGAACTATATTAAATTTAACAAGCTAGTAACAACATCAGAAAATGGGCAGCTAGGTGATGCCATAGTATGACACAGCAGATAGAACACAGGGCCTGGAGACCGGAAGTCTCATTTTCCTGAGTTCGAATGTGGCCTCAGACAATTACTCACTGTGTGACTCTGGGCAAGTAACTTCACCCTTTTTGTCTCCATTTGCTCATCTGTAAAATGAGTTGCAGAAGGAAATGGCAAACCACTCTAGTATCTCTGCCAAGAAAACCCCTAAATGGGGTCATGAAGAGTCAGACACCACTAAAAATGAACAACACAAAGTAACAAAATTCCCTCATGTATGTCTCCTTCTCAACTCTTTGTTTTCTTCCATGTGCCTTGGAGCTGAGAGTCAGTGTGGCACAGTAGATAGAGACTTGGTCTCATAGCTAAAAAGACCTGGGTTCGAGTCTGACCTCTGACACCTAGTGGCTGGGTAAGTCACTTACCTGTCAGTGCCCCCAGGGAACTGTCTGAGACTCCTGAAGTTGCAGAGAATGTACCTACCTTCACTGGTAGAAGGAGTTTCCTTACTGAGAGCTCCAGTTCCAAAGAAAGCACAGATCCCGGGCCTATCCCAAACACAATTTTGTGGGTTTATTGTAAGTATCTTAGCTGATAATATACTTCAGTGCTTGAATGTCATATGACAAGAGTGAGAATTTGCCCATGAGTATCATCAAAGCATTAAATCCTGTTACCTGTTGTTAGGTGCTATGCAAAGCAAGAGAATGCAGACCTGGCTGGCCTTCTGGATGTGAAGGGACTGAAAACCCTGATACAGAGCATCCCATGAATGAATGCACAGACAATATTGTGTAATGACCTTCATCTAAGGGTTTGAAAAGCATTTTAATAAAAAATAATTGACATGTATGTAATACTTCAATGTCTCCAAAATAGTTTCACATATAGGATTTCATTTGAGCCTCATAACATCCTTGCTAGATACTTAAGGAATTCTTCCCATTTTATAGATGAAGAGATTGAGTTTGGATTTAGTGACTTGCCTAGCAGAGGGAGGATTTGAGTTTTTTTTTTTTTGTTTTTTTTTTAAGGCAATTGGAGTTAAGTGCCTTGCCCAGGGTCACACAACTAGTAAGTGTCAAGTGCTTGGTCTGAGGTCATATTTGAACTCAGGTCCTCCTGACATCAGGGCCAGTGCTCTATCCACTGCGCCACCTAGCTGCCCCCCAGAGGAAAGATTTGAAACCCATATCTTGCTGACCTACTGGAAGGGACCCTTAGAAGTCCCATTCATTTTAAAAGTTAGTGGAGGCTCAAAGTCACACAAAGGAGGATCAGAAATGGGGGAGGAGCTGAGATCTTCTGACTCCAGAGTTATACTGCTCTTTCTACTATATCCACCATACAACTATGGGATGGAGGGAGGCACAAGATAGATGAAAGCTGTGGAAGTCAACGTTGTGTGGTGGAACAAGATCTAGTCCAAGGGTCAGTGGCTATAGATTCAAATACCACCTCTGATCCTAACTATGACCTTGGGCAAGTTACTTAATCTTCCTGGGCCTCAGTTTCCTCATCTGTAAAATGAGGGGGTTAGACAAGATGACTTCTGATAACCCTTTCAGCTCTACGTCTTTGATCCTATTTTTAGAAGACTGAGTGCTCATTATTAGTCCAAAATGTGGGCGTGACAGCCCCCAAAAGCCAGTTTAATGCTAGATGGCATTTACAGCTGAATGAGAGGAATGACGCCCCCCCCCATCCTCACCCTGCTCAGACCACAGCTATGTTGTGCTCATTTGGGAGAGCCATATATTAGGAAGGACGTTGATGAGCTGGAACATGTGCCAGAGAAAGTGGCTAAGATGATGAGAATTGTTGAGAGCGTCACACAATCAACAAGCGTTCATTGAGTGCCTACTGTATGTGAGACACATACCATACAATGATTTATTAAAGAACCTGGGCATGTGCTTTTTAGGAGATATAATTTAATTTTTTAAGGAATAAATTTTCATTGATGTCTTTTGTTTTTACATCACTTATATTTCTCAACATATCCCTGTCCTTGCCCTTCCCCTCTCAGAGACACAATCCTTTCAACAGAGACTATGAAAGTGGGGAGTGGAAAGGAGTCCACAAAAACTAAACAACATATCAAAAAGCCTGATAGTCTAGACAGCATTTCACATCCATGGTCCCCACCTCTACAAAGAAGATTGGGAGCTGTCTTCTCATAAATCTTTGGGGCCTAGCTTGGTCATTATAATTTCAGAGCATTCAATTTTGATTTGTTTTATAGCTGTAATCCATGTTGCTGTAATCATTCTGCCTGTTTCACTTTGCATCAATTCACACAAGTCTTCTCAAACTTCTCTTGGAGAAGGTTACTTTAAAGAACATGGTGCTTGAATCATGTTTAATAATAATAGAAGTTAAATATTGCCCATTCTGTGTCAGGGACTTTATGAGGAAACAGGCAGACGTTAAGTGACTTGCCCAGGGTTACACAGCTAGTGTACGGGGATGGATTTGGATTCAGATCCTCCTGACTCCCGCCCGGTGCTCTATCCACCTACATCAGCTACTGGTGTAGAGTTTTAAAGTAACTTAAGGGCATATTTACAGCTGATTAACTACTTTGAAGCAGCCTCACAGGGTGAATAGTTTTCAGTTGTTTTTCAGTTGTGTCTTACTGTGAACCCATTTGGGGTTTTCTCGGCAGAGATACTGGAGTGGTTTGCCATTTCCTTCTGTAGCTCATTTTACAGATGAGGAAACTGAGGAAACAGGGTTAAGCGACTTGCCCACGATCCCACAGCTAGTAAGTGTCTGAGGCCAGATTTGAACTCAGGAAGACTCCCGGGCTTGGCACTCTATGCACTATGGCGCCACCTAGCTGCCCATGAACAACAATAACACAGGTAGATACATCTTTCAACCACAGCATCTCTCAACAACCATCTCCCAAGCCATAGACAGTTTGCAGCCTGTGCTGGAAAAGGTAGTACTGGGAAGAAAGGAAGTGCAAATTAATCCCTGAAATACTGAAGTGAGGGCAATTACTCAACAAGAAGGTTGTGGGAATGGTGGGGGCCCTGAGGCCCCTTCCAGCAGAAGTGTTAAGAGCTGGTGCCAATCAAACACCCATGGTCCATCAGTCTAGTTCCCAGTCATCTCTAAATCATGGTAGTACTCTCCAGCCATCATCTCCATTTCCTCTCCACAGGAAACTTGGGATTCTACCCCTGGGACCTCCTGGCCTCTGTTCGATGAGCTTTTGCCCTTATCCAGGCCTCTACTTCCCTTCCTGGCCATCTCCAAATCATGCACTCTGTCTCTGGCCATCTTCCTCACCTCCAGGACCTGGCCATGTTTAGGCTGGTCAAAATAAGCTGGACCAGGAGGTCCTTGAATGCTAATGCCATCAAATAACTGAAGAGCTACCATGAGGAAAAGGGATTAGATTATTTGCTTGGCCCCACAGGATTATATGGAAATTGCAAAGAGACAGACTTATGCTTTTTTTTTTTAGTGGTGGTGGGAAACCAACTTTCCAATAATTAGAGTTATCCCAAAATGGAATGGACTGGCTTACCATATGAATGTTGTCCAACCCTCGGCAGCTAGGTGGTAAAGCCGATAGAGCATTGAGCCTGGAGTCAGGAAAACCTGAGTTCAATTCCTGAGTGAGACATGGCAAGTCATTTCATCTGTCTGCCTCAGTCTCCTCATCTGCAAAATCAGGGTGATAATAGCACCTACCTCCCAAGGATCAAGTGAGATTATATTTTTAAAGCACTTTGCAAACCTTAAAATTCCATATAAATGCTATCATTATTATTTTTTTCCCACCCTTACTGGAAGTCTTTGGGCATAGGTTGGACACCCATTTGTCAGGGATCTTGTAGAATGGTTTCTTGTTCACGTTTGTTGGACCAGGCCTCTGAAGTCCTTTCACAATCTGGGTTTCTGTGAAACAAATATTTGTTTCAGAAGAAATAGAAGCTGTGTTTTCCTTTGTTTAAACAAAGAACATCAATCTCAGGAGTCGTGTGCCAAGTAAATTGCAATTTCCATCCGTTCATTCATGAAATAAGTCTTGGAAATAAGGCACCATGCTAGCTAGGTGATATGTGACATGCAAAGCCAGCCCTACTCTCACAGAATTCTCGGTATGTGAATTCTGTTTAGCTTTTAAAGTCTTCACATCGCCTGGTTCTAACCTGTCTCCCCAACCTTACTGTACATCATTCCCCTCCCTGCACTCTGATCTGGCCAAATTGACCTTTGTCCTCCTTCTTTTAAAGGTCAAAATGAATAAATGAGTATTTTTTTTCACATTTAATTTTTATTTTATTTTTTCTCAATTACGTGTAACACAATTTTTAACTTTTTTTTTTAAATGTTGGGTTCCAAATTTTCTCCTTATTCCTTCCCTTCCCTCCTCCTTAAGAAGGCAAGCAATTTGACATAAATTATACATGTGTATTTATGTAAAACATTTCCATATTAGCCATGTTGCAAAAGAAAATTCAGACCAAAAAAAAAACCAAACAAACCCAAGAATAGTAACAGTTTTAAAAAGTTTGTTTCGATCTGCATTCACACTCCACCAGTTCTTTCTCTGGGGTGGCTAGCAGTTTTCATCCTGGTACAGCTAGACCACCTTCCTTCACCTTTTTTTTTTTCTGTTGATTCCTTTTATATTCTTGACCATTTATTTTTCCAGATGAATTTTGTTATGACTTTTTTCTAGCTCTATAAAATAAAAATTATTTGGTAATCTGATTGGTATGGCACTAAATAAGTAAATTAATTTAGGTAGAATTATCAGTTTTATTATGTTGCCTCAGGCTACCCATGAGCGATTAATATTTCTCCAATTGTTTAGATCTGACTTTATCAGTGTAAAAAGCATTTTGTAATTGTGTTCGTATGGTTCCTGGGTTTGTCTTGGCAGGTAGACTCTCAAGTATTTTATATTCTCTGCAGTTATTTTAAAAGGAATTTCTCTTTTTATCTCTTATTGCTGGACTTTGTTGGTAATATATAGAAATGCTGATTTGTGTGGCTTTATTTTATATCCTGCAACTTTGCTAAAGTCGCTAATTATTTCAGTTTGTTTTTTAGTTGATTTTGTGACGATTAAAAAATTTTGAGAGACATAGTTTCTGGGTACTTTAATCATTTTATTAATAAGGCCAGCAGGTTATTAGTGAAGGATGCTCATTTGGCTGCTTCTCTTAGACCGAAGATCCCTAATGGTGTTGAGGTCAGCTTTATATGCCTTTCAGAGAGAAGGTATTCTGGAGGGATGCCTAATCACCTCTGATTGGTTAATCAAATGGGAGGTGGGCTGTCTTGGGGTATGTGACTTAGGAGACATCAATTTCCATATCACTTATCTTGATAATAGGGAGAATCAACATTTTCCCTGGACCTGGCAGCAAACACAATGAGCAGGAAATACACCCATTAGCCAAAATTTAGAATTTCTTTTACTGTTTAATTAGCTCTTGGCCTGGGGAAATCTCTAAGAGAAATTTTCCACACTGGTTGGTTTCTGGTTGAATAAGTAGAAAAGGAGGAAAAGCTTAGTCCTAATACAATAATTCATTATTAAATGTAAGAGAGATACATTCCTTTCTTACAATTCTCTAAGTATACCATCATATCATCTGCTGGCCTCTGTTTTTCACACAGAACACACCATCTTCCATCTCCACACCACAAAAAATAGTGGTAAAGGGGAAGAGAAATACACCTCTCCCCCTCCCCTTCTGGATGCTGAAAATAGCAGGCCCAACTGGACCCCATCCTACAGCCCAGACCTAGGATCATAGATAGGGGCATTGAGTCCAGTCCCCTCATTGTACAGTATCTGAGGCAGGATTCAAGCTTAGGTCTTCCTGACCCCCCAGCACTTCAAGTCCATTGCTCTAACCACTGAACTGTCTCGTTTCCGGCCTTCCCCTTTCAGCCTGGTTATCTCCCAGTTCACCTACCTAAATCTGCCAGCAAATTTAGACCATCAATGTTCAAGTCAACTAAAAAACTTTCACTGTGTCTGGCTTTGTGATCCTGAAGGTCACATAACCCTTCTGTCTCCTCCATCTGGAAAATGGGTCTAACTATATTACCATCATTTTAAAAAATAGAAGTAAAAGCATAATTCCATCTAGAAATATAAACTATTGTAAAATATGTATATATATATGCACATTATATATATATATACATTATATATATACACATTATATATATATATATATATTTTTTTTAAACAATCCAGGCAATGTGTAAATTTAAGGAATTACTGATGTAATAGAGATTGTCTCCTTTCCATCCCCCACAGAGAATAATGTTACTGGCTTCCCTCACACTCCCACTCTCATTCTCCCTACTCTAGGTGTGGCAAGATGAAGCCCTGGGTAATTTGAAGAATCCCACCCAGTTATCCTCATGCAGACTTGGGTGATTAGAGGGCCCTCGTCATGCTGATTGCATTTCTGGGGTTTGCATACATCCTCAGAATGAATAGCCACCCATTCAGCGTTCTCTGTCCTGCTGTCCTTCTCCTTTTCATCAAACTTTTCTATAAAATAAACTCTTTGAAGCGGGTACTAGCCACCGGAGAGATGAAAATCCATTTCCTGAGTGGAGGCTATGAATCTAAAAGTAAGAAAATCCTATAGAGTGCACTTGGGCCCTGAGGGATTCACCTCTACCAATGCTAAAATCCATTTCACTGGATGGAAGAAGAGATAGGGGATAGACCTGTTACTTCACAGGAAGCTCCTTCTACCAATTCAGGCCAGCATCTCTCTGCAGCTTGGAGCCAGAGAGTCAGCTGGAACACTGAGGTTAGGTGACTCTCCCAAAGTCATACAGCCAGTGTGTATCTGAGGCAAGACTTGAACCCAGGTCTTCCTGGTTCAGATTTTCACTTTGGTTGATTCAACATTAGACAGTTCCTTTGAATCTTAATTCAGAGATAAAAGGGACTTTTAATCCAATATATAACAAAAAGGAATCTCCCTAATAACATACCAACAAGTGGTCATTCAGACCTGGCTTAAAGACCTCTAAGGAGAAGGAGCCCATCCCTTCTTTGTCTTTTGGACAGTTCTCTTGACATCAAGCCTCAATTTTCCTCTTTGTGACAAAGATGTTGTATTCTAAGATGTTAACTTTAATGTGCTCCCAAACAACATTATGTTTCTGTAATCTTTTTTTTTAATTATATATTCACTTTGCCTAATTTAAAATAGACACTTCACTTGGGGGAAAAAAAAAGACAGGAGTTCCTGAACCCACTCAGTGTGGTTTTAATCTCTTTGATTTGTGATATTACTAGAAAAGGATTAGGGGGGATTTTAGCATTAGGATTTGACTGCACACGGCTGTCTCACCAGGGGTTCTACAGTTAAGTGTGCCATCAAAAAGCTGGATGAGAAATTTAAGGGGAAAAAAAAGCCCCTGCACAGTCATTGTGTATGAAGATTAAATTAATTTGCCAAAAGGAATGACTTTTGTGCCATGGAAGATGCTCCTATAAAAAGGGAGTGAGGCAAGGGACAGAAACAATATACCTGGAGCAAATCTCAAAGGAAGGAGGACGTGCAGAATTCTTCCCAATCTTCCTCTTCCAAAAAAAAGGTAATGTGCTTTAGCCAGAACCCTTGCTTACGGCAACAGGTCCATGGGGACCTGGCGTACTATTTGTACGTGGGGTACTACAGGAAATGTCACTGATTCCAGAGTACATGCTTAACAAAGCAATGCTAGAAGGTAAGTGTGTGGGTGGGGGGGGTGTTCGGTGTTTCTAGGGGTGTGAGGATCTTAAGAGAAATTTACCATTCACCAGCTCCATGATCAGAACCTAGATCCAACTCCTCATTTAACAAGGCTTAGGGAGGTTAAGCGAATTGCTTGAGCTTACACAAGGGTCAGAGGTGGGATTTGAACGCAGGTCTTCATAGATCTATTCTTTCCTGCTCTTGGCTGAAGGAGCGTCAGAGAGGGCTAACCACTGGGTAAGTCACTCCCTCATTTTAGGGCACAGTGTCTTATCTCCCGCTGGACTAGGTCAAGCTCCCAGGGTGCATTGGGCCTGGCTATTGACAAACTCCTTAATGGACTCCAGGTCCTAGACCTAGGGCAACTCACCCTTCCAGACTTTCAAAGCTGAGGAGGTCATAGCCCTCTCCCTTCACTCCCTTCAGCCTTTATCCCTACAGCGGGGATAAAACCCGCGCAGGTGGAGGTGGTGACCAAGAAGGGGAGGGATGCCCTCTGGCCCCTCCCCCTGCCCCCGCCCCCTCCTCACACCTCCCAGGCTGCCAGAAGTCTCTTCCTGACTTCCTGACCAGCTAGAGCCTTCCTCATCTCCGTGACCTTCCAGAGGTGCTCACCAAATGCATTTGCTCTCAGGACTGGGCTTTTGTCAGCCCCGTTACAAAAAGACTTAAAATTATAATTAATAAAAGTCTGACAATTTAATGACATTTGTTAAGATAATTACTTAGCCTTCCTTTGACTTCTCTCTCTCTCTCTCTCTCTCTCTCTCTCTGTCTCTCTCTCTCTCTCTCTCTGTCTGTCTCTCCCTCTGGTGGCAAAGTGGAACTTGGGTATTTGAAATGCTTGGTGCTGGATTGGGGGATGGTTTAATTGTTGTCCTTCATTCTCAGAGGACCAAAATGACATCACTACGTCAGGGTCAAGGTATAGTGCATCCAACTGTGACTGATCAGACCAATACGAGCTTGGAATGCTCTACGGCCGGTCGGGCACAAATAGCCCGTATGAACCTTTGGGGTGGAGACATCTCTACATTTGTGCATCTCACATTTCTTTTGATAAGAGGACGGGATACCATATAACACAGTGTTAGTGAAAAGAATGCTGTTTTTAGAGTGAGGAGACCTGGGTCTGAATCCTTCCTTGCAGACTCAGTTGTATGATCATGGACATGTTCTGAGCCTCAGTTTCCTTCTCTGTAAAATGGAGGTAATCATATCATACCACACGCCTCACAGAGTCGTGGGGAAGGAAAATGCTTTGCGAACATTAAAATACCCTCCAAATATGACTAAATGTAATTATATATGATTAATCCTCAACTGCATTTGTAAAAATGTTAAGCAATATGTGATCTTATTCTATGAGAAGCTTTTCAGGATAGAGATGATGTCCTCTGTGACCTGGAGGGGAGGGGAGAAAGCCCTGGTTCTGTGGCCAGAGGACCTGGGTTCAAATCTCATCTCTCACTGCCTATTATCTGTGTGACCTTAGGCAAGTCCCTTGACCTTTAGGTCTCCATGTCCTTATCTGTATAATGTTATACTGGATGATGGAGCTCCAGGGTCTGAGACCCAAGAGTGCCTTGAGGTTGGCCATGCACTTTACCTGCAGGATCTCATTTGATCTATTAAATGAGACCAAGGAGGTAGGCTGGATGGCCTCTATGATTTTCATAATAGTCCTTTCAGGTAGGGACAGCTGTCACCCCCATTTTAGAAATGGGATCACCAAGGCTCACAGAGGTTCAGTCCTTACTATCTCTAGGGGTTTGATCCTTTAAACAGAAAATCATGGAGTATCAGAGCTGGGAGGGGCCTTGGAGGCCATTGCATAGGGAGGCGGAAGTCACCTACCCAAGGTCACCCTCTTCTATCTCAAGTCCCATGATTCAAAGATCATCCCCCTCACTGTAGCCCCCTTTCAATATATACACTTCCTCCAATGGAAAGTGGCATTTCCCAGACAACGGAAGGTGCGTGTGGTCCTCACTGTGAAAATCTGGGGGCTTGGAGGACATTTTTAATATTGGTAATGATTTTTAATGCTAACATTTCAAAGAATAAAATAAGTGTATATCAAAAATACTGACCTCTTTGGTCATTTTCAGGGACATGAAGAAGTAAGTTTTCAACTTACTCTATTCACCTATTACTAGAATCTCCAAATGTATATATATATCCAGACCTATCTATAAATTTATAGATTCTAGCAATATAGTTCCAATCACAAAGGAGCGATGGCTAAACTGATTTGGGGAAGGCTGCTGTAAGAGAATAGGATGGGCTTGAGGAGGAAAGATGACTAGGGTTTGGAGATCCAAGAAAAAGAAAAGAACAAATGATTTGGTGAATGTGGGGAAGAGGTTGCTGAGAAATCCAGGCTTCTGAGTTCCACCCTAGACTTTGCCACCCACTTGCTGTACGGGGACTAATTACTATGTGTCTCATGCTTGGCTGCTCTTCTCAGCAATCGTGCGGGAGACTTTGTCCTGTCTTGCAAGGTTAGCTTAACTCATTTCTGAGCTCTTTGCCAACCCCAAATAGTTTGCCCTCTCATTCAGTGCTACTTCTTCAGGTTTGGATTTTCTTCCATTTTTTTTAATGTCCCACAGAATGGAACTGGCCCCGAAGCTCTTAGCTGGATGCCTTCTCCTGACTGTGTGTGTGATGATCAGCTCTGGCCAACACTGGTCCTATGGCCTTCGCCCGGGAGGGAAGAGGGATGCTGATAACCTGATCGAGTCATTCCAAGAGGTGTGTTTGCTTGCTACTGATCTCTTGAAGAAGAGGTGATGAGGGACATAGGCTAGGTGGTACAGTGGTCTTGGAGTCAGAAGGACCTGAGTTCAAATCCAGCCTCAGACACTTCACACGTACTTGCTGTGTGACCCTGTGCAAGTCACTTAACCCCAATTGCCTCACCAAAAAGTGGAAAAAAAGAAGAGGTGATGGACTCAGGGTGCAGTAGGAGGCACATTGGACATGGCCAGGGCAGGACTTGGTGTGTCTTGAATATCCGTATTTTTTTGTTGTTGTGACTCTCTGAGCCCCCCAATTTGGGGTTTTCTTGGTGGAGATACTGGACTGGTTTGTCATTTCCTTCTCCAGATGAGGAAACTGAGGCAAACAGAGCTAAGTGACTTGCCCAAGACTGCACAGCTAGTAAATGTCTGAAGTCAGATTTGAAAGTATATCCTCTTGACCCCAGGCCTGGAGCTCTATCCACTATGCCACCTAGCAGCCCTATGCATATTTGTTACAAGAGCTTTATTTTTTTCTCCTCCCCCACAAAGGAGAAGGGTGGGGGAAAGTGGGAGAGACAGAAAATAGATTTTAGTTGGGTGAAAAAACTGTTAGTGAAAATGAAGAGGTATATTTCCCCTGTTTAAAAATGGCACTTATGTTATTTAATTCAATTCATCCAAAATGTGTTAAGCACTTACCATGTGCCTATCAATCAACAAACATTTATTAACACCCACTATCTGCCAGCAACTCTTCTAGGTTCCAGGGCCCTCAAGGAGCCCATATTCTATTGGGGGAGAAAAATGTACATCCAGAAGCAAATGCAAAAGGAGCCATTTTTGGAAGGGAGGGTGGGCACAAGTAGCTTGGGTGGGTAGGTCAGGAAAGTTCTTATAATGTAGCTAGGTGGTTCAGATGTGTGCCCTGGTCAAACTCCACCTGGAGTATTCAGTACACTTCTGGTTGCCACATTTTGAGCAGCTAGGTGGCGCCATAGTGGATAGAGCACTGGGTTTGGAATCAGGAAGACTCATCTTCCTGAGTTCAAATCCAGCCTCAGCCACTTCCTAGCTGTGTGACCCTGGGCAAGTCACTTCACCCTGTTTGCCTAAGTTTCCTCATCTGTAAAATGAGCTGGAGAAGGAAATGGCAAACCACTGCAGTATCCTTGCCAAGAAGACCCCCAAATGGGGTCACGGAAAGTTGGGCATGACTGAACAACACTACATTACTGCCACATTTTAGGAAAGATACTGATGAAGTGGAAAGTGTCTAGAGCAGGACAATGAGGATGTTCAAGCCCCTTGAGCCCAGGCTGTAAGAGGATTGGTTGAAAGGCCTGGGGAGTTTAATTCCAAAACAGAGAAGACTCAGCAGAGACATGATAGCTAAATTCAAGTATTTGAAGGCTAGAAGAGAGATTGGACTTGTTCTGTGTGCCATAGAGGGCAGAACCCAGAGTGATGAGGGGAAGAGGTAAAAAGGAAAATTGCAGAAAGATATAAAGGGAGAAAATGCCTTCTTAACAATGTCATGGGTGACTCAATGGATAGAACACCGACTCTGAAGTCAGGAGGACCTGGGTTCAAATTTGGCCTCAGACCAACCACTTCACACTTACTAGCTGTGTGACCTGGGCAAGTCACTTAACCCCAATTGCCTAAAAAAACCCAAAAAACAAAAAACAAAAAATAATGACATGGGCTGCCTCAAGACATCATGGGCTCCTCCTCACTTGTAGACTCTTGAAGAGAAGCCTGGAAAGCCACTTGGCAGCTGTGGGATGTAGAATGGGGAAAACTCTCAGAGATTAGATGGCCTCTGAAATCTTAACCATATTCTGAAATTCTGTGATTCTGGGGGCATATGTGAAAAAAAGAAAGAAAGACAGAGAGAGAGACAGAGACAGAGAAAGATTTCAAGGTAGCATGTTTAAGCAAGGGCAGTATTTGGGGTCCATTTGCATAGAGATAATTGAGCCCAAGGGATCTGATGAAATTTCCAAGAGTAGGTCTCATTATATCAGCCTTGAGTCAAGTCCCTTTGCAAAATGGGGAGTTTTCACAGAATTAAGCCAAGCCACTTACCTTTCTGACATATTTGCCATCCTCTTTCGGCGCCCTTAAGATTCACCTGCCCTGAAAGCATGCAATTTCTTAACCATGGAAATATACTTCCAGTCTATTGTCTGTGTGCTTTATTATTATTATTATTTTTATTTTCAGTTCCAAATTCTCTCCCTTTCTCCATGCATTGAGAAGGCAAGAGATATAATTCCTTTTATACATGTGAAGTCATGTAAAACATATTTCTGTATTAGTCATGTTGTAACACCAATAAAAACAAAAAGCAAGAAAAACAAAAAAAGTTTTAAAAAATTTGCTTCAGTCTCTACTCAAAGTACATCAGATCTCTCTCTGGGGATGGATAGCATTTTTCTTCACAGCTCCTTTGGAACTGCCTTGGATCATTGTATTGATCAGAGTAGCTGAGTCTTTCCCAGTTAGTTATCATTATAACATCGCTGTTACTATGTACATGGTTCTCCTGGTTCTGATCCCTTTAGTTTGCATCAGCTCATATAAGTCTTCCTAAGTTTTTCTGAAACCATCCCCTTCATACAATTTGCTTCCCATTGAACACTCCTGTGTGCATCTCGTGGGTCTGGTCCCATTATTTTGGAAAGAAACTTCCCCAAGTTCTTTTTCTACTTGTCTAAGAATTTTGTTGTTTGTGTTCAGATGGCCAATGATGTGAACCAGCTGGCAGAGCCTCAGCATTTTGAATGCACCATTCACCAGCCACGTTCACCACTCCGGGATTTAAAGGGGGCTTTGGTGAGTAAAGCACAGAATTCCCAGATTCTAGAGTTGAAAGGGCCCGGGGACAACCTCTCATTCCTTTTTGAGGCAGGAGGTCCTCTTAAATCAGAAATTCTTAATTTGGGGTCCACAGATAGATTTCTTGGGGTTTGTGAACTTGTAGGGAAAAAAACGGCTTCCTTATTTTCACTAACATCTAACTGAAATTTAGTGTTTCTTTCAGTTATATTAGATCATTATTCTGAGCAGGGTCCATAGGCTGTACCAGGTGGTATGCCACAACAGTCCTTGATGCTCTGAAAGGTGAAGAACTCTCTTCTCTAGAAACCCTAACAAGTAATCCCCCACCTTCCCCTTTGGACAGGGCACCCACTTTCTCCCAGGGTAGTTCTTGTCCTTATTGAACACTCTTGTTGCTAGAAAGAGTTTTTTTTTTTTAATTTTTCTCCCTTTTTCTTATTACTCTTAGCATCTAGCAGAAGACCCTGCACACAGAAGGTATTTTAAAATATTTGGTGAACGAATTAATGAATGAACTCTTCCTTGTAAGCCAAAATCTACTTCCCTTAATCTCTCTCCACTGGCCCTAGATCTGACATCCAGAGCAATACAGAACAAGCCTGCTCCCTCCTCTGCCTGACACTCCTTCAGATATATTGAGCATTATTAAGTGGATGAAAAAGACAATAATTTGGCATTATTAGATATATTTGGGATTATTAGAGGCGGTTATATAGCACAGTGGATTGAGCACTGGACCTGGAGTCAGGAAGGCCTGAGTTCAAATCCTGCTTGCTAGCTTTGCTACCCTGGGCAAGTCACTTAACCTCTGCTGCCTCAGTTTCTTCATCTGTAAAATGCACATCATCATAGCACCTCCCTCCCAGATCAGATGAGATAATATTTATCAAATGCTTTGCAAACCAAAAAGAGAGCTGTCACATTTAATAATGATAGCATTTATATAGCTCTTTAATGTTGGCAAAGTACTTAACAGATATTATTCCATTTGATCCTCACAAGAACCCTGGAAAGAAGTTGTTATTATTATCCCCATTTTACAGATAAGGACATCAAGGCTGAGGAAGGTTAAGTGACTTGCTCTGGATCACACAGCTAGTTAGATGTCTAGGGCAGGATTTAAACTCGGGTGTCCCTGACTCCAAGTCTGGTGCCCTATTTATACCTATCCCCAAGTCTTCTTTGCCCCTGTCTAATTGAGCCCGGAGGGGACTGATGCCACACAGTTACTGGAAGAGCCAGGATTCAAACTTGTGTTCTCTGGCTCCAAATCCAGTCTTCTTCTTACTACATCATGTTATTCTACTTCCCTTTAGTTTATTGGGGTTTTTTTGGTTTGTTTGTTTGTTTTAGGCAATTGGGGTTAAGTGACTTGCCCAGGGTCACACAGCTAGTAAGTGTTAAGGGTTTGGTCTGAGGCCAGATCTGAACTCAGGTCCTCCTGACTTCAGGGCCGGTGCTCTATCTACTAGGCCACCTAGCTGCCCTCCTCCCTTTAGTTTACAAAATTCAACTAAATCCACTGAATTGTGATACTACACAAAGGAGTCTGCCATAATGGCCTCATTCCACAGACACAAGAAGAAGCTGGTCATGTCTTTTGATTGCTTTGGGAAGCCAGTAAAGTCAATTATGTTTAATGCATACCCATATATCATTTTTCAGGCCAGTCTGATCGAAGGAGAAGCTGAGAGGAAGAAGGCTTAACTCCACTGGGCCAAAAGAATTTCCCAACATAGCTTTGTAGTTGAAATAGTGACCCATTTAATGACGACTGTCAAAATGTGCTGTGATACATTTGGAAGCATCTCCAATCCAAGGCATGTTTCTGCATTGAAAATATCTTGGAATTGAGGGCCCCTTTCTGAATAAAGTACTTATCAATGTTTCATCTGATTCTGCTTGTTTAGCTCTTTTGACCTGGGACTGAGAGACTTGGGGGTGAAAGCTGTGATGAGCAATAATCCTTCTGTATCATTCACCATCCTGTCAAAAGTTATACTCCTTTTCGCACTCATATCTTTACTTCCCAATATCTGTAATGTCTCATAATTTACTTTAACATCATGGGTCAATCAATCAACAAATATTTATGAAGCACCTACTATGTGTCAGGTACAGTGCTTGGTGCTCAGGATATAAGACAAAAATATCCTCCTGTATCCATTTTTCATAGCCAACTCTTGCATATGGCACCCGTTGCTCAGCCCCAGTGAGCCATAACTAACCTTTGGTTATTCCACACATAGTCTGTATCTCCAGGTCCCAGAGTGGGAGAGAGGGTGGGGACGGGCTCCTTTAGTGAACAGAGTAACAGGAGTCACATATGTTGAGTTACAGAAGGACTCAACAGGCTGAAAGAATTTTGTGTGTTTCTCTCAACAACTAGAAACTTCTCTCAGTAGACTCATCTGTTATTCTTCTGGGGGGTCCCACTTGCAGAATGCATTTGGAGGGTGGTTCCATTTTTGATTTAACTGTTCCATCCCACCCCCCACCTTACCCTTGGGTCTGGAGGGATACTAGGTGACATCTAAGAAACATCCCTGAGGCACTTGAGGCCGGATCCACTGAGACTAATCCTCACCTGTAAGATATCCTTTAGGAGCATGTAGTGTAGACGATCTGTGGTCCTATCAGCCAGACCTTGTGATGAGCTGAGACAGAGGATACCATGAACCCTTTACTTTTTAAGACCAAAGCGTTTCAGATGGGGGTGAGGCGGGGTGAGGAGGGTGTGATCCTCTACCAGTATAGTCAAGACAATGTTTACTCTCAAGGAACTCATAGTCTAATTTGTTGCTATTATTATCCTGTCTTTTCAGGTGCATCTGACTCTTTGTGACCCCATTTGGGATTTTCTTGGCAAAGTGGTTTGCCATTTCCTTCTCCAGTTAATTTTACAGATGAGGAAACTGAGGCAAGCAGGGTGAAGTGACTTGCCCAGGGTCACACAGCTAGTAAGCGTCTGAGGCCGGATTTGAGCTCAGGAAGATGAGTCTTCTTGCTTCCAGGCCCAGCACTCAATGCCCCATGGTGCCGCGTAGCGGCCCTCTCACTGGAGTAGACAATGTATAGAAGAGTCCAGCTGCAGAGCCAATGGAAAGACCCAGAAGCCTTAGGGGGCCTGTAAGAACAGCAAGGCCCAGGCGTCCTCAGGCAGGGGCAGGTTTGCCACCACTTGGGAACCTTGAACCCAATAGCTTTCATTTCTTTTCCCCCTTTTGACAAAGCATCCATTTAATCTACATGTGTATGAGTAATCTTTTCTGAACACGTGAAGTGGGGAAATTGGACTCTCCGTGGGCTGGGAGCATCAGCTAATTTAGTGATTAATTATGATGGGATTAAATCATACACATTTAAATTGAAAAAGCTAGACAGAAACCCAGGAGGAGTTACCACAGGGGACTGGGGCTGAGAGGGCCCACTGGTTATCCAGCTCAACGCTAGAACCTAGGAGTTGTTGAGGAATGCAGTGAAAGCGAGATGGAGCGCCATCTGGTGTCACGCGCAGGTACTGCTCTCCAGATGGCCATTTTAGAAGTCAGGGGAAATGTTGGTCCTGGTCAAAATTTCTAAAATCTAAGTTGGTTGATGAGTTGTCTTTGCATCCATATTGGTCTCTTTAGACAACTCCCTCGGGGGCAAGTAGATGGCACAGTGGATATAGTGCTGAGCCTGGAGCTTGAGTTCAAATCTGACCTCAGATATTTGGGTAAGTCTCTTAACCCAGTTTGCCTCAATTTCTTCATCTGTAAAATGACATGGAGAAAGAAATGGGAAACTACTCCAGTATTTCAGCCAAGAAAACCCCAAAAGAACTCACAAAGAGTTGGACATGACTGAAAAATGACTAAACAACAACAAAAAAAACTTCCTTTTTTTTTCTGTGAAATCCTACCTAATTTTTGAATCTTTTGAAAAATCTACTCACAAAATCTGAGTTGCGTGTCAGATCATATACAGCTTCCCTGTGATAAAGACAGCTGGATCATAGATTCTAAGATGGACTGGTTATTTCCCACTGCTTCCCCCAACTCCATAATGTCCACACCAGCTTCTGTTTATAGGTAAAAATAGTGTAAAATATTACAGTTCCCTCTCATTACATCATCTTTCTCAGTGCTCCCGGCCCCCCTGGACTAGCCTGAGGGGCCCCTAGTCCAAACCTCTCATTCTGTAGAGAAGGGAGAATGAGTGACTTGTGTTGGGTCAGCTGAGTTTCCTATTGCCACAAGCTGCAGATTGGTCTAACTGCTTCAAGCCCCCCCCCCCCAGCCCATCCCCTTCTCCAGCCCATCCCCCACTCAGCTGTATCTACTGAAAGCACTGGTCTGACCAAGCCCCTCGCCAGTCCCCAGTTCACTCAACTTCAGAGCCTTCCTATCACTCCCGCGATCAAGAGCAAGATTCTGCTTGCCTTTCCAAGCCCTTCATACCCGGTTCCCATACCTTGCCAGTCTTCTTACACCTTCCTCACTGCCATGGCCTCTGCAGTCCAGTGACCTTGGACCCTGCAGGAATGTAGTCATGGACTGTTCTTCACACAAGACCCCCCATTTCCTGACTGGCCATCTTCTCATGCCTTGAATTCTCTCCTCTACTCGGCACCTCCCGGCACCCACCTAAAATTCTCCCTTTTGTAACTGATCTTTCTTAATGCTAGCTCCTTCCCTCTGAGACTATCCACAGTTAGCCTTTTACGTAGCTTCTTTGTACAGTCATTTGCCTGTCATTTTCCCCGTTAGACTACGAGCGCGTTGAGCACACAGACATTCACCGCCCTTAGCACAGTGCCAGATATACAGTGGGTGCTTAATCAATGCTTGTTGACATCACTTTTAATGAGAACAGATAAAGGGCAAAAGTGAATGAGTATATATGATGTGCTCAGCAGAATGGAGAGGAACGCAGTTTTCATTGGTCATTCACTCAAAAACTACATTTATTCATTCATTTACTTAAAAAAACTGCATTATTTACAAATTGTACAATTGTTAATACAGTTCTCAGAAAAGAAAAAGAAAATGGCACCCACTTGTTTATGTACCTTATTTACCATCCCAGAAGTCACATTCTGGATTCCCAAAGATGAGGGCTCCCTTCGCCCAAGTGGAGGCTGGCAATGCCGGCTGGCAATGCCAGTGGAGAAACATCCCAGGTCTCCGACTCTAGCCCAGGAAAGTGCCTCTCACCATAACCCTGGGCCTCAGAGGGGAGCGCTGGCCTACAGTGGTTTCATTTGAAATGAGTGGTCCAACTGATCCAAGAGAAAGATGTTCATTCCCTTGAGAAGCTGTAGGAGGCGCTGGAGAGCGGGTTGGATCGACATCTGGAATTGGAGGGTTTAGAGATGGAGGAACCTCAGGCATCATCTAGCCTCACCCCGCCCAACCCCCCTTACCCCTTTAAAAATGAGAAGCCCATTGCTTCCTCTGCCTCATGACCCTGAGCAAATCCTTATACCTTCCTAAATCTCAGTTTAGAGATAATAAGGGGATAACATTGGCCCTACCTGGACTATTGTGAGAAAAGTACTTTATAATGCCAGAGAAATGCGAATTATTATTATTATTGAAGCAACATTTTTCTCCCTCTGCCAATGTGGAAACCATTTCAGATACCTAGCCCCCCGCAATGGTCTTGTGACTTCATTACCATTGGGAGTTCCACCGAGATGAGACATTCCCTCCCAAAGCAGATCAGCACCTACTCCCCTACCCACAGCACTAGAGTTGTCTGGGGTTCTCAAGGAGGTTACAGGACTGGCCCAACATCACCCAGAAAGGATGCTCCCAAGGTCTTTCCGCCAGCTCTTTCCCTTTGTATCAGGCTGCTTTGATAATACGTCTTTAGATCTTTACGAATCTAAACATCTGCAACCTAAAAGGATTCTATATATAAATACATATACATATATGTATATTGATGTACATACAGATCCACACCTGTTTATACATATGGGTACACATGTGAATACATGCATACATGTATGCACATACATATCTTTACATATACACGTACATATGGATGAAATAGTTACCAATGGATCAGGCATCCATTTAGAACAATAGAATATTAAAATCAAAAGAGTCGTTAGAGATCATGTAATGCCAGCCCCTTTCATTTTACAAATAGAGACATTTTAGGCAACATGAGACAGCGCATTTGTGGCAGGCCTGGCCAAGAAGCCAGGCCTGCCAACTCCCAGGGCAATGCTACATGGTACTATCTGATTTGTGAAGATTTTACTGAAAGATTTTGTTGAAAAGATCAGGCATTTTTGTGAAAAAGGATAGCTCCTTTGGTGGGAGGAAAGAGAAAAATACAAGAGAAAATTTAAGCAATGTAAAAAAAAGTTCAATACAAATTTACAGAAATCAGATAACATAAAGGAGTTAGAGTAGCTTGAAAAATAATAGTAATCATTACTGAAGGTATTTGGTCAGATTTTACATGAAATCCTATACAATCCCCAAGATCTAAGATGCAGTGGGAGCCAGATTTGTGTGTAACTAGCGTAGGGTGGTCAGGACTTTGCCACCAGGGCAGGACACTGTGAGGTGCTGACCACATCCTGGGACACATTTCCTTCTTCTTGGGCTGTGGCCCAGGTGAGCCTTCCACTGAGCCCAGGTGCCAGTGCTGCAGGTTATGACAATGGAAGGATTGTTCTCAAAAACATCGACTTTGAGCTGGAGGAGATTTTAGACTCCATCTTGTCTGAACCCCTCACTTTATAGATTAGGAAACTGAGGCCCAGGGGAGTTGAGTGACAGGATCTCATCTCTTAGAATATCCCCTCCCCTGAGACTCCTAGGGAGCCACACAAAGTCATCCATGGGCTTTGTTCTCAGGCTATTTTGAGCCTGGAGTCAGGAAGACCTGAGTTCAAATCTGGCCTCAGACACTTACTAGCTGTGTGACCCTGGGCAAGTCACTTAACCCAAATTGCCTAAAAAAAAAAAAAAAGAAAAAGAAAAAAAAAGAGAGACAGAGACAGAGACAGAGAGCATGTGCCTATGAACCATGGCTTCACAGGGATATCCAAGGTGAGTAGATGCCTTCCAGTGAAGCAACCCTGGGAAAAGGCGAGGAACAAAGCTCAGGAAGGCGTCATTTCTCTAAAGGAAAGCTACCAGTCAACCAAAGCCATAGAACACTTCAGAAAATCAATTCCAGGTTTAATTTAAAAATAAATAAATAACAGCAAATCTCAGCAAAAATTTCCAGCCTTCTCAAAGCATCTTCCCTAGCTATGGGTTTCCGGAAGCCGCCCAGTGGTCACACAGAATCTCAGAGCTGGGGGGATGGCCCCAGTTCCCTAATTCAACCCCTGCCCCACAGGACTCCCCATTACAACTCAAGTGCACGTGATAAATGGTCACCCAACCAAGGCTTGATGATGCCCAATGAGGGAGATCCCACAACCACCCGAGCACTTCACTGGTGACAGCTTGAATTTTCAGGACATCTCCTTCAATCGAGCCCAAAACCCCTTTAACAACTTGTATCCACGGCTCTAGTTCTCCCCTCTGGAACTGAGGAGCAAAAGTCTACTCGTTCTTGTCTGCAACAGCCAAGTAAACCCTTGAAGAAAGGCATCTTTCGCACCCCTCCCCCCACCAAACCTTCTCTTCCCCAAGCTTTCCTAGCTCCTTCAATCGACCCTCACAGGGCAGGACCTTGAAAATTAGGGTTGCCTGGTAGAACGGTGTGGGCCTTGGAACTCCAGGCTCATCACACCATAGCAAAGGAAAAGCACTCTTCGCCCTTCTGCTGACTGGAGCTCACACATGCTTCCACCACAGAGTGGAAATTACATCCGGGCACGGCCAATGCTGATTAGCACAGCATGACCAGACAGTCGACGAATGGACTGGCAAGCCTTGTAAGCTCTCAGACGAAAGTGTGGGAGGGCCTGGTTATTGACGTGTTTGGATTGTTCTAGACATGGCAGACCATGTTGGCAGCTTGTGAAGCGGGGTGATTGTTGGGGGCTGCCCTTTTTTTTTTGCCAATGTCATAGACACCTAATGTCAGAAATTCCATTCCATGCTAATGATTAGAATATATGGTCCCATAGCTAACTCTCTTCCTTTACAATCCTCTTCTGCTTTCCACAATCTTCACTGAATTCTATGCATTTAATGGGTTGTGGTGCGAGCATGTGTGGTAGAGGGGCGGGGGGGTTAGAGAACATAGTTTCCATTAATATGGAAAACACTTGATTTCCAGATAAAATGCAGGCAGAAAGGCCACAGATCCATCAGTCCTCTGAGCACCACAGTCAGCCCACCAGACAGCTGGGGGCACCCTCAATGTTTCACAAGGCTGTGGTCCAAGTTTCTCTTTGGCCTCCTGCACGGACCAGTTCTCTACCTTTAAGTAAGAGACTGAAGTGTGGGGACTTTGGGGGCTGGAAGGAATACCAAGAGCTCCAGACCCCCTCCTGCCAACCGTGCATTGTCCATCTGCCCTCCTGAAAGTCTGCGTCTCATCCAACCCCCTTGTTTTACAGGTGAGGAAGCTGAGGTTTGGGAAGGGCAGTGACTCTGGTAGGTCACAAAGACAATGGCAAAGAGAGGCCTCCGAGTGCAGGGGTCTTTTCATGATGTCTATCACCCCCGAATACCAGTCTCCTGGGGTGGGGGCTTGAGACTGGGTCAGTTTCTTGCTTTTCTGGTTTTCTCATCCAGGCTCATTTCCTTTCAGGGGTAGGGGAGAGGGAATGAAGGATGATGATACTAAAAGAAGGCAGGGGGAAAAACCAAATCACCAATTTTTTCCACTATCTCTGTGCCCGAGGCCCTTTCTTGACTCTTTCTGCTTTTAAAGGAGGGCTTCTTACCCTTTCTGATCTCCTGGACCCCTTTCTCGGTGTGGTGAAGCCTAGGGGCACCTTCTCAGGATAATATTGGTCACCCATCTTCATAACTGAAGGAAATGCTAAATTTTAGAGCTTAGTGAAAATGATGATTATCATTTTTTCCCCCATCTAAGTGCATGGACTTCTGGTTAAAAACTCTTGTGTCTAAGAAAGACCCAATTACACGGGAAGGCAATGACTTCAGGTGGAGTCCCATGTACGTGGGATAATTCCAGGGGGCTCAAAGTCATTCCATTTTTTCTGCTAAAACCCGGAATGGGCGGGACACCTCCCCATCTAAACACTCTACGCACACTTAGTCTTCATCAACTTAAAAAGTCCAACTTAAGTACACTCCCTTCATGGAGCCTCTTCTGATGCCCCTTCTCAGCCCTATTGGAAACGGTCTTGTTGGATGATGGTTCTTGGTGCAAAGTGACTTGCCCAGGGTCACACAGCTAAGAAAGTGTCAGAGCCTCCAAATATTTATGAGCCACCTGCTACATGTAGGGAGAGAGGAAATGCAGCTGACTGGATGGAGACCTGGCCTCAAAGCCAGGAAGATGGGTTCAAGCCCTGCTTCTGACCCATACCGAGCAGGGCCAAATCACTTAACCCTCAGTACCCCCAGGCACCTCTACGACTATGATCCTGAAGGGCAGTTGTGGATCTGTGTGGACAGGAGATCCCCACTTCACAGGCTCAGACCAAAATAGACACATTTTTAGGGTAGGCTCTGGAGTTTCTTATAAATTTCTCAATTCCATGGAGGAGTTAAGGGGCTCACTTTGGGGAATTGTTATAGATCTTATAAGGCAAAATCAAATGTGTGGAAAAGGAAAGTCCTGCCGAATATAGAAGCATGATTGGGCCACTGAGTCATAGAAAGGGGACGGAGGAGACTGACATTCAGACTCCATGGAAAGTGAGATGGAGGAGACTGAAGTCGGCCTCACTGGGGCAGTGACATCCACACCTAGGCTCTACAGTCTACTTCACACCAGCTCAGAGGAGGTAATGCAATGGGACTGTGTGTGACTGGTCGTGTGACAAGTGAGAAAGTAGAGGCAGTTACAATAGAATAAAGAACCTAGGGAGGGAACTTGCCTCTCCAGGCTCCATTCTGGCCAAGCTCTCTCTCCTCTGCATCTATACTTGAAGTGCTGTCTTCCCCCATGAGAACGTAAGCTCCTGGAAGGCGGCGACAGTCTTTCTAATTGTGTTTGTATTCCCAGTACTTGGCACCATGCCTGGCACACAGAAAGTGTTTAATAGATGTTTGTTAACTTGACGGAATCCCCAGAACTGAAGGCCACCAGTCAGGTAAGGGATGCAGACTCCCAGGAGAGCAGATAAGATCCTTGATGTAACCAGATCATCTGGAAGGTTTTCCATGTAGAAGTTCTTTGCTTTTAGCTTTTGGTATAATCAGAATTTAATATTATCTCAACTATTTAAAAGTCTTTGAGTTCTTCTGGCTATTGGAGTGGGGAAACCCCACCCATCTTTTCATTCCAATTCACAGCCATGATCAACGTGGCTCCTTGTAAGCTGCCCACAAACTCACGGAATTAGGGGATTTTAGAGATATCTCAGCAGCCCTCTAGCCAAATCCTCCCTGAACAGGTATCCCCCTTTTACATCATTGCCAAAAGGTGGTACACCCACCCTTACCTTGGACTCATTCCCTTTTCTCAAAGGGCACATCATACATATTAATGAATTATTGTTACTTTGGTTACAGAAAATGGCCCTGATGTGTGGATATCTCATTGTTTAGGTACATGGGAGGGGGTATGTCCATGAGGAAGGGAACCCAGACTCCAGTGCTGCTTTTCAGAAGCGAAGCAAGAAATGCCTCTCATGGCCAGGGAAAGGAGTCAAGGGTCACTCTGGATAACTAGTTGGCAGGAAACTCTTTGGAGGCCCAAATGGCTGTGGGCTGAAGGTAGGTGCTTAACGATCACGTACTGGCTGTAATCAATTTTGCAATTCTGCAAGTGAGTGAAGAAGGTGTGAGATGGCCTTGGAACACGGCTTTAGGGGAAGCTTTCGAAAGAATCAATCCAGGTTCAAGGTCATCCCAGATGAGAGGGGATGGAAAACAAGGACAGTGGTGCCATTGCCTTTTGGGGACGGGTCTTGAGACGGACTGTCCACGTGGGCAGCTCCCGAAATACTAGACAGGTACTGAGGAAGAGCAGGGCCTTTATTGTGATCCTGGCTCCGATGAGAGGACTCCGGACTTGCGGGCCTTGGGAGGTGGCGGTGGTGGGCCCTTGGCTTCTCGACGGACGGGAAGCGGGGGTGCAACCTGCGAGAGCAGATGCATAATGGGGTAGGGGTAAGAGAAAAGGATTTTTCTTCCTTATTCCTAACCCAAGTTTAGTTATTTCGTTATTATATTTTGACAGTCCCAGACCAACCGGGCCATGCTTCAAATCCCACACAGCCATACACTATCCATGTTAGCCATCTTCTTGCCACGGGCCTGGCCTGGCTGTCATGTGCATACCCTCCTCCCCCCTACCCATTTTTCACTTCTTGTTCTGGGAACATTAACAAAAATTAATCAAAATTAATAAAAAATTAATCATGTCTTCTCTAGACCTCTGTTTATTACCTTTGTGATTCCCCAGAGCTAAACTCCCTTCCCTGATCACTCCCCTAGGGATTGTCTTGATTTTGTTGTTTTACCCTCAGTTTGGAACCTCGTTATTGACTAATAAATCTTTTTCATTTATTCATTCCTTCTCTCACTCATTCATTCCTACCTTTTTTTTTTTAACTACTGTGCATCTTCAGATTTTGGTTGATGGAATACAATATCCATCTGCAAAGGTTTGCATAAGGAACAAAAAGTGCAAGAAGGATTCCTTCTCCTTCTTAATACTGCCTTCTCCACCCCTGGGTAACTCAAACACACACACACACACACACACACACACACACATGCACATACACAATCACTTGCATTTAGGTAGCACCTTCAGGTTTACAAAGCACTTTCCTCACAACCTGGCACAGTGGGTAGTACATGCAAGCTCATTTTACAGATTGGTAAACTGAGGCTTGCATAGAGCTGAACTGAGGGGATAACCCAGAACATCTGTCACTCTGAGGTATTGAAATTTAAGACGTTATTTCTCTTCCTGGGGAGGCAGCATGGAACAGTGGATAGAGGGATGGCCTCTGGGTCAGGAAGACTTCAATTCAAGTCTTGTCCCAGGTACATACTAGCTGTGTGACCCCAGGCAAGTCACTCACCCTCTCTTAAGCTCAGTTTCCTCATCTGTAAAATGGGGATAATAAAACCACCTAAAACAGCTTTTATTAAGTGCCTTTTATGTGCCAGGCACTGTGCTTTATAACTCTTTATAAGTGCTTTATAACTCTTATCTCACTTGTTATTACCTGCATTTTATAGATGAGAAAACTGAGGCAGACAGAGGTTCAGGGTCACACAGACGGTACGAGGTTGGGAACACACACATATATGGCTTTGTGAACTATAAGGCACTGCATAAATGTTAGCCATCATAATTGTTGTTATTAGTTTTGTTCTGACTGATGAGCTTCTGTCTTATCTTGAACAGAACCAAGGTTCCACACTAGTCAGCAGGCATTATCAAACCTAGCCGCCATGTGAGGTTCCTGCCTCTCTCCTTTGTACGTCTCTTTTCTTTTCCTGGGATAGAGTAAGTCCCTTGAGGGCAGATGCTATCCTGGTTGCCTATATTTGTATCCCTAGTTTTGAGCACATAGTAAATGCTTAATAAATGTCATTCATTCACTCATTCATTTATTCATTCACTCATTCATTCATTTATTCACTATTAACCACTCAGAGACCTAGGCAATTCTCCAATATTGTAAGCTTCAGCATAATTGCTGATCTGCACCAGGAGAGGGGATTTCCCCACTAGGAGCTCCCCCAAATCCATCAAGTCATGGGTCCTGACCCATTTTTCATCCCACCCTGTCTTGAGGAGAAGATGGGTGACGTGGCCTCTATTTTCAATGAGAGAAGAAGGCTGCTTGCTCGTTCCAGAAGTGAAACAGGAGCCATTCAGGTAGGACTGTCTCTTCTCAAAGCAGCCTAGAAAACTACTTGGCCAGTGAAGCAAGAACCATCACTCTGATCCCCTACCTCCGCTGAGTTCCTCTGGCTGCTGGTCTCATAGGGCTTGCTCTTGGGAGGGGGTGGGGGTGGTACTGTCTTTGTACCAGAAGACATCAGCCCATCTACCTGCAAGGTTGGAGAGCCTGGAAAGGATGGGAACCAAAAAGTCAAATAGGGAGAAAAGCAGTATGGAGATTCAAGCCTTGGTACTGGCCTTCTGAAGATTCCTTTCCATTCATCTCCATGAAAACTCCCAAGCTAGTACTCTGCTCTCCATTTGTTTGTTAAAATTGAACCTGAACAGAGCTGGCCAACAAGAATGCTTATGGTTTCAGCACTTTTTAGCAAGGTGATCTGGGCCAAGTCTTTTTACTTCTATGAAACTCAGTTTCCTCACCTGTAAAATGAGGAGAATGATACCTATGCTGCCTAAATTTACAAGATTGTTCAATTTGGCTCAACAGACATTTATTAAGTGCCTACTGTGTGTAGAGTACCATGTTAGATATTGGGAGACTCAAAAAGGAGAGCATCCTGATCCTTAGAGAGTAAGGGTAGATGAAACAGATAGTCATAATAAAAAAATTAGTAATAATAATACATGACCTGTGGATTGGGGATACATAAGCCAAGTTTTAGAAAAAGTTTAGGAGGAGAAAAGTTGATAGCGGTCGGAGAAATCAAGAAAATCTTCGTGGAGCCAGTGGCTCTTAAGTTGGGGTTTAAAGAAGAGGTAAAAGTTCAAGAGGGAAGAAGGCAAGGGAGGGCATTCCAGGCACAGGAAGCAGTGTGAGCAAATGCTTGGAGGTTAGACATCACAGGGAAAGGAGTGCATAGAGACCAAGCAGGGTGAGGCATCAGACTGGACAGCATGGCCAGAGAAGCCATGTAAACTTCACTCGGAAGGGAAGTATCCCTAGAGATCAGGACAGTACCAAGCACATAGTAAGGGCTTACTAAGCTACTTGAGAGTAGGGGTTATTCCATTCTTTGTACTTGTATTCCCAGTCCTCTGCATAGTGCCTGGTGCATAGTAAGGGCTTAATAAATACTTGATTTATTGATAGTTGAATTAAATTAAATTGAAGTAGGAAGACCAGTGGAGGGCTTAGTGAAATAGTTTAAAGTGGGAGATTAATCAATCTGTAAGCCACTAGGTGGTACAGCGGATAGAGTGGCGCCTGGGGTCGGGAAGACCTGAGTTCAAATCTGGCCTCAAGCACTTTACTAGTTGCATGATCCTGGGCAAATCACTTAGTCTCAGTTTCCTCATCTGTAAAATGTAGCGTTTTTGTAAGGATCAAATGAAATAATGTTTGTAAAGTGTTTATTGCAATGCCTGGCATGTAGTAAGTGCTACATAAACATTAGCTATGATTAATTAATTAATTTGCTACGTGCGAGGCACCATGCCAGGCACCATACTAGGCACTGGGGATACAGATGCTGTAAATGAAACATTCCCTACCTTCAAGGAGCTTACATAATGCAGGCCTGTACAAAAGTGGAGACGGTAGGAATGGAATGAATGGGACAAGTGAGAAAGTGCCCAGGACTTGGTGAGTGACTGGAGGAGAGAAGGGAAAGAAGGATCAGAGTTATCAAAGATTTAGGACTCAGAGATCCTCAAGTCCAATACCGTTATGTAGAGATGAGGAAACAGGGGCCCATCTGCTCAAGATCATACATGGGGTAAGTGGCAGAGGCAGGATTTGAAACCAGGACTCATGACTCCACTATTCTTTCTCTTGGATAATGCCTCTCCAAAAAGTCAAAGGCAACTTTGGCTTGAGTGTCAAATGAGTTAATGGCTATCAAAGAGTTTTGTAATCTGAACACACCATAGAAATGGAAGGTCCTGTTGCTGTTACTATTATTCTTCCTTCTGTACCTGCTGCCAATGCGCCAAGCAAGTTTAGAAGACCCAGATGCAGCACAGACATCCAGGGACAGGGAGGACTGTGTTCTTCTGTCCCCAAGAGTTGAAATAATGAGAGTGAAGAGAACTTACTTTGGGTCCTGGGTGTTTTTGGGGTCAGCGGAGGCGGGTTCAGGGGCATAGAGGAAGGCAGGGGGGAGCCTTGGAACAAGGTCAGCCGACTGTCCACTAACTGGAGACTCTTGGGTCTTTGTACTTTGCTAGCAGGGCTCTAGGGAAGGAAAAGACAAGGAACAGAAGGAGGGATAAAGCCCCAATTTGGAGGCCAAATGTTTTCCATCCTTAAGCACTTGTATCTGGACAAGAGAGGTGATGGAGAGGGGCGGGTACATCAAAGGCTTTCACTCCCTAACCAAAGCATACAATGGAGCGGAGTCAGAGAATGGCTGCGGTCTTTCAGAGGATCAGTGAACATCAATGGATGTTCAGGGGAGTCTTCATAGACCAAAGGCGCATAGGTTTAGAACGAGAAGGGGTGGCAGAGGCTATTTCATCCACCCCGGTTCATTTTACAGATAAGGAAACTGAGGCATACAGAGGTTAAGTAATTTGCCCAGGGACACACAGCTAGAGAATGCCTAAGGCAGGATTTGAACTCAGATCTTCCTGACTCCAGGTCTAGAGGTCTATGATGTAGTGTACAGTGAACTGGACTCAGTTTTAAGAATACCAGAGTTTAAATCTTGCCCCCTTGGATCCTTATCAGCTCTGTGACTCCACTGCTTAACCTTTCAGAGCCTCAGTTTCCTCATAAAATAAGGGGGCAGATTTGGGGACCTCTAAAATTGCTTCAAGCTCTAAGTTTACGGTCTCATTTTGACTCCACGATCTGGTGTTCTTTCTAGCCTGCATCATTCAGATTCCCCTTTCCCCCCAGGAAGGGTTGCCTTTGCCAGACATAGCCCAAAGTGGCTCATAAAAAATAACCACAGAAATCCTTTACTTCCCCCCTCCTCGCCTGGCCCCAGTTAAGAGATGGAGTTTGGGGACCGAGTCATGGAGCAGTAACGCAAAGGACCACAGGCTAAGGCATGGGCCCACTGGCTGATACCATGACGTGAGAGCCTGGAGTTGGTGTCTACAAAGAGCTCCCAGCTCTCAGGGGGCAGAATGTAGGTCCCTTGGTCTCTCCTAAGCTGCCGGTAGGCACATTTGGAAGGGAGCTGTGGTCCGGGCTCTAACTGGAAGTCAGGGCCAACAAGGTCCCCTCCCTGACCCCAGAATTTGGCTCCTGCAGAGAAGCTGGGGTCCATGCCCACTGTGACTTACCAGCAGGTCAGCTTCCGGCTCTCTCTCTGCGATGACCTGAGATTTGCTAATGCTCCAGTCTTTCCGCTTGAACTTGTTGATCCGATTATCACTGTCTTCTCTGAGGGACACGTCTTCCACTTTGGCCCCCGATGAAGCCCGCCGCTCTAACAGGGGCTCCAGAATGGATCTGGCGCCCAGGCAAAAGGACACAATCTCATTATTTGTTCCTGTCCCCAAATCCCAGGTCACTCTCCCTGATGACCATCGACCTGAGGGAAGGATCTTTCATATGAGGAGTGATGGTGTCTTAAACATAGCAGGTGCTTAATAGATGTTTGCTAATTAATAATTACCATTAGCTAATTAACTAAATTAATAGAATTGATTTAATTCAACCCCAAGTTGTCTTAAACTTTCTGTATTTCATTCATGTAGCAGAAAAATACTCAAAAAGGAGGTCAGCCAGGTGGTGTAGTAGATATAGCATCTGCCCTACAGTCAGGAGGACCTGAGTTAAAATTTAGCCTCAGATACTTACTAGCTGTGTGACCCTGGGCAAGTCACTTAACCCTGATTGCCTCCCCCACAAAAATACTCCAAAAGGCCTGGGTTTTGATCCTGACTCTGCTAATAAGTCACCGTGGGATCTTTGCTCATCTATGAAACAGGGGTCATCAGCCTTGTCTTCCCTTACATGGGAGGATGGTGGTAAGACTCAGACGGGGAGAACGATTCAGAAAAACAATCAGAAAATTATAGAGTACAAAAGAAATGTCAGGCATTTTTATAACTCTTATTGTCGCTTCTCTTAATCCTACCCAGGCTCATTCTCACTTGAGAGAAAAGAAAACAAACTCCAGCACAGGACCCATAGCTTGGTACTTAATACTGAGGCCAGCTTCTTCCCTCTCCAGGCAGGAGGTGGGCCCCGCTGTCCCTCGAGGTCCCTTCCTACTTAGATATCCGTGATCCAATGCCATGTTAAAACTTCCCAAGACATCTCATTGATCCTTACGACCGTCATGTGAAACGGTGTTGCTGTTATTCCTGCCTTATAGATAAGGACAATGGGGCTGAGAGGTTAGGTGACTAGGCTAGGAAGTGTCTGAAGCAGAATTTGAACTCGGGGCTTCTTGATTCGAGTCCAGTACTCTATGCTTTAAGCTGTTTTGCCTCTCGAAAATGCTTGACCGTATCACCGCTGAAGGACAGATGACGCAGTGGAAAGAGTTTGAATTTGCAGTCAAAGGACCTGGTTCTGCTATTTGTGACTTCTGTGGTGGTTGTTCAGTTGTTCAGTCATGTCCAGTGCTTCACGACCCCATTTGGGTTTTTCTTGTCAAAGACACAGATCAGAAAACTGAGGAAAACAGGGTTATGTGACTTGCCCGGGGTCACGCAGCTAGTAAGTGTCTGAGGTTGGATTTGAACTTAGGAAGATGAGTCTTTGACCAGAAAACCCCAAATGGGGTCACAAAGAGTTGGACACGAGTGAAACATCTGAACAAAAACAATACTATGTGCTAGGCACTGTGCCAAAGGGGACCCAGACCCAAAAGAAGTCCTGCCCTTAAGGACCTTATACTCTTCTAGGAGGCTGTAACATGGACACAGGGAAATGGAAGGTAATTTTAGGAAGGAGAGAGCATTACCAAGACAGCTGGCCTTTCTGTAGAGCAGGGGAATGCAACCGGGTGCCTGCGAACTTCTTTTAAGAATTTTAATAAATATTTTGATAATTACATTTCAATCTAGTAGTTTCCCTTGTAATCTCACATATTTTATTTTATGCTTTTAAAGCCAGGAACCTGAGAATGGGTCCAGAGGTTTCCCTAGGCTGCTGAAGGGTCCATAACACAGAAATGTTAAGAATTCCTGATGCAGGGGACGGTGCTTGAGAAGGAGACTAGAGATGCGAGGAGTAGGATAAAGAGGGAGAGCATTCCAGGCAGGGGGACGGAGGCATGAAGGCAGGCAAGAGTTCTCCACATAGGGAACAACAAATAGGACCGTTGGCTGGAACCTAAAGTCCTCGGAGGGATATAAAGTGAAATAAGAATGTTATGAACATTTGTTTTTGTCTTTTTAAGTGGGAGGGAGGAATGTGGGAGGAAGAGAAAATAGCTTTTTGTTAATTTAAAAAATAAAAGAAACAGGCATGGAAAGGTAGGTGGGAGTCAGGTTGCAAAAGGCTTCAGGTCCCAAGTTTTATCCTAGGGGCAATAGGGAGCCATTGAAACTTCTCGGGGAGGGAGTAACATCGTCAGATGTGTGTCTTAGGAGGATTCTTTATAATAATAAGATGATATTGCAGCCCAAGTAGGGCACACCTTGTTGTTTTCTCCTCAGTGGGGAGTGGCTGGGACCGATCGATTCACAGTCTTTGTGACCAAAGGCCCGGTTTCTACTCACCCATCGGATCCTGGCCTGGAGGGGGTGCTATCTGAGGAGGTGGAAGACGTGGAGACCACCGAGGACGCCACCGATGTGACGGACAGTCGCCGTAGGGTGGAAGACATGATGTAGGGCAGCACCACCGACCCCGTCCTGCTCTGTTTCCTCTCGGTCAAGGTGGGAGGCTGAGGAGCATAAGAAAGCAGGTCTATGGGCACAGTCTGCGTTAGACTCAGCTCAGCATCCAAGGCGGACAGTTGGGTCAACTTCCAGGAGGTGCCAAGGAGAGGAAAAACAGAAGCAAACGCATCCCTTCCATGGAAGAAAACCAGGAAAAGGGGAAGGGAGAAACAGCAAGAGCCTGGATCCGAATCGTGATTCTAGAGGATTGATGGTGGTGAGCCCACTTCCTGCTCTTGGTGGAGAGGTGGGGGCCTACGGGTGGGGAATGTGGCATACCCTGCCAGGTGTAGTCAATGTGTCATCGTGCTGAGCTTAACTGTTATTCTATGTTAAAAGGTGGGGTTGTATGGTAGGATAGTGACTGGAAAGTACAAAAAAGCATCAATGTATACATCTTTATATGAGTAGAATTACAGATATTTAAGTATGTGTAAGTAAGTGTGTGTGTGTGTGTATGTATATTTATGTATACATGTTTATGTAAGTATGTGTATATAGGTTCACACACACAAATATGTATGTGCATACATACATGTGCATGTATTCATACATACAAACACATGTACATACACACATGTATGCACACACATACATATGTGCATCTATATATGTCCATGCTTAATTGTAGCCTTCTTGGGGTGGGGGTGAAGAAGGGGAAAAAAAAGAATAAAGTAAAAAGTGCACAGCAGAGAACAAAAGAAAACTGAGAAAGAAGCAAAGAAAAGATGGACAGCTCTGAGCACAATGCATAGTATTTATTACATAAGCTTTCTTGAAATGGAAATTTATTACTGTGTATTTTGAATCCTCTCACATTCTGCTGTGCATATGGCAATGCATTTGTTTCTTATTTTGTATTTCAATTTATGTTTCTTTTTCTTTTCTTGCGTATTCAAGTTGTAGTATTTAAGTTTAAAATAAATTAATTTTAAAAAATCAGTAACACATAAACAAAACAAGCTGGTCAAACCTTAAAAGTTTCCCAGTCCTGCTTCTTCCAAATGTATTTTAATGAATACTGGTAGAAAGGAAGAATGTTGGACACCAGCTATCGTGATGGAGTCCCTTCAGTTACAGCTTTGGAAACAAAGGAACAACTGTCTCCAATAGGAAAAAAAGTCAGGCTATACTCAATCAAGGATGTTGTAAGTAGAAATTGTAACCTGATTGTCATTCGTCTCCAGATACCTATTTGTGAAGCTTGCTTGAATACACTGCACATTTCTGAGAAGGGCCAGCAGGCCCCATTAGGTCAAACATATAGTCTCCTTTGAGCTCTTAGTTACAACCCAGAAAGTCAGTTAAGCTGACAGCTGTTAGGGGAATGACATATGCCAGTACACGCAACATTCTTCACCCGAAGGTGTTTGCCTTTCTTCCAAGAGGAAGAAGGTCAGTTTTAGTACTGATCCTCTGGAACGAGGATTAGTCATTGCAATTACTCAGAGGTGGCATACCTTCCAGCATTCTTTTCATCTGCATTATTGTAGTCACTGTATTTACTGTTCCCCTTACTTGACCTTGTGTCCATTCAGAAAAATCTCACATTTCTCTGAATTCTGCACGTTTCTCATTGCTTACCATACAATAATATTTCCTTACTTTCACAATACAGTCTGTTTATAGCCATTCCCTTATTCCTGGGTACCCACTTTATTTCCTGTTCTTTGCTACCCCACAGAGGGCTGTTGACTGGCTATGGAGTATTGAACTCACTGTATGATTAAAAATAGAGTTATCAATTTAGAAGGGATCTTAGAGGTCATCACATCCAAACCCCTCATTTTACAGATGACAAAAATTAGAGTTAAGTTATGATTTTTCAAAGGTCACTCAGGTAGAAATGTAGTGACTAGTTTTGCAGAACATTTCTTACCTGGTTTTTTTTTTATTCTTTGTCACAAAGAATATGTCTAAAATATATGTCTAACAAAGGGAAGAGACAAGGGGGAGAGATATATTTGGAAATGATGCAAAAACAAAATATATTGACTAAAACATTTTTTAAAAATTCTATGAACTTTTGAGTATACATAGATATGAGAGCTTAGAAGCTAAAGACATGAAATAAGAAACTAAACTGTCTTAAGCACTAGGCATGCTGTAATTATTGGAGGGGACAAGAAAAAACCATGCTAGAGTCTGAAATGAAGGAAGGGAAAGGGGGTCTCCTAAGGCCAGTAGGGAGGAAGGGAGGAAAAAGTGAAAGGAAAGAGACTAAGAGTTAAAGTTGTTTACAACTATGGGGAGAAATATCTGAAAAACAATATACAAAATGTCTATAACAAAGAAAATGTAAAATACAATAAAAAAATTAATGCTGTGAAATTAGAAAGGTCAAGATTTGCCCCACAGAAGAGATATGAGAAAAGGGGAGAAGTGGGAGGTGGGGCAGCTCATGTGTGTGTGTAACACTGCATACTGACATCCATTCTTTTTTCTATATATTGATTGGCATTACTGAACTTTTTTCTTCTTGTTTCTCTCTTTTTTAACTGATGAGAGATACATGACGAAATCTATGCGGTGAAAACAAAAGATGTATAAAAAAAGATATAAATAAAATTTCTTAGAAAGCAATAAAGGCATTAATAAAACACTAAAAAAAAAGAGGGAAATTGGGGGATTGGCATGAAATTAGCCTAGAGAGCTTGGAGGTCGGGTGCTAAGATTGTCCTGTTCTCAGACGAAGCCTACCAGGGTTATGACTCCGTAGAGTTTCTCCACCTTCTCCCTGAGCTCCCGGAAACAGGTGGTCAGCCGATCATGCAGGGGCCTCAGCTGCTCTGTCAGCTTCTCCCCATGAATTCGGATGCCTTCTCCAAGTAGGGGCATCTGGAGAAGTGAACACAGGATCAGGGAAGGGGGCAAGGTGAAGAATGGGGGTTGCCAAATGAAAGGATGAAACAGGGTCCAGTTCCGAATCACGTACTCTACCAAAGGGTCACGGATGAAGAGCTCGAGAGGAACTCAGGGACCCAATCCAGCCTCCTCATTTTACAAATAAGGCAACCGGGGCAGAGAGTGGTAAGTGATTTGCCCAGGGTCCCGCAGCTAGTAAGTGCCTGAGGCAGGATTTGAACTCAGGTCTGCTTGATGCCTCTCCCTCCCACTAGGATTTTGCTCTTTAACTACAGGTGACTTTTTTCATGCCAGGGAAAAGTGAACTGAAGAAGTAGCACCTATGGGGAGATTACATGAGAGCATGGCTGTCTCAAATTATAATTCAATGAAACTCGACAGTGGGCACAAACACACTGTTGCTGGGTCTAAAACTCGGGTCTCTAATGGCCAATAGCCATTCCTGACTCCAGGCTCTGCACCCTTCACTCTGCCATTGACGAGGGCCTTCCAGTCCTTTGAGGTCTCCACAGAGGGCTCAAGGCTGGTCCACTGGATGGGATTCCCCGACCACCAGAAGCTGTTCCTCTGGAAAACAGCCGTCTCTGGGTACATACCTGTAAGGCAATCAGGCGTTTGAGGAGCTCAATCTTCTCCTGGTCCTCTGGGTGCTCCTGCTGGTACTTCTCCGTGAAAAAAGCCTGGGGGCAGAGGACAGAGAAGAAGCAGTTGTGAGACACACCCATCTGTGGATGTCACTCCAGGCTGGGGGATGAGGCCTGTGAGTAAATAGGGAACAACAAAAACGTGGACCCATTCCTGCCTGGGAGTCAGGGTTGTCAGAGGTCAGACAGTCATAGAACCTAGAGCTGAGAGGGCCCTCAGAGGACATCCGGTCAAACTCCCTTATTTTACAGACAGGGAAACTGAGGCCCAGGGATATGAAGTAATTCACCCAAAGTCACAATCTGATCATAGTTTTAAAATGCATGCTGGAAAGGACCTGGGAGGCCATGTGGTCCAACCTCCTCATTTTACAAATGGGGAAACTAAGGCCTACAGTGGTGAAACGACTTGCTCATGGTCACATATGCTTGTAGCTTTAAAGCTAAAAAGGACCTGGGAGACTATTTGGTGTATTCCCCTCATTTTATGAGGGCAGCTAGATAGAGGGCACAGTGGATAGAGCACTAGACCTGGAGCCAGGAAGAACTGAGTTCAAATCCAGCCTCAGACACTGACTAGCTGTGTAACCCTGGTCAAGTCACTTGACCTCTGTTTGCCTCATTTTTCTCATCTGTAAAATGGGGATAATAATAGCATCTACTTCCCAAGGTTGTTGTGAGGATTACATGGGATAACAAGTGTAAAGTGCTTAGTACAATGCCTGGCACATAGTAGGTACTATATAAATGTTAGTTATTAATTGTTATTATTATTACTATTATTCCAGGGGAGGAAACTGGATCCCAGAGAGGTGACCCCCTTGCCTAAGGTTAGCCAGGCATTTTAAGTGACAGCGCTGGGGGTGCTCTTCCCACTGTCTGTTAATCTCCTTCCACACAGCTTGCATTTCCTAGAAGCAGTCTGCCCACCCTTGGAGAGGCTGCATGGGTCACTAGAGAGAGTGCAGCCAGATTTGGAACAGCAGGACTTAGGTTCAAATCTAGCGACGTCCTTGGTTCTCTTTGAAAACCAAGGACAAATAACAACAACAGTATCATCTGCTCTCCTACTTACTCCCCATGTGACCTTGGGCAAGTCATTTAATCTCTATGGGACCATGGTTTCTCATCTTTAAAGTGGGCATAAAATAAACACCAGATTCCTCACCTGTTGTGAGACCCAAATGAGAGAATGCAGGTAAATCACTTTGCAAACCTCCGGGTTGTCATAGAAATAAATGACAGTGGTTACTATGATTAGGGGCTTTGGAGACTTGGATCCTAGGTTCAGTGTTGTGATGTAAACATTAAGGAAAATCTACCTATGGCACCATACTTAATGGTGAGAATACTTCTTCAATGAGAAATGTCAAATGGTCCCAAACACAAAAAGAGTTCTTGGAAGAACTTAAAAAATGACTTTAAAAATCAGATAAGAGAGGTTAAGGAAAAATTAGAAAAAAAAAAGAGTAATAGAAAAAAATCAAGAAAAATTTGAAAAGCCAATCAACTTGAAATAAAGAACCAAAAACTTAAGGAAGAAAATAATTCCTTGAAAACTAGAACTGGGCAAGGGGAAGCTAATGATGTTCTAAGACACCAAGAAATAATAAAACAAAATCAAAGAATGAAAAAAATAAAAGAGAAAGGAAACATGTCATCAGAAAAACAACTGATCTGGAGAACAGATCAAGGAAAAATAATATAAGAATCGATGGACTATGGGAAAATTACAATTAAAAAAAGAATCTTCATACAAAATTACAAGAAATTATCAAGGAAAATTGCTCTGAAGTTCTAGAACAAGAAGGCAAAGCAGAA
>NW_020954615.1:6010747-6013808 GCF_900497805.2 Vombatus ursinus | reverse complement strand
GGAAAAAAAATCCACTGATCACCACCTGAAAGAGATCCCAAGAGGAAAACTTACAGGAATATCAGAGTCGAGTTTCAAAGCTCCCAGATTAAGGAGGAAATATTGGAAGCAACAAGAAAAAAAATTAAATATCATAGAACTATAATAAGGATTACTTAAGACCTAGAAGCTACTATACTGAAGGATAGTGGGTCTTGGAATACTGTATTCTACAGAGCAAAAGAGCTGGGGTTACAACCAAGCAACTAACCCAGCAAAGTTAAGTATAACCCATAATGGAAAAAAAAAATGTATATTTAATGAACTGAAAGACTTTCAGGTTTTTGTGGCAAAAATATCAGAACTTAAGGGAAAATTCAACATATAACATCCAGGAGAAATATGATAAACATTAAAGATCAATTATAAGGAGCTTAATAAGGTCAAATTGTTAACTTCTTGTATGTGAAAATATTAGCAGTACTCTTATGATTGTCATCATTATTTGTGTATTTGAAAGAAAGTCTTGGGCTGAGCTATATATGATAGGGGTCATTCTAAAACAATAAAACTGTGCAGGGAGAAATAAAAAGAAGTAATTATAGTGATGAGGCATAAAAGAAAAAAAATTGATATAGAAGAAGCTAGTAGGGCGAAGGGTGAGTAGTACTGGAACTTTACTCTCATCAGGAACAACACATATATCTATATCTAGAAGGGTATAAAAGTCTTCTAAATTCAGAAAGAAATAAGAAGGCAAGGGGCAGCGAGGTGGCTGATAGAGCTCCGGCTTTGGAGTCAGGAGGACCTAAGTTCAAATCTGGCCTCAGATACATGACACTTACTAGCTGTGTGACCCTGGGCAAGTCACTTAACCCTGATTGTCTCACCAAAATCCCCCCCCCAAAAAAAGTATTAAAAAAAAATAAGAGGGCAAGGCAATAGGGTGAGCAGAGATGATATGGGAGGTACTCTTAGAGGGGTGGGTAGGTTAAGAAATAGGAGGGCAACATAGTAGGTAGAAATAAAACAGAGAAGTGAGAAGAGATAGGGTAAATAGGGTGAGAAGGATAGTGAGGAAAAATAGGAAGGAAGAAAACATACAACAAGTAGCTTAGAATGTGAATGGGATGAATTTGCCCATGAAGTGGAAATGGATAGAAGATTAATAACTTGAATTCAACAATATGTTGCTTTCAGGAAACACTATAGAAGTAAGAGATACACACAAAGATAAAATTAAGGGTAGGCGTATAATTTATTATGTAAAAAAGCAGGGATAGTAATCATGATATCAGACAAAGTTAAAGTTAAAATAGATTTAATCGAAAGAGAAAAAGAGAAACTACACTATGTGTCAGTAATATTATTCAACATTGTTTTAGATCATTTAAAATAACTCGACATATAAAATACCTGAGAGTACACCTGCCAAAACAGATACAGGAACTATATGAACATATGCATGAAACATTTTTTATATAAATAAAGTCAGATATAAATAACTGAAGTAATATTTATCATTCATGGGCAGGTAAAGACACTATAATTTTTAAAATGACAATTTTACCTAACTAATCTCTTTATTCAATGTCATCCCAATGACTAAAAATTATCTTACTGAGTTAGAAAAAATAATAACAAAATTCACTTGGAAGACAAAAAGTCAGGAACTTCAAAGAAACCAGGGAAAAAAGATGTAAAGGAAGTAGATTTAACAGTATCAGATTTTAAGCTGTACTGTAAGGTGAGATCATTGTTGAAATGTAAAATGGATAATTTCGATTATTTTAAATTAAAATTTTCTTGTATAAACAAAACCTATGTAGCCAAGAATAGGAAAGTGTGGAAAACTAGATAGGATGTGACTGGGTCAGAATATTGCTGTGGTGTGAGAAATGATGAGCTGGTTGATTTAGAAAGACACAGAAAGACTTGGACCTATGAAGGAAGATGCTATCCACCCTCAGAGAAACAGGTGTTAGGTGGAAATAAGTGTAGCAGAGATTTACATATATATGTATGAGTGTAGATGTGCATATATGTGTATGTTTATAGGTATCTATGTGTATAGATATATGTATATATCTACACTTATATATATGTATGTATATATCCACACTTAATTGTAGCCTTCTTTGGGAGGAGAGAGGGGAAAAAATAAAGTAAAAAATGCACAGTAGAGAATAAAAGAAAACCTACAAGGAACCAAAGAAAAGCTGGTCAGCTTTGAAAACAATGTGTAGTATTTATTACATAGGGTTTTTAAAATGGAAATTTATTGTATTATATTGAATCCTCCCTCGTGTTCTGCTGTATACATGGCAATGTTTTTTTTTCTTTTCTCATTTTGTATTTAAGTTTAAGATAAATTTTAAAAATTACAAAAAAAAAAAAAGAAAATAGTGGGACCCTCAACAGGACTTAGCACGGCACCTGGGTTGAAGTAAGTAGGTGCTTAATAAATGCTTGTCAACTTATGGATCATAGAATCATAGACTTTAGAGCTGAGGAGCTAACTTAACACAACAGAAATGAGAAATTAGGAAGAGGGAAGAGGAAATTAGGAAACTGAGGAAGGTGGTGATTTCTATGGGGAAATAGAAGATTTAAAAAACAAATGATGGAAAGGCACCATGAAGCAAGGGTCTATGCCTGGAAATCCCTATGCTAGCTTTAACATTCTTTTTAAACTTTTATTACAAAACTTGTCTCCCTTCCCTGCCTATCTCTGTCTCGTTTTGGAAAGAGCTTTTGACTTCAAAGTCCCCTTCATTTTTCCTTTTCAATGCTGTGAAAACCACCCTCTTATTAAGAGCAAAAGGGATTTTCAAAAAAATGAAATGATGAAAGTAGATGATGCATTTCATGTGGGAAACAGTCTATAAGCCCTCTTTCTGTGACTTGGCAGAGAATGGAAATATCTGGAGCTCAGGAAGGGAAATCTCAAACTGATTGTAAACCTTGAAAATAGCTAAGCCAGATCATTCCATTTTCTCATCTCCAGAGGGAGGGGATTTCTTTTCTTTCCTCCTTCCTTCCTTCCTTCCTTCCTTCCTTCCTTCCTTCCTTCCTTCCTTCC
>NW_020954615.1:6009173-6010721 GCF_900497805.2 Vombatus ursinus | reverse complement strand
ATCTGCCTCTAAATGTCACAACATTCCAGAATTTTAGTCATTGGAAGGGACCTTGGATCATTTAGTTTAACCCATTCTGGAAAAAAACAAGAGCCTTTCCAATGTCCTCATCAAGTAGTAATCCAGTGTCTTATACATTACTCCTCCGTACACACTCTGTGGTCCAGCCCTCTTGGTCTAGCTATCCTGCACACAGTGCTCCATTTCCCAACACCAAGCTTTTGCATAGGCTGTACCCCAGGCTTGGAATAATCTCCCTTCTCACATCTACCTCTTAGAATGTCTGACTTTCTTGAATACTCAGCTCACATCTAGGAAGCCATCCATTCATTCATTCATCCACTACCCATGCATTCATCCATCCATCTCAGTTCTATGAGGTCCCATGCCTACCTTTTCATAGTTGGAATATCCGCCCATGACAGCAGGGTCTACGATGCCGTTGAGTAGCATGGACAGTGGGTGTAGGGAGAGGGAGCGGTCCCAGGCGTGCTGTTGGACGCTATTGCTTATTTTCTCATTGGTGAGCTCCATGGTCTCAATGGCATTCTCCAAGGGGCTGATTTCTTCCTGAGCAGCAAGAAGCAAGAAAGAGGACAAAGGCCATTTGTGAGCCACACAGCAAGACCTCAACATGCTAGGACAAGCAAAACAGTCACATTTTAAACCAGGCAATACAGTGGTATTTTGGAATTAAATTCAATCTTCTAGAATCCCCATTAAGTTTAATCATTAAAGATAATTAACAGGCTCTGCTACTTATTGGCTATGTGACCTTGAGCAAGTCCCTGCCCCTCTCTGGATCTCATTCTCTTCCTCCATAAAATTAGAGGATTGACCAAGATAACCGTTAATGTCTTGTCTATCTCTAAATCACTGGAAAGATTAGAGTCAGAGATCAGGTTTTGAATCCTACTTGTGTGACCTCTGAAGACCCTATATGTGTGATTCTTGGTCAACCACTTAGCTCCACTTGGCCTCAGTTCCCTTCTCTGTAAAATGAGAGGTTGGACTCATTGGGCTATAGGGTGGTTTTTTGCTCTGGATTGATGGCGCCAGAGACAAAATGATATGAAAAATGCAGGGAGAGGACTTCAGGCTAAGTGGTTGGGTACCATGGGAAATCATGGATAACTTCATGAAGGAGGTGGCATTTAAGCTGAGCCTTTAAAGGATAAGAAAGATCTCAAAAGGCACAGATGGTGTGAGAGGAGGTTATTTTAGGTATAAGGGATTCATTAAAAAAAATACAGAACACAACTAGTCATTATTCCTTCTTACACTTTTCCCCCAAGCTTTTGGGGGATAAGAATTGATGAGAAGAAATAGGTATGGGACCTTCTACTCCATCTGTGTTGCCCTAGTGACTGAGTCAATGAATGAGTGACATACTAATCAGGAAGTTGTTGTTCAGTCATATCAGTTGTGTTCGACTCTTTGGGACCTATTTGTTTTTATTTTTTGTTTTTTGTTTTTTTTGCAAAGATACTAGATAGTTGCCATTTCCTTCTCCAGCTCATTTTACAGATGAGGAAACTGAGGCAAACA
>NW_020954615.1:5979697-6009163 GCF_900497805.2 Vombatus ursinus | reverse complement strand
ACACACACACACACACACACACACACACACACACACACACACACACACACACATACATGCTTCAGATGGTTCTCTAGAAGTGGAGGATACAATGCAAAATGTAGCTGATGTAAAAAACAAAAGATATCAATCAAACTTTATTTAAAAAAATAAAATTTCTGGAATTGAACTGAATTATTCACCAGATTTGATCCTGAACAACTTCTGGGTGTTTCCCAAAATTAAATCTACCCACAAAGGCTGAACATCTGCAACCTTTGAAAATATTCAAAACAATGTGCTGTGGAGTCTGAAAGCAGCCGCCACCCACGTGTTGAGCAGCAGCAACTTTGGGTGAAAAAGAGAAAACTGAACGTACAGTTCTGATGTGTTTGTTAAAAAATCACCCGCAGTCCTTTAGCATTGCAGCTCTTAGAAAGGGGATTTGGTGGAAATTAAAACCAACTGATATTCTTCAAGCCCCTACTGTGTACAGAACATTGTTCTAGGGAGGAGGGGGCCCAGAAAGAGATGCACAGAGCATCCTCATGTTCAGGGCCACTACACATCCTGATAGAGAACTCAGAATCAAAGACTGTCTGGAGTGTGGAGAGAGTTGGGCCAGGACGACCTGGCTAGAAGGGTGTAATGGAGATGTCTCTTTGGGATGGTGAATGAGGTACTAGAAGAAGGTGAGAAACGTGAGAGATACTGCAGACACAGAAATGACGACACTTGCCTCAAGACTAGGAAGGAAATGTATACCAAGCTATGAGGATGGATAAGATTGCCAAGGGATGGATTGAAGAGAGAAACAAGAAGAAAGAGAAGAGGAGGGAAGAGGAGGGAAAAGAAAAGGGAAGGGAAAGGAAGAGGGCAGGGCGGGACAGGGAAAAGGAAGGGAAGGGAAGAGATGAGAAGAGAAAAAGAGATCCCTGGGGAATACCCACCTTGGGGGATTTAGAAGAAGGCAGGAGGCCAGTACAGGAGACAGAATCTGCAGCTAAGGGAAGTAGGAGGAGAGCCAGGAGAGTGTGGTGTGTCTTAGAATCCAAAGGAGGAGGCAGGATCCAGTAGGGGAGGGTGGCAAAGGCTGCAGAGAGACCAAGCAGGATGGAGACTGAAAGACGGCCCGTGGGTGGGGGGACCGGGAGCTCATTGGTGGTGTCAGAGTGTAGTTTCTGTACAATGGGGAGAGAAGGCATGTAAGTAGGAGTGGAGCAGAAAGTGGGTGGCAACACGTGAGGCACAGTGGGTGGGAATGTCAGATCACTTTTAAAGGAGTCTGACAACAAAGGGGAGAGGGGGAGAGATGCCACAGTGGCTGGTGGGGGGATCAAAGAGAGTCTTTTTTAGACTTAGGGAGACCTCCTCGCTTTGGTCGGAGGTGGAACGCAGCAGGTCACAGAAAAGGGGAGGCTGATGATGCATGAGAAAGAAGAGAAGACTGCTGTCATCACAGGTTGTTGAGAACCTGGAGAGGGTGGAATTGAGCACAAAGGCAGAGGGATCACATTCAGCCCAGAGGAAGGAAATCCTAGCCCAGGAGAAAAGCTGGAAAGGATCAAGTAGACGAGGATGACCCTGGAAGGTTTTGAAGAATGCAGAAGCTGGGGGTGAGGGTGGGATATGGGTACGTACGTTGAGGGAGGTCATAGGATCACAGATGTAGACCTAGAAGAGGCCGACCTTAGAGGTCGAGCCCAACCTCATTATGAGACAGACGACAAAACCGAGGCCCAGGAAGTTTAGGTGAATGGCCCAGGTCCAGAAAGATATCAAGCATCCGAGGCTAGACTTGAACCCGGTCTCCTGACTAAAAGTGCAGCGCTGTGCACCATGCTCTCCTTCACCATGTGCACCGGCTTCAATCTTCTCTGTGAAGCAAAGGATCGTAACAGGAGAGCATACAATGGGTGTTCACAGGAACACGTTCACAGTAGACATAGTATGTTTATAGTAGAAGGTTCAGAGTAGGATATAGGATATTTGGAGTAGAGCGTACATAATAACATAGGACGTTCACAGCAGAACGTTCATAGTGGAACATTAGATATTGACAGAAGAACACGCAAAGTCAGAGCCAGGAGAGGCCGTAGAACACAGAATGTCAGAACTCAGAGGGACCTTGAAGGCTACCTGGACCAACCCACTCATTTTAGAGAGGAGGAAAGTGCCTTGCTCAAAGTCACACAGGTGACAGAGCAGAGATAGTGCTGACTCAGGCACCACTGGGTAACTGAAGAGAGGTTAAGGTTTTTAATGATGTTTGCTGTGGGTGGGTAGCTAATGGTGACCCCCAGGTGGACTGCGTCCCATCAAAGCTTTGAACACATGGAAAGCCTGAAAATATTGGATGGAGCTTTTGTCTTTTACCTAATTATCTCGTAGGAACTAACGAGCGAGGCAGGCCTAACTTGGCAGCCGCCGCCACTGTGTACATGATTGCTGCTGGGGTCAGCCTAGCAGGACTGGGTCAATGAGTCAGTGTAATTACAGCTGAGAGAAATTAGATGATTAAGTGATTACTGACGGCTTTCTGTACACTCTGGAGACACAAACAGTTCATGTCTTTCTTTAGTGAAAAAGCAAACTGTTGGAACACAATGCTGAGGGTAGGGAGAGATGCAGGCAGCCCTAATGAGGCGCATGGGCACACTCGGGGTCTGAGAGACATTCCTGAAGGGCCCTGCAGAGGACTCACCGTGGTAACCTGCTTGACTTCAAACCACTTGAGAATCCCAGGAAAGGTGTAGGCGGTGGTATAGGTGGTCCTCTCGATCCACATGGTCTGGGCACGGAAGGGAGCAGAAAACCATCATTCTAGCCCTCACAGCCCTCCCCAGTGGCCTATCCAGAGAATGGGAGTGAATTTTCCCTAAAATATTTGAATCATAGAATGTGAGAGTTGGGGGCTTAGAACATAGGATGGGAGAGCTGAGAGGGACTCTAGAACATGGGATGGGAGAGCTGGGAGGCTTAGAACATAGGATGTCACATCTGGGATGGCCCCTAGGATACAGAATGATGGAACAGAGAATGTTATGGCTTCAAGGGGCCTTAAAGTATAGAATATTAGCTTGTGAAATGCACATGAAGAAGCCCTGAAAACACAGAAGCCCATGTTTGACCAAGGTGGCGGGAAGGGAATAGATTCACATAACGGAACCACCCTTTTTTTTCTGTGCATCACAGGCTCGGGGAGAGAGAGAGAGCCAATGGGGCCTGGAACACATCAGGCTATTTGTTTGTTAGGTAAGGAGAGAACACAGGACTCACCGCGAACTCATTGTCCGGATCCTTTTCTCCTTTCCGAAAGGGCCGGGAATGTTGGAACTGCTGAACCTCATTGGCCCTGTAGTAGCTGGAGAAAAACAGCCGAGCACCCAGAGTCACCTTTCTTCTGACAGACAGCTCGCACACCACAATGATCATGTGCATAGCATCTTTCTATTTGCAAAGTACTTTACAGATGTTAGCTCATTTGATTTTCACAACAGCCCTGCGAGGTGGTTGCTGTTTTTACTTCCATTTTACAGATCAGGAAACTAAGGCCAAGAGAGGACCTGCTTGGGATCACATGGCCAGGAAGTGACTGAGGCAGGATTCTAATCCAGGTCTTCATGACTGCAGCTCCACATCACCACCTAATTGCTTCTACCAACCCAAATCTGCTGCCTAGAACTGTCCTTCATAAATTCACGGACTCAGCAGAATGTCAGGGCAGCAAGGGAGTTTGAGATCTTCTATCCAATAATAAAAAGGAGGAACAGCTAGGTGGCACAGCGGATAGAGCACCACCCTGAAGTCAGGAGGACCTGAGTTCAAATCCAGCCTCAGACCAAACACTTGACACTTACTAGCTGTGTGACCCTGGGCAAGTCACTTAACCCCAATTGCCTAAAAAAACCCACCAAAAAAAATAGTAAAAAGGAGACTGACAATAGCTAAGACTTACATGGTGCCCGAAGGTTAGCAAAACAATTTACAAATGTCATTTCATCTGACGGTCAAAATTACTCTGTGCTGCTGGGGTGATGGTGAGTGTTATTCTGTTTTACAGATACAAAGGGTGAGGACCGCAGAGCTTGAGTGACTTGTCCAAGGTCACACAGCTAAGGGGTAAGGGCTAAGTTCAGAACCAGTCTGGCATTCTTGACTATCTGCCATGTTGTTTTACTTCCGCTCCCTCCTTTTAAAGAGGATTGAACTGCCTTAGAACAAAAGCACCATCCTTATAGGAAAATGGAAAGCCGGACATTCTACCAGTGATAATCAGGGCCTCATTTTTCTCTCTTGTTCAATGAGGAGACACAGTGTAGATAGAATGAGGTGATGCAGTATTGCCCACAGTATCTTATGCATGTACATCTCATACAAATATCATGGCATCTTGAATAAAGAGGTCACCAACTAGGAAAGGAAGTGGGTGGGTCATGAAGTGAGATAGAGGGATAGCCAGCGTGGGTGCTGTGACATGCGCCACAAAGTATGGAAGCACCTGAGGAAGGCTTTAGCATGTGGGGGAGGCCCTCTACTGAGCATGGATGCAATGACACAGATGAGGGAGAAGTCCCACAGGATGGAGAGGTACAGATGGGCTGGGATCTGCAGCTGAGGAAAGCTGAGGCCCAAGAAAACGGGCATATGCTTGGACATCTCCCACTTAATCGTCCATTTTATTGAACCATATAAGTACCTTAATATACATACAGACATGTGCATAAACCGCTCACGCAGATATACTGTGTAAATATATCAGTACATCAATCCTGTCCTTTCATAACTCTACCATTGGCCAGTGCATACCCACATCAAATCACTTTGTAGCCTCCAGGAGAATGTAATCTCCCTGAGGGCAGAAAATGACTCACTTTTGTGTTTGTACCCCCAGTATTTAATCTATTGCTTGCAATTCAATTCAGTAAGCATTCAATATGAACCAATTACACACCTGAAAATAACAGGTGCCCAAGAAGTATCTGGTTGCACTGAACTGGACAAACGGCCCCTTCGCTCAGTACACTTAGACATGCAGGGCTGGAGGGCTGGCTGGCTAGCTCCGTTTGAGTTGGAAACCTGGGCCCTCCCAGCTCTAACTGCGCCATCCCATGCTTCCCAGCACAGGTGGAAGTCGGACTGGTTTTGCAGCCACTTACTTCAAGATCTGCTCTGGCACGGGCTTGTCCTTGTAATTTGGAGGCAGGTTCATCACCGGCTTCACTGTGAAGCACTGCATATCTGAGGCTTTGGTTAAGGAAGCGATGTGGGAGCCCAGTGCTGCAGTCTATCTCCTCTGCTCCACCTCCCCGGACGGCCATTCTGCAACTCCTCCCTTCTCCCCGAATGACAGGACAGCTCTATTATTCACGACCAATGTACCTTATTAATCAACCCACCTCTGGACTTTGTGGCTGATAGTCTTGTAGACAGCCCTGGCTTAAAAGACTCAAAGGGAAATGAGGCATCAATAAAACAAGGAGAAGCCGCATGACCCATAATCCCAGTTCATTCTTTTGGATGTGCCCTCCTACTTGTGTCAGGAATTGGAGGGCCGACTATCCTTCACTTCGTGTTGGGGACAGTAATACTCCAAAGACCTCAGCCAAGAGAAACATTGAAGGAAGAGGGTCTGGCACTAGAGACTCCAGTCTGGATAACTGTGCATCAACAGATCTCAAGGAGCACCCTTGACTCGTTAACAAGCCCTTCGTTACCCGGCTCTCCCCTCCCCCACCTTCCTAGACTTCTCACACCTCATACTCTGCCCAGCCACGTACTCCTCAGTCCAGAGACAGTGACCTCCCTGCTGCTCATCCATCTCCCACCTCCAGGCATTTTCACCGGCGGTGCCCCATGCATAGAATTCCCTCCATCTTTGTCTCCCATCCTGGCTTCCTTCCAGTCTCAACTAAAGTCCCGACTTGTACAGAAAACCTTTCCATTTCTCCTCAATTCCTTGAAACCCTTCCCTTGATTTGTTCCAAACTGTGTGTAGCTTGTTTGTACATAATTCTTTGTTTGTTGTCTCCCCTTTAGACTGTGAGTTCCTTGAAGGCAGGGACTATCTTTTACCTTCCTTTGCATTCCCAGTGCTTAGCATAGTGCCTGGCACACAGTAGGCACTCAATAAATATTTATTGACTCTTTGCCAATGCTGTGGTACTATACATACATTGTTTCCTTAAGGACTCATAACAACCCTATCAGGTTGGGACCGCGGCTGTTTTGGGCTCCTTTTATAGATGAGGAAACTAAGGCTAAAGGAAATGGTCTGACTTCCTTTATTGTTTAGTCAATGAGTCATGTCCAACTCTTCATGACTCCATTTGGGGTTTTCTTGGCAAGATATTGGAGTGGTTTGCCATTTTCTTTTCCAGCTCATTTTCCAGATGAAGAAACTGAGGCAAACGACTTGCCCAGAGTCATACCAGAGTCCACTAGTAAGTCTCTGAGGCTAAATTTGAACTCAGGTCCTCCTGACTCCAGGGCTGGTGCTCTATCCATGATTTGCTTAGGGTCACATAACTAATAAGTGTCAAGAGGTTGGATTTAAACTTGGGTCTTGACTCCAAATCAAGTACTCCACCAACAATACCCCACTGTCTGTTAAGAGTGGTGGTCGTGCTAAACAGTTTTAGTGACTTCTGGGTTATTTCTCCTGAAATTGTGAGAATGCCAATGGAACACATGCCCTCATTCACTGGCTATCCCTTGTTACTCACCCATTATATCACCCACCACTGTCTGTTAAGAAGACTTATTAATTGAACACTATATTTTCAGCTTCCAGATCAAAGCCTTTCCGTGAAGGAAGGCATTTGTTAAGTACTGACAGATGGAAAAACGAGGCAGTTCCTGATTTCAAAGAGTTTACTTTCTGATTAGAGGAGACAATATATATAGGAGGGTTCAGCTGCAGGGTGGGTGGAAAGACCTGGTGGTCCTTCGAGTCTAGCAGCAGGGAAGGTGGCAAGACAAGGAGCCAATGGTCACTTCTCCTGGACCATGATATACCAAGTGGTCATTACTCTCCAACTCAGGGTAGCTGGACTTTGGAGCCTGGCCTAGGGGTTATGAGATCTTCCCGTTGGGGAAGGAAAAGTGTTGGAAAATGCTAACACATTATTATGGGCTCAGTCCAGCTTAAGAAAGCAGTAGGGAGTGGATCAAGACTCACTGATTGGCCGTGGACTAGCCAAGAGTCATTACACAGGAAAGCAAAGAGCTTTACGCTTTGATTCAGAATTCAGGGCGCAGCTGCTTTCTTTGAGAAGTGAGTGGGAGGGTAAAACAAAGGAACTCAAGTTGCCTTTGGTGCATTTCAGGGTACGCTCTGAAGAGTATTGGAGAGGGCCATACATTGAGCTGGCTTGGGCTAAGCTGAACTGTAGTGAACTGACAAGCGGGAAGCATCATTGAAACTTATTCAGTCTGTAGGCTGATTTGGTTGAGTCCAGACACTGGGGACCATGATTCACTATCTATTCATGCTTCTGTTGTACTACAGACACCCTCAAAAACAAATGGGAAGACACTAATGAGGGACTTCAAGATGCCAATGGCTATTGTATCTTTCCATGTGGTCCCTCCAATCATGTCAATGGTGGTCCATCCAGTGAAACCCTTGTGCATGTCCTTTGTTAAGTTTACCAAAGGGGTTCACCTAAAATGTTGAAGGTCTTCCCTGAGTTCTCCTAACATTGCTCAGTTCTATTTATCACATTTTCAATGGGGCACTAATATTCCAATTATATTCATATGCCACAACTAGATTAATGGTGCTCCAGTTGATGGGCACTCACTTTGTTTCTCGTTACTTACAACAACGATAAAAAATGCTTCTATAAACATAGCAGTCTTCAGTCACCTAGTGGTGGTCATGCTAAACAGTTTTAGTGACTTCTGGGTTATTTCTCCTGAAATCGTGAGGATGCCAATGGAACACATGCCCTCATTTACTGGCTATCCTTTGTTATTCGTCCATTACCAGCCCATCTACTTTTTTAATCGTTTATTCTTTTTCTATCATACATACTCATAACAAAGAAGGACGTGCATTACTTTTTTTTCTGCCATATGTACTCATATTAATAAAGGACTTGGGACCATAAAATTTGAACTGGGAGGGGCCCTTAGAGATCACTTAATCCAATCTACTCAGTTTAAAGTTGAGGAAACTGAGACCCAGAGAGGTGAAATGATTTGCCCAAGGTAGTAACTGGAACAGATGGAATTTAAACTCAAGTCTTCTGACTCCAAATTTAGAATTCTTTCCACTATATCACCTCATAAATATGAGAAGAAGGAACCAGGTTATACACTATTGGAAGGCAACCAAACTACTCCCTCTGAACTACCCCTCTAGGGGACTAGTATGGAAGGGTTGTGATGGGGGTGGGGAGGGGAGGGCTCCTGTTCACATGCAAAAATAATTTCTGCTCATAAAGTCATAGGGAAAGGGAAGGGGATAAGTATTGACATAGTACCTACTATGTGCCAGGCACTGTACCAAGAGTTTTACAAAGATTATCTCATGTGATCCTCACAATAACTTTACAAGGTAAGTGCTGTTATTACCCCCATTTTACAGTTGGGAAAACTGAGGCAGACAAAGGTCAAGTGACTTGCCCAGGGTCACATAGCTAGAAAGCATCAGAGGACAGATTTGAATTGAGGTCTTTCTGACTCCAGGACAAAAGGCAACTGGTGATCAATATGAAATTGTGTTTTAATTTTTCAGCTGGCCTGTCCCCAAGTTTCTGTATAGTAAATGCTCAATAAATGTTGGCTGAATTAAAGTTTGACCTTTGGTTTATTTATGGCTGAAAACAGATAATAATTTTGTCTTTCTTTTACATTTGAGAAGGTTTATTGGAGGCTAAAAGTGGGGAGAGATCAAGTAAGAAACCGCGAGATACTGTATTTTAGATTATTGTTCTTAGAAATTGTCCAATTTTTGGTCAAATATCTGGAGGAAGAATGGAATAGAGATAAGAGCTAGACCTCTGATTTTGCTGCTATGGGGAAGGCTCAGGTGAGGAAACTCCCTCCACCTGTGCTGTGGACACCTTCTCTGGACCTTGACATTTTCTGGAGTGCTGCCTAGAGCTTTGAGAGGTTATAGGACTTGTCTAAGATCACACAACCAGTATCTGTCGAGGTAGGATTTGAGCACAGGTCTTCCTGGTTTCTAGGCCAGCTCTCTATCCACTATGCCACATGATTTAGTCAAATTTTGGTACCTGCTGGGTTGAGCAAGAAGACCTGGCAGGGTATCAGCCCCATTGATTCTACTTCTAGGATGAAGAACTTTGAGTTTACTTGGAATTTCAAAGAATGGTAGACTGGAAAGGTGGAAGGGACCTTTGAGGCCATCTAGTCTATCTTCTTATTTTCATGATGAGGAAACTGAGGCTCCTGGGGGTTATATGAGTTGGCCCAGCCCCAGACAGCCAGGCTGGGCTGGATTGAATACTACAAGTCAGAAACCCTGACTCTAAGTGCTGTGCTCTTTCTCTCATCTGAACCTATTCCTCACATTGCTTCTTACTCATCATTTCTTCCCACTAAGATAACTTATTTATTTTACGTTTACTTATCTGTATACATTGTCTTTTCGCTAATAAATTCCTCAAGGGCAGGGAATGTTCTGTCTTGTCTTTGCATTTCTAGTACCTAGTACAATGTCTGGCACGCACAAAGAGCTTAACAAATATTTAATGAATGAAATGGAATTGAATTATAGGGGCTCAGATATATTACACAAAGGGAAACTGAGGCAGAGAGCTGAAGCAAGTAGCTGATGGTCACAGGGAGTCTAGCCAAGATATCACTTAGCCTCCTAGCCAAGCCAAGTGAAAGCCATAGCAAAGGATACACTGTTTGGGAGATGATTTGATTTCCTCTCCTGGAGGAGTTGTACTGGTCATCTTCTCTGCATTGGGAAACTGAGTCAGCAGCTTCAGGTTGAAGTCTTCCCTCCGCTCATACTCCTTTCCTCGATAGATGAAGATTTTGTTCTGGATGTTCAAGGAAGAGAGGAAGATTAGAACGAAACAGGCTAGAGGCATGGTACAGGTGGACGGGATAGATGTAAAATGAAGAGGAAACTATCCCTGTCAGTGATGAGGCAGCCAGATGGTGCAGTGGATATGGGTCTGGGGTCAGGAAGTTGTTTTGTTCTTCTGTGCCACCTAGCTGCCCTGGAGTCAGGAGGACCTGAATTGAAATCCAGCCTCAGATACTTATTAGCTGTGTGTCCCTGGGCAAGCCACTTAACCTTGTTTGTCTCAGTTTCCTCATCTGGAAGCTGGAGAAGGAAATGGCAAACCAGTCCAGTATCTTTGCCAAGAAAATTCCAAATGGGATTGTGATGAGTCAGATACGATTGAAATGACTGACCACCACCACCAACAGTGTGAGTGAGGGTAAGAACGAGCATGGTACTTGGGTCCAGTCCATCTGCAGAAGAGGAACTATATGGGGAAAAGGTGAGAAGTAAGGTTAATTATGTAAGGTAGGGCCAAGTATGTGGGGTGGAGGCTTGAAGGCCAGAGAAGGCTGCTAAGGTGCTTGAGTAGAGGAATAAGAGGAGCGGTGCTGAAGTAAAACCGTCTGGAGGAATTAGAGACTAAAGGCAGGAGAAGGCCAGCTCAGCTACTACCATTTACAGGGGTGAGGTGACAGAGTGACAGTGCCCAAGGCAGGAGATATGAAAAAGGAAGCATCTACACAGCTTGATTGCTTGGGAGTGATGATCAAAGGACAAGCAAAGACTGGAAGACCACTGGCAAGCTAGGTGGAATTTGTGCTATGCCTAGTGCCGAGCACAGTGCCTGGCACAGACTAGGCATTGAATGGGAATTTTTCTTTCTAATTGATTGATAGGATTTTTTTTTCAGATGCAGGTTGGATTGGATGGCCACCAAGGTCTCTTCCAACTCTGATTCTTTGACTCTTTGAGGAGGATTCAGAAGTATTTGAGGGATCAAGGCCTGGAGAGTAGGAGATAGTGATGGTGCTGCTGAGAGAGAAAAATTTCCACGGAGCAATTTGGAACTATGCCCAAAGGGCTATAAAACTGTGCATACCCTTTGACCCAGCAATAGCACTTCTAGGGCTGTATCCCAAAGAGATCATAAAAATGGGAAAAGGACCCACATGTACAAAAATATTTATAGTAGTTCTTTTTGTGGTGGCAAAGAAGTGGATATTGAGGGGATGCCCATCAACTGAGGAATGGTTGAACAAGTTGTGATATATGAATGTAATAAAATACTATTGTGCCATAAGAAACAATGAGCAGGCGGACATCAGAAAAACCTGGAAAGACTTGCATGAACTGATGCTGAGTGAAGTGAGAAGAACCAGGAAAACATTGTACACAGTAACAGCAACATTGTACGATAACTAACTTGGGTAGACTTAACTCTTCTTAGCAATGCAAGGATCTAAGACAACTCCAAAAGACTCATGATGGAAAATGTTGTCCACATCTAGAGAAAGAACTATGGAGTCTGAATGCAGATTGAAGCATACTCTTTTTCCTTTTTTTTTTCCTTTCTCATGGTTTTTCCCTTTGGTTCTAATTCTTTTTTTTACAACATGACTAATGTGGAAATATGTTTAATATGATGTACATGTATGGCCTATATCAGATTGCATGCTATCTTTGGGAGGGGAAGAAAATTTAAAATTCAAAATCTTATGAAAGTGAATGTTGAAAACTAAAAATAAATATATATATTTTTAAAAAGTTAGCCAATGGTTACACCATCCAGTTTCTAAGGATGAAAAGGTCTTCCCATTGGGAAGGCAATGGATTAGAAAATGTTGAAGAATTAACATTGGGTCATTTCTTTCTGGGAAGTTTTATAAGGGCCCATTGAGATTCACTGCAGGCTTTACAAGAGTCAATACATATGGAAACAATGAGTTTCAAGCTCATTTGTTGAGAGACGGGGTCACTGATAAATCTTGATTGTCGTGAGGGAGAAAGGTTTTGAGTGCGGACCAGGGGATGGATTGTCATGCCTGTCTGCTGCTGGAGTTGTCCCAGCCTTGCTCAAAGTGAGTCCACAGAAGATTCCCAATGATTTTATTTAATTACAAAAAGCAGCTGTTTTATCTTCCTCTGAAACAGACCACAGAACATTAAATATGAAAGATGATGGCTCCTAGTGAATTCCCTTTAAAAAGGACTCTGGGGGTATTTTGCAGGTACTTACAAAGACACATGTAGTGTCGCCTGATAGAATGTAAATGGTTTCACCTTTTTTTTTTAATCCCCCAGTGCCTAGGGTACCTGGCACATAGTAGGCAATTAATCAATGATGAATAGCAGGATAGAGACTTGCCCTAAGACCCTTTCTATCTAAACTCCATTTAATAAGACAAGACTAATGATGTTGATGAAGTTAAGGATAGATTAGACTTGGGATTTCAATGTAATAGGGAACTCCCAGGTGAGGAAAGGGAGAGTGCAGGTCATCACATTCTCAGAAACTTAAGAATTGCCTAGAACATGTGGAGATTAAATAACTTGTACCAGGACACACAGTTATTATGGAGTAAGAGCTAGAATTTGAAAGTGGGTCTTCCTGGCTTCAAGGGTAGCTCTGCATCCCCTATATCACACTGCTTAACAAAATAATATGATGATAAAAGATGAGAGGAATCACTGATTTAAACCTCCCCATTCCAGCTGGGGATGTGGAGTCCAACCCCCCCCCAATTTTTCAAATGAGGAAACCAAGGCACAAACAGTAGTTGTTTGAGGTGGGATTTGAACTAGGTCCTTGACTCCAAAGGCAGTGCTCTACCCATGGTGACTCATTGCCTCTCAAATGCAAATTTCATAAGATTAATAATAATGATATTAATAATAATAAGCCTATTGAAATTGAATCTGAGAGGCAGCAAGGCACTGTGGATAGAACACTGCCTTTGGAATTACATATACTCTTTAAAGACTTCAGAGTACTTTTTCATTCAGAATTTAATTCAATTGTCACAATAGCCCTCATGAAGTAGGGAGCAGGATAGACAGAATCATCACTATTTCACAAATGAGAAAACTGAGTCTCAGCGATGTTAAACACTTGGTTATGGTTGGAGAGGAGAAGGGGCACAGCTTGGATCAGAAGAGCCTGTACTCCTACCATACCACACTGATTTCTCATTAAGGGTGTGAAAAACCCTGGGGAAATCAGTGTACTTTCCACAGTTTTTAAGGGAGTGGGTAGATTGTATATTTTTGGCCAATTTCAGAGGCCGAGCTGTTTTCAATTCCAGCTAGAAATTGCATAAATAAACAAACAATTAACTGGCTCTTCGTTCCTTCCAGCCGGACACGGCAGTGGCCTGTTTTCTCCATCTCATTCCACCTGGGACAAACCATTTGCTAAAAAGTTCTGCCAGAATGTTGGTGGTGTCTAGGGAGGGGAGGTGAAGAGCGGGGTGGAGATGCTGGACAGTTCCGGAAATGTTTTCCTCCCCTACCACCCACATTGAGAAGGAACCATGCACAGATGCTAACCCAAGGCCGTGGGGGGAGTGAACCGGGGATGATGAGAATAAACTCTTCTTTTTCAGACTTGGACATGTCCAACAGCCTCAGAGCCCACTGGGATCTCTTACCCGAAGAAACGACGGGAAGCCTTGTCCGTAGTAACCGACAGCAAAGTACTCTGGCTGGGGCCTCATTGCTTTAATGATGTTCTCATAAAACGAGGCCCGTTTTTTCTGAAATGAAAGAAAGAATGGAAATGTTGGGACTAGGAGCCATGGAGCTTAGAGATCACACAGATAACTTTTGTGAAGCAAGGAGAAGCAGAGCCAAGAGCACCACAAATACAAAGACCACAGTGATGTAAATGGAAGGACCAGCACCACGAAAATCTGACGTCGATGTTATAAAATGACAAAGGACACACCTGGCCCAAGAGAAGACAGGAAAGCTTATCCACCCGACTCCTTTGTAGACGTGAGGGAGGGGGCCCACGGCAGTGCCCCACTGCATATAATGTCAGATAATGCCAATGCATTGATCAGTTTTGTTGAATTTTTTTTCTCTTTTTTCCCTTTCTCTCGTAAAAAAAAATCTTTATTATAATGCATGACTCTTTGGGAGAAGGAAGGAGAATGCACGCAGGGAGACATTTAGGTGATACAAAATCAAAATTTGTTGAAAAAAAGAGTGAATAGCCATGGAGCTTGGAGACTACACAAGAATATTAATTGTCATTACAAAGCACTTCAAGGTTTACAAGGGGCTTTTTGTAGCAGCAAAAAAGTGAGGGGAAAAGTAAATGCCCAACAAGTGGGCAATGTCTAAACAGGGTGTGATTCATGAACGGTATGGAATATCACTGAGCTATACAAAACAATATATATGAAGAGTGCAGAGATGCATGGGAAGAATTCCATGGAGTTCAGAGTGAAGGATGCAGAAGACCACAACATACGCAATGACAAGAACAAGGCGAATAGCTAGAATGGCGTCAGAAGTGAATGTGGTGAAGTTATAACGACCCCAAAGAACAGACGTGAGAAGAAAATTGCCTTCTGCCCCAGCCCTCTACTTTTATAGAGGTGGGGGACGATGGGGGTGGAACACTGGCTATTATGCCAGCTTTGTCAATACGCTGGTTAGTTTTCTTGTATGTTTTCCTCCCCTTTCTCTTTCTTATTCTTCCTTATTCACTCTCTGGTAAAAGGGAGGGTAGGATTGAATGGGAAATGTAAATATCAATGAAGATTTACTTTTAAAAGAAATGAGACAAAAATTTCCCCCTCTTTTTTTTTTTAATCTTTAAAATAATTTTTTTTTTGTTTGTCGAATAGAGTGACTTTCTGGGAGGGAAACGATACTGGGAAAATTTTGATGATATTAAAAAAAACCCAAAGACATCCATAAAAAGTATTTAAACAATGTAAATGAAAAATGAAAAGATATCAATAAAATTTATTTAAAAAAAATGAAAAGGATTAAAAACTAAGAAAATAAAACCCTGTGTGTTTTTAATGACTGATTAAGACCCTGAGGAAGAGATGACAAAGTGTATCTCCTTCCCTTCTTTGCAGACTGTAGGCGTGGACACTGCAAAAACTATAGGATTTGGTTTGCTGTTTTGCTTTTTCTAAACTTTTATAAATTTCTTTTTTTGTTTGTTTTTTGTTTTGTTTTTGGGGAGGCAATTGAGGTTAAGTGACTTGCCCAGAGTCACACAGCTAATAAGTCAAGTGTCTGGTCTAAGACAAGATTTGAATTCAGGTCCTCCTGACTCCAGGGCCGGTGCTCTGTCTACTGCGCCACCTACCTGCCCCAACTTTTATAAATTTCTAGATACAATGAGAAATTAGGGAGGAATATATTGAGAAATGAAGGCATTGAACAAAGTTTTCTATAAATATTACCTCATTTGTGCTTCACCTTGTGAGATAAATTGAACAGGCATTATTATTCCCATTTTGCAGGGTGTGTGTGTGTGGGGTGGGGGGAACCGAGTTTCAGAGAGAACAAGTTACTTGCTTAAGGTCACAAAGCTAATAAATAAAAACCCAGTTCTTCCTGACTCCAAGTCCAATGTCCTGGTCCTGCTTTTTTTTTGTGTGTGTGTGTTTACTAAGGATGAACATTGGGAAACTGAACCAAACCCTTCCATTCATGGAAGGCCAGTATGGGCTAGACCTGCTCCTTCCTAATTCAGTTCCATGAGGCTGTAGCTGGGGGTCCCAATGGACTCAATGTTAGACTTGGAACTCAGGAAGACCTGAGTTTCCATCTTACCTTAGACATCGTCTAGCTATGTGACTCTGAGCAAATCACAACTTCTTTCAGACTCAGTTTCCTCATTTTGAGGGTTCAAGCAAGTTAACGTATTAGAAGCACTTTGCAACCCTTCAAGTGTTATATAAATGCTGACTAGCCTCCTCATCCTTCAGAGAGGTCTAGGCTTAGGGATGTTTGGAGCAAAGGGGATGACCCTTAAAGAGTTTGAGGTTGGCCCCTGCTCTCGTTTTCTATCTCTGGTAACTTCCATCAGCAGAGAACAGGATATTGTCTCTACCAAAATGTTTCCCTAATTTTGAAAACATTTCAATGAAAACAAAGTTTAGCAAGATTTTTGCTAGGCTCGTCACCCCCTGAAGCCCTCCTGAATAGCAGGGGCCCAATGGATGTGACTCGTGTGACCCTCTAGAACCTGCCAGAGCGACCCCCTCGGGGACTCACCAGGAGGTTGCCAAGCCCCTCGTAGTCAAACACTTTGCTCTCGTAGGTCTCGGCCAACTCCTTGCTGAGTTTGATGGCTTTCTCCCACATCTTCCGGAAGACAGAGGTCAGGATGGGGATGGAAAACAAGAGAACGATTGTATCAGCTGCAAAAACCATTCATGAGAATGCAGGAGAAGCAGCAGGCCGGCAGCTGGGTTGAGTTACTGCCGACATTCCCGGCTGCCTGGCTCTCTCGGATCAGCTTGACCCCTCGCTGACATTAGAGACTTTCTATGTCTCTTGGCCACTTGGCCAAGGAGGCATCTTCCTCTCACTTCTGCCTGCCAGACTCTGAGGAATGCCGTGCTCCCATAACAATGTCAGAAAGAGTTTAGAGGACAAGGTACAAGAAGCATTAGGACCTGGACAGCGGCCAAGTTTATTTGATGAGAAAGCCAGCTCTGGCTCAGCGATTAAGTTGACAAAGAGGTAAGGAACGAGGTGAGACAAGAGCCCTGAGTTCTAATTTTGAACTCCCTGGCCATAGCATTGTGGTTTTCCCCTCAAAGGTGACCTTGCATCCTCTCTGTATGGAACACGTACATACCTGTCTTTTTACAAGTAGACTTATCCAATAGAATACAAACTCCTGGAGAGCAGGGTCTGTTTTTGCCTTTCTTTGTATCAGAGATGATGCATTTAAATTGCACTAGAAAAATATCAGGCAATATCCTATTCTCTCTCTAACTGAGAGATTGATTATAAGAGATGAGGCTGGACCAGTGATTTTTCTTTCTTTCTTTCTTTCTTTCATTCTTTTTTTTTTAGACCAATGATTTCATTGGAGTCTTTAAAGAGTGGCCTTGATCAGTGGGTGGAACTTAAGTAGAAATGGGGCCATTAAATTAAGGAACCCTGATGCTGGCTATTGACTTAGAAAACCACATATTAACATTATCTATGTTCTATTGTATTTTTATTTATTTTGTTAGAAATTTCCCAAGTACATTTTAATCTGGTTCCGGGAACACTCAGGGTGCCTATGTCAAGGGCGTTTGATGCCTCTGGTCAAGAGCCCCGAGAGAAGTTAAGTGAGTTGTCCAGGGTCACATAGACAGTATGTGTTAATTCATCTAGGCCTGAGCCTGGGTCACCCTGATTTCAAGACTGGCTCTTTATTTATTATGTCCCGGCTGCTTCTTAGTATCAGGAACTGCAGGCCCAAGAATCCATATTCATGGTGACCATTTCTCATCCTGTTTCCAGGAGACCTGGGGGATCAAATCCTGCTTAAGCCACTTACTATCTGTGTGACCACGGACGAGTCTGTAAGACTCTATAAGCCTCAATTTCCTCATCTGTAAGATGGGGATGACAAAAATAGCACCTCCTTCTGAGGACTGTTGTTGGGGTCATTAATAACATAAGGGGGATCAGGTGCTTTGCAAACAGTAAAGGGTTATTTACAAGCCTATTAAGCTTCAAGGATTTATTTAGCCATAAATGTGAGTTTTGAGGAGAATTTTGAAAATGATGTGGGAAGTAAGGTCAAAGACACATTATGCAGTCAGGTCAAACAGCCCTCCAGTATCCTCTCCTCCCCACCACACACAGACTTCCAGATTCATGCTAAACTGTGCAAGCCAACACTAACAAGAGAACGGACTGCAGCGGTTGAGGCTGGTGCCCCCAGAGAGTTGTCCTATCGATATCAGTCAGCCAAGAGGTTGGGAAGAGCAGAGGAGAAGGACTGAATAGGTGCCTGCTACCCCATCTCCAACAACTCCAACAAGCCTTGGGACACCTCTGTTCAGGCTCTTTTTGTAAGACACCAACAACAACAGTTGACAATTACTTGGTTTACAAAGCCCTTTCTTCACAAGTCATAGGATCACAGAATTTAAAGCTGCCAAGTACCTGAGAAATCATTGATTTCTATACTCATTCTACAAATGAGGAAACTGAGGCTCAGAAGAGGAAGCAGCCTACCTAAGGGCAAACATACCAAGTAGGTCATATTCCCATTTTTGCTGATGGGAGGAAAAAAAAAAAACCCTGAGGTTCTGAGATGTGAATTGTTTTGCACAGTCAATTTGTTCAGAAAATGTCAAACCAGAATTAGAACCTAGGTCTTCTGACTCCAGGAAAAATGTCTTTTCCATTCCACCTCCTGGTCTAGCTGCAGAGAGGCTTTTTAGTTTCCTTTTCTCCTCTGATTAGGCCAACTAATCCCAGCATCATGATCCCTTAGACCTTTCTCCCTTTCATTTCTTCAGGAGCTTCTGTCCCTTATTTTTTTTTTTTGAGGGGGGAGGATTCAGAGGTAATCAAGACATGAATGTCTCCTAAGAAGCCAGAAGAGCTGTTCTCCTTTTTATCTCTGTATCCCCAGTCCTAGGAGAGAGCCTGGCAAATTGTAAGTGCCCAATAAATGCTTGTCTGATTGAGCTGAATTATTGGCCATCCGGTCCAAGCCCATCGAGGGACCCAAGGCACGATGTAGCCACGTCAGGACTTGACCCCCAACTGCTCCTCCAGAAGACACTCACTTTGCCCTTGTCGAAGTACGAGATGATTTCTTGGTACAACTTCTCTTTGAGCTCCAGTTGGGAATACACATGGTAGCTGTCCCTCTGGAGCAAGTGGGGCACACAGGGCTTGTCTGACCACTAGAAAAGAAGAAAAAAAACCAGACATATGAACAAATACCAAGCAATATCATAAAACCAAAATGCTTGCGCCTTACAATGACTTCAACTGAGTTTTTTCCTCCAATGGTACGTTAGCTGGAATCCTCTATGCCATCATTGGGTTAGCCCTCTTCCTTCCTTGGTGAATTCTTACCAGGGCCTCCATTTTGGAGAGAGACCTAGGCTGGCCAGCCTTTATTTCCCTCTTTGCTGTGCTTCTGCCCTTCTGGACTTTAATACCATGCCCATACATGGCACTCCCCTTTCAGCCACCTTTTGCGCTTTGTCTTTCCCCCACTAGAATATGAGATTCTTAAGGGCAGGGAATGTTTTTCTTTCTCCTTGTATTGCATGCCCAGCACTTTGCACCATGCCTGGTACACAGTGAGGGTCTGACAAATAAATGCCGGTTGCCTTGCCTTGTCCAGATCTGTGATTTCACGAGTGCAGGGAAGTCTTGGTGAGGAAATTCTCTTTCCCCACACAGATCGGTACCCGCCCTCTAACTTAGAATCTTATAGCATTGCCTGGAGCAAAAGAGGTAAAATAACTTGTCTAGTATCATAGAGCCAGCCACAGATAAGATCTGAACTCAGGTGTTCAGCTAAGGCCATCCCTTGCTTTTCAATGTATGATCTGAATATATCTGGAATACATAATATGAGAAGATGTTTTAAAACAGTTCCATCCAATAAAATGGAAGCTCTCTGAGGGGAGGGACTGCATCATTTTTGTCTTTGCATCTCCTATGCCTAGCACAGTTCCTGGAACACAAAAGGTGCTTAGTAAATGCTGTCTGAATGGTTAACTTGAATTGTTCCTGTAATAGCTAAGCGGTACAGTAGAAAGGCTAAGATGAGGGATGGGGTGGGACAGCTGGGTGGTGCAGCGGATAGAGCAAGGGGCCCTGGAGTCAAAAAGACTCATCTTCCTGAGCTCAAATCTGGCCTCAAACACTTACTGTGTGACCCTGGGCAAGTCACTTAATCCTGTTTGCCTCAGTTTCTTCATCTGTAAAATGAGCTGGAGAAGTAAATGGCAAACCACTCCAGCATCACTGCCAGGAAAACCCCAGATGGGGTAATGAAGAGTTGGATATGGCTGAACAACAACAAGCATTCATTCATTCATTCATTCATTCTTATCCTGCACTGTTCTTGCCTGCTTCCTTCCATAAATCCTCCTTGGAGAATATGCCCATCACACTGGAGGTCTCTTTTTGGGTCTTTATATATTGTGTAGATAGCAGCGGCCTCTGGGCCCCCTGGGTTGTCTACCCAGCATCTTTGACCACACGACTTGCTCACCTCCTTTTCTGATCTTGCAGTTCCTGGATAAGATCTATTAAACCTCCTCTTCTGCCAGAGTTACAGCAGGAATAAGATGTAACCCATTCACACTCCCCATCCATTGTTTTCCTCAAGTCCAGTCTGGGTGATCAGAGATTATAATATTCCATAACTACAAGTCTTGCAGCATCAGTAGGAGATGGTGAGGGCTGAAAAGATGGGTTCTCAAGACAGGTAACTGCCTGGAGTTGTTGAGAGTGCTACAGAGTTGGCCGAAGGCAAATGAAATAATAAAAACCCCAAACCAAGCCCGGGTTAGGAACATTTGCTGATTTCCAAGGTGCAGATGCTCTCACGAGCCTTCAGCACACCCCTGCCCCACGACTTGCCACACAGTAAGAGCTTAACAAAATTTCATTGATTTTTTTTTACTTTATACTTATTTTGTATAACAATAATAACAACAATCATAGCAGCAGCAGTGGTAGCTAGCATTTATACAAATATTATCTAATTTTATCTTTATAACAACTCTTGGAAGTAGGTGCTATTATTATCCCCCTTTTATAGATGAGAAAAGTGAGGTTAGTGACTTATCCAGGGGTCACATAACTATTAAATGTCTACTCAGGTCTAAAATTCTCCACGGTGTCACCAAACTATATATATATATATACATATACATATGTTATTTTCCCCAATGGAATGTGTTTCTTGAAGACATTTCATTTCTATCTTGGTATCACCAGAGCCTAGGACAGCATCTGGCACATAGTAGGTGCTTGAAATTCTTGCTAATTGATCAAAATGAGGATGATTAAACCAACTTTTTTTGAATGGCTTTGGGAGTATTGGTCAGTATTATGGAGCTGGATACAATCAGCACAGTTTCATCTGCAAGTGGGAGTAGCTGGGGGCTGTCTCCAGATATATGGAATCTCTCTTCCATTTACCCTCTGCACAGGACTTCTTCTTGGACAGAGGCATCAAAGTTGAGAAGAGATCCTGATTTATGCTTAACTTGATAATGATAATAAGATGGCCAAACAAAGTAAAGTATGGGATTTGAGTCGTCAAAGAATGTTATGATTTTAACAAATGGATGAGGCCCCTTGGCTAAGGAGAACCTTTGTCTCTAGGTCATACACCAGATTTAGAGGGAGAAGAGACCTCAGAGCCCACCTAGTCAAATCTCAGAGGTTGCATTTTTCTCCTTTATAATCACCAAACGGTAAATTCAGAAGGATCTCATATCGTCTACACATTCCAGTCAATTGCGTGACTGTGAAGATGGGGTCAGATGTCTCATCTGTGCAGACCAGCCTATTTCCTTCACAAATTTTCATCAGGGATGTTATTCAGTCGTATGTGACTCTTTGTGACCCCATTTGGGGTTTTCTTGGCAAAGATAATGAAATGATTTCCCATTTCCTTCTCCAGCTCATTTTACAGGTGAAGAAACTGAGGTAAACAGGGTTAAGTGACTTGCCCAGTGACTTGTCTGAGACTGGATTTGAACTCAGGTCTTCCTGACTCTATCCACTGAGCCTTTCACTGATACCTTTGATCTATGTGTAAATCAATTTCAGAAAGAATTAATGGAAGCCTTTGGCTGGTAATTGCTGATGTCTTTGGGATCCCCTTTCTGGGTAGCTGTATAGCGTCTGTTCTTCTAATTCATTGGTATCCGCTTCACTTGGAGGCACGTGACCTTGGGCAAGGTAGTGAGTGTGAGTTTCTTTCTCTGAAGATGGCCCAAATGACCAACAAGTTCCCTTCCAGCTCTAGCCAGCTCCTCTGTGACACGCAGTCTCCAGGGGCTGCCCAGGGTCACACACATAGACAGTGGGTGTCACAGATGGGATTTCACCCCAAGTCTGCCCGGCTCTGGAGTCAGGGCCCATAATACCATGAGGACAATCAGAGGATTACGGATTTCTCGCCGGCCTGGACCGCGGAGGCCAAATACAGATTGTGCGTGGCACCATAATGATGATGACAAGAGTAACGGTCATTACTACCACTAACCTATCGTAGAGAGTGCTTCAACATTTGTAAAGTGGTGTCTCTCCTACCTGGAGGAGCTCCGCGTGCAGCAGGAGGGTGTTGGCGGCCTCCGTGTAGTTCTCACAATCCCGATGCAGGTCCCGAAGCTTGTACAAGTACCTGGGGGAACGAAGGACAAGGAGGGAACCCAAGTTACCCATAGGAGGCCTCCTACCATCTGTCCCGGCCTTATCACTCTAGAACACACCGCCTTCCCAGTTGGACTGTAAGCTTCTTGGGGGCGGGGTCTGCTTTGTGCCTTTCATTCCATCCCTAGCGCTTAATAGAATGTCTGGCACACAGAGGCACTTAATAAATGCTTGTTGGCTGATTGATATACTCTAATAATCCTCTGTCACCTGACTGTATCTTCTGTCTCTCCAACTATTTATCTCTGTTCTCAATGGAGCAATAGATTTGAAATTGCCCCCCCGTCAATCTGGCCAATCCATGCCATCAACTCTTCAGGGCCTCACTGGATGACTACGTCTTTCTTTTAGGGGAAATATTTATAATAAAACAACAACTGGAAGTGTTCAACAGGAAACATTAAATGAATTGTGTCATCGATACAGAGCTGGAAGAGACGTCAGAGGTTATGTTAATAATAGTTAATTACTGTTGTTGTTAAGTCATTTCATTTGTGTCTGACTTTGTGACCCCGTTTGGGGTTTTCTTGGTGAGGATACTGGAGTGATTTGCCATTCCTTCTCCAATTCATTTTACAGAGGAGGAAACTGAGGCAAACAGGTGAAGTGACTTGCCCAGGGTCACACAGCTAGTGAGTGTCTGAGGATGGATTTGAACTCAGGAAGATGAGTCCTCCTGATTCCAAGCCCAGCGCTCTGTGCACCATGGCATCACCTAGCTGCCCATGAGACAGTTAAGGCAGATATTATTATTTCCATTTCTCAGAAGAGGAAACCAAGGCTCTGAGAAGGGAAAGAGGCATGCCAAAATTCACATGACCACAAGTGTTGAGGCTGGGATTTGAACAAGTCGTCCCCTGTCTCCAAGTCCCGGGTTGTTCCTATGTTTATGATGCTTTGCTCATAAAGTCCATGTTTCATTTCTGAGAGGCAGGATGTGGTGGTAAATAGAAGGCTGGTCTTGGAGGTGAGGAGATCTGGGTTCAAGTCCTAACTTTGATAAGGAGATATGTGATCCTGGGCAGTGACCTAGCCTCTCAGTGCCTCTAATGACATAATTTACAGAAGATTTGCTGATTTTCTTCAAGGGAGGGAGTTTCTATGCCAGAAGTTTGTCACATGAATGAGATTCCAGGTCCAGACCAAGAAATAAAAGTCTTGTGGTCACCAGCAGGGTTTAATCTCCTTTAAGAGAGGGGTTCTATCTCATACTTTTTTTGTGTCTACTCCTCCTCCACCGGTCCCCTCCCTGCACCCCTCCCCCCATGTAGTTGGTGGTCAATACATATTTGTTGTGGAATTGATGAATCAAAGAAGAGCAGAGTTAAGAGGAATAGAGACAAATACCAGTTTTTTTCAGCTTACCTTATGTAAATGTCCTCTCTCTTCTTTTCCTTATAGAAATTCTGCCAAAATAAAATTATAACATTGTATTATAAATACAGGTTTCTTGATGGATGTTTCATCGGAACATTAAACATCTCATTAAACATCTAAATTCAGTTGTTACGCTCTCCCCATCTCTCTCTCTCACACAAATGTTGACTCACCTGACGGGGGGCTGAGGTTAAAAACACACCCAGCCTGACCATACACAAAAGCATGAAACCACGGCGAAATGGCCTTTGGGAAAGAGTTGGGTCAGGAGCTTATGGTGCAGGTTGCCATCCTGGTTTCTTAATTTATCTTCAAAGTTAAAAATATGCAAGTGTCCTTAGCCTGATCAGCTGGCGCCAGCATCAGCTGCTTCTGCTGGAGTAAACTCAGCAGGGCTGAGGACCAGGGAACGGTCATTCCAGGGTCAACAGTAGCTTTGGCTGGCCGGGGATCAGCCAGGTACGCAGGAAGGCCTTCTGGACTTAGGTGTTTGTTTCTTATATATTTAATGTTCAGGTAATCCATGCATTCATATATACATACATACATGTATGAACATATATACATGTTCATGTATATATCTATGTATACTTAGATGTACAGGCTTTCCCCCAATAGAATGCAAGCTCTTTGAGGCTAGCGACCATTTTGCTTGTGTGTGTGTGTGTTCCCAAAGACTAGCTCTGTTCCTGGCACTCAGTGCCCTCCGATGCTGGCAGGCCGGTGAGCCCTGGGCCGGGGGGGTGCCTCACGTACCAAAACATTGACAGTACAGCTCATGCGATTCTCTCTGCTTTCATCATGCATGATGGTCCTGTAATCCAGCAGGTTTTCCAAGAGGCTGCTGACCAGGAGGGCAAAGACTTCTCCAGAGCTGGCCAGGTATTTGTGTTTGCGGCAGTGTTCTAGGAGTCTGTGGGGAGGAAGGAAGGGAAGAGATGTCCATGATCCCATGAGCTCAAGGTCCAGCTGCTATCACCTGCCACTTCTTTCCTGTATATTACCTCCCCCTCCCCCCGCCCTGAAACCGTCTTCACTTAAAAGCATTAGCCAAAGACCCCACGTGCAGCATTTTGTTGTTCAATCATTTTTAGTGTGTCTGACTCTTCATGACCCCATTTAGGGTTTCCTTGGTGAAAATACTGGAGCGGTTTGCCATTTCCTTCTCTAGCTTATTTTACAGATGAGGAAACTGAGGCAAACAGGGTGAAGTGACTTGCTCAAGGCCACAGCCGCTAAGTATCTGAGGCCAGATTCGAACTCAGTAAGATAAGTCTTGCTGACTCCAGGCCCAGTCAACTGCGCCACCCTATGTGAGGTGCACACAGTACCAATGGCTTTCAGCAGGTCAGCAAAGCAGACACAACCCTACAGGATCGATGGTGTTTCCTTGACTTTGTGGTGCTGGGCTCCTCCTTGTACTCAAGGGAGAAATGCCCCAACACAGTGGATGGAACCTCTGTGGAAAACTTATGGAAGAATGTGGTCAACAGTGTGTCGGCACAATGAATGGAGTGCTGAGTCTAGACTCAGGAAGATGTGAGTTCAAATCCAGCTTTGGACATGTATTTATTTATTCATTTATGTATTTATTTATCTATTTATTTTTGCTTTTTTTTTGGGTGAGGCAATTGGGGTTAAGTGACTTGCCCAGCAGCCTTGGACATTTAATAGCTGTGTGACCTCTCGGGGAAACATGTCTGCCTCAGTGTCCTCATCTGGAAAATGGGTATAATAATAGTATTTACCTCCTTGAGTTTTTGTGAGGGCAAAGTGATACAACATTTTTAGAGCATTGTGTAAACTTTAAAGTGCTACATAAATGCAAATTATTATTAAGAGTCACACATGATCTCCAGGAATGACTAGCAACATTGGAGGGAACGTCCCCATTAATGACATCATAGTATCATCGGGGAATACTTATAAAGCATATGGTGCCTGGCACATAGTAGGTGCTTAATAAATGCTCAAAGATTAATTGACTCATTGGCAAAGCTTTACCATTTGCCAATTTTTTTTTTTTACATACATTATATATCTGCCTAGGGGTCTCTTTTCCCAACTTTATTGTTGTTGTTTGAGGATGTGTCCTATGCCCATTGCCACCGTCCTCAAACAGCAACAATAAAAGGGCTGAAGGACAGACAGACAGACGGACAAAGACAGAGAGACAGAGACAGAGAGAGAAGAAAGATGGTAGAGTCATTTAACCTCACAGAGCCGCATCTAAGACAAAGCACCAAACTGTTGATAGAGGAACTTTTCTCACTGGGAGTGCCCTACACTGATCAAATCACAGGTTTGGTTTTAAAAAAAAAAAAGATAAGTTTACTTTACTGCCTTTAGGCAGCATTGAATGTTGATATCTTATCACCATTGGACTTGGGATCAGAAGCGGACCTGGGGGCATATAAAATGAGGATAATAATGCCCAGATATTTAGCTCGCAGGGGTACAGTATAGCTATGTGCCTCTGATGACCACCCTGGCAGGTAGGTTCTACCAGTGTAAACTGATAGGTCAGATGGAAGCCTGGAGGCATATGTGAGGCTAACAAAAGTATTCAGGTGAGAGCTTCTGAGGCTCCGAGCTAGCCAGGGTGGTCTCTGCCGGAGTGGAGAGAAGCCAGATTCAGAGTTACTGTGGAGACAGACGCAGCAGGACCGGTCCCAAGCTCTGCAGACTGAGCACTCCGTTCTTTCCCGTGTACGAGAAAAGCTTGTTTCAGGACACCCTCCAGTCTCCATGTGCATGGAGGGCACTTGGGAGCTCTGCATGTGCCCCCCTGTATCCAGTTCACAAAACCTGACCAAGCCGTCTGTCAGAAGTCAGTAATCCAGGACCCCCAAGGGAGAGAGCAGCTGGGGGAGCCTTTGTTTGGAAATCATCGGCTGCTTAGCGTTTCTAAATACCATCCAGGGGTGTGTGTGTTTTATGGCTCCGCTTCTCGGCTGCGGCCAAAGCAGGAAGGGTGGGGCAAAGGGAAAATAGAGGAAGGAGATTCTGATATCCTCATTTCATATGCCCCCAGGTCCCCCTTCTGATCCCAAGTCCAATGGTGATAAGATATCACCATTCAATGCTGCCTTTACTTATTTTTTTTTAAAACCAAACCTGTGATTTGATCAGTGTAGGGCACTCCCAGTGAGAAAAGTCCCTCTATCAACAGTTTGGTGCATTGTCTTGGATGGGGCTCTTTGAGGTTAAACGACTCTACCATCTTTCTTTTCTCTCTGTCTCTGCCTCTCTGTCTTTGTCTGTCTGTCTGTCCTTCAGCCCCTTTATTGTTGCTGTTTGAGGATGGTGGCAATGGGCATAGGACACGTCCTCAAACAACAACAATAAAGTTGGGAAAAGAGACCCCTACGCAGATAACTTTGCCATCTCTAAAATAAGAGCACCTACATCACAGGGTTGTTGTGAGGGGCAGATCTCTGTGCCTTTGCCCAGGCTGTGCCCCCTGCCTGGAATGCCTTTCCTCTTCACTAATGCCTCTTAGCATCCCAGGCTCCTTCAAAACCCAGCTCCAGTACCATCTCCTACGTGGGGCATGACCTGATGCCAGCCCTCTCTTCCATCTGCTCAGGTCTCTCGGGCCAGGCTGGTGAGGGACAAATATGGAATTTCTGACTCATCATCATCACCTGGGGCTGACAGCTGATGGCGTAAGCTCCCGCCAGCCTGGTCAAGGACCATTCAGCCTCATGACACTCATGATTTTGAGTCTGGCCCCAAATCCCTTAATAAGCCAGACTGAGAGCCGGCCTCAGGTTTGGGTGTGGGGGACACTCACAGCTTCTCCAGCAGGACTTTGTACTGTTCGTCACCTCGGCCACCTTCCACCTCCTGGTCTAACTTTGTGATCAGCTCGTTCTCAAACTGGAAGGAGATGCAGCAGATAGAGGGCAGTGTGAGACCCTTCGAGGGGGCTGGAGCCCATCCCCACCCTCACCAGGGAACCAGACTGATTCCAAGACCAAAGTTCATTATTATGATCCCCCCCCCCCCCCTCACTGAGAGCAGCCACACCCTGGCCAGCCCCAGATTTCAGCAAATTCCTCCCCAGGGCTTTCAGAATCGGCTGGAATTTAGCATTCTAAGATCAGAGATTTAGACCCAGGAGGGCCCTTAAGGCGGAGTTTCTTAAGCTGAGGTCTATGACTGTGTTTTTAATATTATGATAACTTTTTTAGTAGACATAGATTTCTTTGTAATCCCATGTATTTTAGTTAATCCATTTACAAACTGCTCTGAGAAGGGACTCATAGATTCACTAGACTGCAAAAGGGTCCATGACATTAAAAACAAAAATTAAGAATTCCCTACTCTGTGCCAGGCCCTGTACCATGTGCTTTTCACAAATATCTCATTTGATCCTCACAACAGGTAACTGTTGTGAGGATAACTGTATATGAGGTAACTGTTATTATTAGCAATCCCATTTTATGGTTGAGGAAACTGAGGCAAACACAGGTGAAGTGACTGGCCCAGGGTCACACAGCTAATAAGTATCTGAGGCCAGTTTTGAACTCCGATCTTCCTGACTCTAGTCCAGCACTCTGTGCACTGCCCCATCAGCACCTTCTATATCATTGATCCAACTCTCTTATTTTACAGAGGAGGAAATTGAGATCCAGTGAGGTTAAGTGAGTAGGTGGTAGTTAGGTGGCATAGCAGAAAAAAAAGGTAGGACCAGGATTCAGGAAGACCTGAGTTCAAATCCCACCACAGACATTTACTAACTGTGTGCCCCTGGACAAGTCACTTAACCTCTATTTATTGGAGTTTCCTTATCTATAAAATGGAGATAAGGAGGATACATCCCTCCAGGGTTGTTGTGAGGATAAAATGAGATGTATTTGTAGAGGTCTTTGCAAACCTTAAAAGTAGTATATATATCTCTAGTATTATTATTATACTTTTTACTACTACTGTTACTATTAAATAGCTAGCACACATCAGAAGTGGGATTTGAACCCAGGTCTTAGTGACTCTAGGCCTAGTACTCTATTCATGGTATATCAGGCCGTCTCTATCATATGATTATATACACATGTATGTATAGGTATATATGCATATATACACACACACATATATGTATAGTTTTCCCTTCCACATCGCAGGGGTTAGGGGTACAACACCCCTCGACCTGGAAAATTTGCATAAAATTTTTTGACCTTCCCTTCATACCAGAGAAGTCTGAATTATTATGGCATTAAAAGATAAAATATGTTGGCATTATACAGTATACTATACATCTATTTTGTGCATTTCTGAGTTTCGGAACTTTTTCTGTGTCATCTGCGGCTTCTGCAAAACTCCTCCAAAATTCTCATTTAATTTCTGATGCCGACCCATAATATATCAGAACTGTGATGGGGAAAATCTGGATGTGGAAGGGATAACTGTATATGTATATATACACGTAACATATTTATACATACACATATAAAATATAAATGAAATATATTATAACCATGCTCATTTATATACATGCCTACATATGCATATAAAATACATATACATGCATACATAACATAACACACATGCAAGTATGCATAGATATATTACATAAATGGATCTATACACACACATGTGTGCATATCTATTCTGTTCTATATGCAGAAGAGTAACAGGAATTCCTGCCTTGCCTTAGTCAACCTGGATTACTTCCCCTCCAACATTCCTAGACCTATCTTAGTTAGGCTCTGCTC
>NW_020954615.1:5949854-5979678 GCF_900497805.2 Vombatus ursinus | reverse complement strand
GTGTGTGTGTGTGTGTGTGTGTGTGTGTGTGTGTGTGTGTGTGTATGTACGTATGTATGTGTGTATGTATGTGTGTGTGTGCATGATTAAGCACAAAATATAGTGTGTCACATGCTCACACTCATACAAACAGAGGCATCCATGAAAACACACAGATATCCTTTATCCCCATATGCACAGGCGTGCACACACACACACACACACACACACACAGAGGCATGTTTGTGTCCCTAATGCTTTCCACATTCCCTCTACAATGCATATTTTCTGCCCAGTCCTTGGAGCAGGACCGTTTCTGCTGACCTTCACACCTACAAAGTGTTTCTGGGTCAGTTTAGCCAAGGGCTCCTTGTAACTCTGAACACTCTGCAGATTGAGGAGATTGAGTCTCAGAATCTACCGAACAAAGGGGCTGGCCAAAGGGTGATGGCATGGGTAATTCGCCAGGCTGATGGGTCCAGCATTCCTTACCATCTGGAAGTTGTGATTTCCACTGAAATTGAACTCACACTGCATCATGTCAAAGAAGATGGGGATTGTGGCCTTCCGGAGCTCTGCCTCCGGGGTCAAGGTCACCTCCAAGATGGGACCCACCATGGAGGGGATGAACTTGATCTTGTGGGGCCCTGAAGGAAGGGGCAGACAACAAATACACTGATGAGATCAACGTGAAGGATTGAAGCCAAAGACAAGAAGGTGGTTTTTGGGCTGAACCAATGTATTTTGGAAAAGGAGAGATTACAGGACATATTCAATGGCATGGGGCCACTGGTCTGCTTGCAGGCCAACAGAGGCTGGAGGGATGAAAGCCATCACCTCAGACTGAGCAGCTTAGCCTGACCGTAGCTGGATTTCAGGTTTGGTCATGAAAATAATGAGGAGAGGAGAACAGGTGCTGGGATTCACCTTCCTGCCTCTCAGGAGTCCCTGGGCTGGGGGTTGTCATACATGAGTCACTCCGGTCACTGGCTTGGATTAAAGGATTTTCTGGGGCACCTTGGTGGGTGGGGAGAGGGGAACAGAGGAGAAAGGGATACCAGGAAGTGACTGCAGATAAAAACAATGAAAACACAAGGCATAGGTAAAACGTGGATCAATGAGCAGATGCCTGGGGGGTGGCCCTGCCAAAGAGACACACTCACCCAAGTTGTACCACATGTCTCGGATTCTAAAGCCGATTTCCTTTCTCATATCCCCGTATCTAGAAGGAAGATCAGCATGAATATTTTCAGGGAAAACAAAGAAAGAAAATACGCTGAGACTTTTTTCAAAAAATGCAGAGGACTTAGGCCAGAAAGAAGCACAGTTAAGCATCACAGCTGAGAATGTTACAGGCTGAACTTAGAATACCCTTGAAAACAGAGGCAACTTGAACATAGATATCTGTGGTTTTATCATCATCATTAACATTTATATAGCACTTTAAGGTTTGAAAAGTGTTTTACAAATGTTATTTCTTTTTATCTTCACAATAACTCTGTGAGTTAGGTGCTATTATTATCATCCCCATTTTACAGATGAGGCAACTGAGGCAGACAGAAGTTAAGTGACTTGCCCAGGGTCACTTGGCTCATGAACATCTGAGACTGAATTTAAACTCAGGTCTTCCTGACTCCAGGCCCAGCACTCTGTGCACTGTTCTATCTGGCTATCTCTAGGTCTTCGTGTAGAATTCTTTTTTTTTTTTCTTTCTGTCCTATTCTTCTATTTCATATTCCATATATGGAAATGCTGATTTGGGGATATTTGTTAAGTTCATAATAAAAACGATATATTAGAAAACAGCACGATTTATCCTACATCAAGAACACCCATTTTTTTTAAACAATGGATCACATGAGCTCTGTGGAGTTGGGGGCTCATGAATTCAATGATATAAATAATTCTGTTCAGCTTCAGTTATGATGACTGCTATTACTACCAATATTGATAATAATGACAGCTAACAATTATACAGCACCTACCATGACCAAGGCACTGTGCTAAGTGCTTTACAAATATCTTCTTATTTGATCCTCATGACAACCCTAGAACGTGGGTGTCATTATTATCCTCATTTTACAGATGAGGAAATTGAGGCAAACAGAGGTTAAGTGACTTGCCCAGGGTCACACAGCTAGTAATGGTCTGAAGCCAAATTTGAACTCAAGTCTTCCTGACTCCAGGCCCAGTGCTCTACCCGCTGCACCACCTGGTTGCTGACTATATTCAATCCTGTTAATATGACATTTAGTGGTGCTCAGTTACACAACAGAATGGGGGGTAGGTGGGAGTTGGGGATCCTGGCCCACTACTTAGAAGAGCTTATGAACTCATTAGCCTGGCCTAACTAACCCTAACTCAGCCACGTCCTCCTATCTGGTGGGACTTTTGCCCATCCTCTCCCATAGCTCCCATGGAGAATCCATCCAACGTGAGGGAGGTCTTCCTCTGTGCCAGATTTGTAGAAACTTTCTTTTAAGAAGAAAAATCTCATGATCGCCCTTCATTTTTTATTTTTAAATTGGATTGGAGCATTGAGTGTGTGGAAAGAAGCAATGTGTGATAAGACCTGGAAGGTCGATTGGGGTCAGGTTGGGAAGGGCCCCAAAAGCCAGACGAGGGAGTTTGCATTTGATCTTGGGACACTGATGGTGTTCCCTCCAGTCCAGATTTTCCTGACCCCAGGACCAGGTATTCTATCCCCTATCCCCGCTGAGAAAGGTCATGGCATCCATTCGAGGAAAGAACAGAGACTCTCCTATGCCTTCCAATGGGACCACATCATGGGAGAGCCATTGAGAAGGAATGACTGTTGTGTCAAAGAAGAATGCTCTACAGCTTGAGGTGAGAATCTCTGCTCTTCCCCTCCCACCATGATGGAGAGTCCGGGGGCACTTACTTCTTGACCATTTTGGTGCGCTTGGCTTGAGAGAAGGTTTCCAGCTGAAGGGATTCGTGGGTGAGGAATGCAACGGCCAAGTGGAAATAATTATTCCAAAGCTACAGAGGATTCCGCAGTGAGGTAGGGGTGGGGAAAACAGAAACCAAGTAATTAAGGATCAGAACTAAACATGGTAGAAAGACGCACATTGAGTATACAGGAAGAAACCACCCCAAGTCTGCAAAACTTTCTGTTCATTGTAGGTCCATTACTGATCTCCATTCTCTGTTAAAAGGGTTGAGATTCAGGGATTGAGATTTATAGAACCAGGTTGGTAGAGGGGAATGTCATGCTGTATTTGAAGTCAGAAGATCTGAGTTCAAATCTTGGCACTCCTTTATACCTGTATGAGTCAGCACTATGCTGGGTCTCAGTTTCCCATCTGCAAAATGAGAGGGTTTGGAGCAGATGGCTGGGAGGTCCCATCCATCTCTACAACTAAGACCCTAAGATCTGTGATCCCATTAACTAGACTGGATGAATAAACAATCCTGATTTCTTTGGTCAGGGAACTGAGGTACGTGGGAACTCCCTCCCCCAACCTGTCTATGACTTAGAGACAAGTTGCTTATTGTTCTGAGAGATCATTATAACTTTCAACCAACCAACCAACCAACCAACCAGCGAGTATCTATCCAGTGCCTACTATGTGCCAATCATTGTGCCAAGAGCTAGAGGCACAAGTAAAAATGATCAAATGGCTCCTTCTCTCAAGGAGCTTACATTCAAATGGAAGAGACAACTAGTACATACAATTAATATGATATGGTTTATATCAATATAGTGATATAATATGTCATATATGATGTAATCAATATTTCAACATGACATTTTATATCGATATAATAGTTTCAATATTTATGTTAATAATAACATTATTAATATGCTATATCTAATGTACAACAGAACATATAATAATATAATACTATTGATAAATATATAATAATAGCTATAATATATTATATATAATTAACATAATACATAATATAGTATAATAGAAATATACAATAAATATAATATATTATTATATCCTAGATAATACAATATAGCATACTTATAATATAGATCATATAAATTTGTTATAATATACTATATTATTAATATAATGTATACTATTATATTGATAATATAACACATTAACTACACATATAATATAGTAATTATAAATAAATTATATGACATAACAAATATTACTATGTTCTAGATAATAAAAGGATATAATTGTGTTATATTGTTATGTTGTGTTATATAATAATATACACATACCCATGTGTACATATATACACATATTTATCATAACAATAAAGTGAATAAATATGCTCCAGAGTAGTTTGGGAGGGAGGACACAAGCAGTTGGGAACAGGACAAACTTTCTGCAGAAGAGGGTGCTCTGCCCAGGGCCACACAGGGAATGTCTCAGAGGTGGAATTCACCCATACGTTCCCGACTCCAAGCCCAGTACTCTAGCCCCCACACCGCACTGCCTCTTAATTGCTAAGTGCATAGAAGTCATAGCTTGTGGCATATGGCCTTATTCCCCCAACCTCCTGGGTATAACTTCTCCTGCTTTGGAAGGTGACAGGCATAAAGTCCTTTGGTTCTCCTAAGAAGTTTAGGCCACAGGCAACCAAGCCCAGTGATCATTTCCTGCCCTGGGGGGATGAGGTGGGCGGATGCCTCTGCCATCAGAGGATGACAGAACAGAAGAGTATGCTTTCTGGATGGATGAAGGGAATGGAAAGGGGATGTCTCCCAACAAAATTGCTTTCTCGGCCACGGTGACAGCTTAGGAGTAACGCAGGAGAATAGTGGCGTCTTACCTGGAGTTCAAAGCTTGCCTGGTCCATGAAGAACTTCGTGAGAACTTCAGCAAATAGGTTTATAGACCGGAGAAAAACCCTGGGGGAACAAGGGGCCTTGTAAAGAAAGGACCCTCATGATCACCAGGCTTTGGCCTTCCTACATTCGGAGAACAAGTCTTGGCTAGAGTCCTGGAACCTGCAAGGTGGCGGGGACCTTAGAGAGCATTTAGTTTAAGCCACCTTATTTTTCAATAAGTCAACAAGCATTTTTTAAGCACCTACTGTTTGCCAGGTACTGAAGACACAGAAACGGAACACAAATAGGAGTTTGTCATCAAAGGGCTTACAGTCTGAGTTTTAAATGAGGAAACTGAGGCCCTGAGAGATTAAATAACTTGTTTATGATCACGCAACTAATAGATGGCAGAGACAATCTTTGTGACTCCTGGTCCTGGGTTCTTATCCTCCGCTATATTGCCCATCTGCTATGTGCAAGGCTAATCTCCAAATATACAAAGGAAAAATCAAACCAGTTCTCATTTCTTCTTTGGAGGGAGAGGGGGTCAGAAGTCAAAGAAATGTGATTTCTTTGGTCTACTGTATCAAAGATGAATAACTATTATTGTAATTTAAAATCTTGGAGAGATGGTTGGGGGCACTGAAAGTTTAAGTGACTCGTCCAGGGTCACACAATTAGTATGACTCAGAGACTGGACTTGAACTCAGGTCTCATCACACCGGAGTGCCGTTTGTCTGGGAAGTCATCAGCAGATGTCGACTCATCACCTTCAGCAGGTAGGTGGTGGGGTGTGGCGTCATCACTGAAGTCTAGCCCAGGCTCAGCCCCATCAGACCACTGTGCTATGAGCCCCGAGGGCCTCCAGTTGGAGGCGATTCCCCCTTTACCTGTTCTGCATCATATTCATAACCATCCAGTCCGGGGGATACACGTTCTTCCCAATGAGATCCTTGAACATGATGAAGGTTTCCATCAGGAAGTCCTGCACAAAACACAGACCAAGAAAAGTCATCATTTATGTGTAATTATAATGGCCAAAGTTGACTTCAGAGAGGACGTGAGGAAAGTCGCCTTCCTTCTTCCTTTCTTTACAAAGGGAAAAGACAATGGGTATGGAGAGAAGCATACATACTCTGTGGTAATGAACGGTTTTATCTTATAGAATCAATCAACCAATCAAAAACTTGTTAAGAGCCTTCAGACAGTCAACTGATATGTATTAATAGCTTACTTTGTGCTAGGCGCTGTATTGGGTGCTGGAGAGACAAGATAAAGGCAAAAACCAGTCCCTGCCCTCAAGAGCTTATATTCTAATGGAGGAGACAAGATGAACAGAAATAGTAAAATTCAAAATTGATGGCAAGTCATCAGCACCTGGTGCTGTGATGAGCTGAGATGTGAAAGAAGCTGGGGATTCATCATGGCAGAGCATTCTAGGCCTGGGTGGGTGGGCTCCCAAAGGAAGCTGGACAACAGAGAATTGCTCAGAAGAAAGTTACTGCTCAGCAAGAGGCTTCATTGGCTTTGCAATCCTCCACCTCACTGTGTTCTGAATACAATCAATCGGGAAGAATTAATTAAGCACCTACTATGTGCCAGACACAATACTAGGTTCTGGAGATACAAAGACAAAGTATGAAACAGTCCCCATGTGACAGATTTATATACTATGACGGGGTAAAGTGTAAAGTGCTTAGAAATACAGGTACCTAATACTGGTTTTATTGTTCCCATTTCATAGACAACGAAACTCACTCAGAGATACTACAAACTAGTTATGTGGCAGAAGTGAGATTCGAACTCAAGTCTTCCTCAGTGCAAGAGCAGCACTTTCTGTCCCTTTGTTTTGAAATGGAAAAAGCACTGAGATCAAGAGATCAGATTAAACCTTTTTCATCTCAAAATCGAAGTGGAAGGCTACACCGAATGTGTCCTGCAGGGGGCTCTATTGTTCAACAAAAATGAGTTGAAATTATCCTGGGTGACAGGGCTCACTTCTCAGGTGGCCCTATGTAGTCAACTCCCAGGGAGGGAGATGGCAATGTGATCATGTGATCACAGTCTTGGAACAGGAAGGGAGCCCAGAGGCCAGGGTATCCAACCAGCTCATTTCACGGATGAGGAAACTGAGACCCAAGGAAGTTCAGTGACTCACCCAATGTCACAGGATCTGAACCCAGGTCCTATGAAGCGGATTCAGTACTCATTTCACAGTAGCAGGTCCTCCTGACTTCAGACCCAGAGCTCTATCTACTGAACCACCTAGCTGCCTTCTAGGTAAACAGAGGTTAAGTGACTTGCCCAGGGTCACATAGTGAATATCTGAGGTCAGAATTGAACTTGGGTCTTCCTAACTCCAGGCCCTTTTTTCAAAGTGTCGCACAGTCAAGAAGGAACTCGAAGTCCTCCCCTTTTTACTGTCCTGCCCAAAGTCAGATGGGCAAGATGTTCAAGGCTTTGGGAAGAGCCTTCTTCTGGGGGCCTTACAACCCAGGCTCTCCTATTTATCTTGCTGGAGTTCCTCCAATGCCTCCTCGTCGTCATCCCTGTAGGCATCTCAAACCTGAACTCGGCATTCCATCGCCTGCCTGCCGTGGGCTTCTGCAAAGAATGTCTGTCCCCCAAGCCTGGAATGCACCCCCTCTTCCCCATCATCTCTATGAATCTTTCACCAGCATCCTAAGGGCTCACGTCATGTGCTGCCTTTGACAGCTGACCACCCAGCTTTTCACGCTCAATCCCTTCTCACAATCTCAGGTGTTTGCTAGTCTCTCTACAGACTGTACCTTCCCAGTAACATATGAACTTCTTGAGAGGAGGGACTGCTTTGTCTTTCATTTTATACCTCCAGTAGACAGCACAGTGCCTGGCATGGTGGAAAATGCTTAAAAATGCTCCTTAGAGTGAGTCGAAGATAGAAAGGAAGTCTCCACTTAGACCAAAATATTCATAGCAACATATTTTGTAGTGGCAAAGAACTGGAAATAAAGCAGATCCCCATTTCTCCGCGAATCACGAAAGCCGATGTGTTATGTGAACAAATACAACCAAAAACTAGGGAAAAGCTGAATGTTCTGAACATAGGGAAGCTCAGGAAGATTTATATGAACTGATGCAGAGTGAATTAAACAGAACCAGGAAGACAATATACACAGTGACCAAAACAATGCAAATAGAAAGAACCTCAAAACAGAACAAAGCAGAATCTGTGGTATTATGCTGACCATGTTTGGTCCTAAAGAAGAGATGATAAAACTTATTTCTCTCTGTTCCATGTAGACACAGCAGACTGTAGGTGCAGAATATACACATATACATACATTTGTGTGTATATGTATAAATATATTTTACACCTATATTTTCTGTGTGTATATGTGCACATGTGTATTATGTATATATGTGTATATGTGTGTATATATATAGTCTCTGTCTATTTTCTCTGTGTATATATATGCATGTATATGCATATATATTCTGCACCTATATTTTGTATGTATATATGCATATCTGTATTGTGTATATGTGTATGCATGCGTACATATGTGCATTGTATGTATATATGTATATGTTTTACACCTACATTCTATGGTTATACATGCACATGTGTATTGAGTATATGTATGCATGTATGTGTGTATTGTTCTCCTATGCCTGCAAAGACACGTGTATATGTATATATGTACATGTGTGTATATGCATACACACATATACACATATACTTAGTGAATACATTTTCGTACTCGGTGGATGTGCTGGTTAATTATACTGAACGGTTTTTGTCATTCTTTGCTAAGGCGGGAGGTGGGTATGGGAGATGTAAACAAAGGTGATATGAAGATGAAAAGGTATAAATGCAAATATTAAGAATGGGTGTTGAATGTGATGAAATGGGCCTGGACCAAGGATGAAGAAGCCTTTGATTCTGGGATAATGTTTCATGGCTGGCAGGACCTGCTGATGACCACTTACAATGATATCCTGCCTGGTCTTGAAAGTGCTGATATAGTGGTTATAGTGGAAATCGTCCATCTGCCGGAGGATGGCGGTCATGCAAGCGACAAAGCTGCCCTGGAAAGGAAGAAGGACAGTAAGTTGAACCTCCACGGGTGATGGGACCCATCCAGGAGGCCTTGGGAAAACTTCACTGCCATCAGATTTATGACAATGGGAGTCTTCAAGTGGAAAGTGTTGAATGCTTGTGCTCAGGTCTTGGGAGGGTTGGCTCCTTCATCCCAGCAATATGCTGTCTCCTCTGGGTGACTGATGGTGGAAGCACTCTGCAGCCCACCAGACCATGGGGTAGGCCAGTGGTAAAGGCCACCAGTGGACTTCTGAAGTCACTGCTCTGAGCCAGCCACCTTTGCAAAGGGGAAGGCCTGGAGATCATTCCTCAGTATGTATTTGCAATTCTAAATCTTCCTTTGTCTCTAAGAATCTGTCACGCCCTGTGGATTTATTTTTTTAATGGGTCTGTCTGCTTTCCCCCTGTATATCTCTAATTTTCCCTTCTATCTGTTTCCTTCATCCAGGTTGACTAGAGATGTGACATGTGTACTGTGTAAGACTCTGTCTGAAGACAGAAAAATCCCCTGGGTGAAGTCCTTGGAAACCCTTGGGAGCAGCAGTGGGGCAGTGACCAGTCCGGTTTTGCAGGGCTCAGACCAGGGTAAGCCAGACCGTGGGTTTCTGAGGTCCCTAGCACCGTGGCCTGAGATGCCTGGGAGGACCCTGGAGATCTAGCACTCTGAACCTCAAAGTTTCAGGGGGTTCTAACCCCAGGAGGTAGAGGTCAGCACAAGAACCCCAGGGCAAGATCAAGCAAAGGTGATCACTCCATCCAAAAATGTTGCAGGGGGCAGAGTCTAGCCTGGTACAAAGGCCTAATTCAGGAACTAAAGCTAGAGAGATGAGCAAATCCAAGAAAATACTGACCAGTATGACTTTTTTTTCAAATTTGCAAATTTTTTTAAATGCAAAAACAAAACAAAACAAACCAGGTGCTCAGAGAAGAGGGGACAAAAAACACCTCTCTCCTTCCCTCTGCGGAAGCAAGGGACCATGGGTATGCACACTGCCTGTATCGTCAGATCTGTGGATGCAGGGGACAGCCGAAATGGTAGGGAGAGGAAGTCTATATTCAGAAGTGAAGGTCGTTGAGAAACACAGCAACTTAAGTTTAGGAATTTGTAATAAATGGTTCTCACAATGTGGGGAGACTGCCGGCTCATCCCAATCACGGTCCGGTTGATTCTCCTTAAGAGACGCTCCATGATCAGCTGGATGTGCGTCGAGGTGGGGCCCTGAAGGAGGAACACAGAAAGAAAGGCCGGTCATTTCACTCCAAGTGGTACTACTGGATTCCAGAGAGCTCTGCATGGAACACGCCTGCCTCTTTTTATTTTATTTTTGTTTGTTTGTTTGTTTGTTTTTTGGTTATCGGGGTTAAGTGACTTGCCTAGGACCACACAGCTAGTGAGTGATCTGCTTCTTTTTAGTGCCTAACTGACCTTTTCCCTTCAAAGAAAGAGACTGTTAAAAAAAAAAAAAAGCAAGAAAGAAAAAGAAAGAAAAAAAATCATTGAACGTATTCAGCTGAGAAGTGTGGATGATGACCGTTGGGAGAAAGGAGAGGAATACCAGAGCTGCTAAAACAGGCCTTTGTGAACGCGTTATGACGCAGAGGGCTTATCACTCATTCATTCATTTGTTCAAAAAATATTGCCTCAGTCATTATTGAATGAACCCAACTTGTCAGTTATAGAGTCAAAACTAGAAATCAAGCCTTCGGTTTAAATAGTGTGGATTACATCTGACTTTAGGTCAAATTTATGACCAAGGAGGGGTATTTTTTTATGTTCTGGGAATATTTTATCATCTATTGTTTGTTGTTGTTTGGTCACGTCTGACTCTTTGTGACCTCATTTGGGGTTTTCTTGACAAAGTTACTGGACTGATTCGCCATTTCCTTCTCCATCACATTTTACAGATGAGGAAACTGAGGCAAACAGGGTTAAGTGACTTGCCTAGGGTCATACAGCTAGGAAGTGTTGGGGCTGGATTTCCTGACTCCAGGCCCGGAGCTCCATTCACTGAGCCATCTAGCTGTCTCCTAGACAGAGGGTAAGTGAGTTGCCCATGGTCTCATAGCTAGTAACTGTCTGGGGCCAGATTTGAATTCAGGTCTTCCTGATTCCAGGCCCAGTGCTCCATCCACTGGATCATCTACCTGCCCCTTTGTAGTCTATTAGCATATAGTAATTATACCAGAATATTCACACATCATTTTCTGTTGTGCTTGAATTGGTTACAGTCACAAGCTACTTGGCAAGTAGCTTCCTTTCTTTGTGCCTCAGTTTCTTTACTTATGACATGAGGGGAGTGGATTAGAGCAGAAGGGTCAAACTCCCATAGAAATTCATCTCTGTGGGCAGAATATTGACTTAGAAAACCACAAATTAACATTATCTATGTTGTACTGTATTTTTATTTAATTTGCCAAACGTTTCTAGGCAATTAGATGGCAGTAGATTGCCAGGCCTGGAGTTAGGAAGACTCATTTCTCTGAGTTCAAGTTCAGCCTCAGACACTTGCTAGCTGTGTGGTGCTGGGACAGTCATTGAACCCTGTTTGCCTCAGTTTCCTCATCTGTAAAATGAGCTGGAGAAGGAAATGGCAAAACCACTCCAGTATTTTGCCAAGAAAACTCCAAATGGGGTCATGAAGAGTCGAACACGAGTGAACAACAACATACGTTTCTCTATTATATTTTAATCTGGTTCAAGCCACACTGGGAGTTCTGGCTGTTTGCCATTCCTCGACTAGATGACCTTTCTGGCCCCTCCCAATTCTAAAATCCTGTGATGCCTGCTTGTTGAGGTTATATTTGCTCTTATGACATGATTGGTCACAGCTGTGGTTATCTTGAAGACAAATTCTTGGTAAGGAATGGACACCCCCTCCCAACCCCCAATGAGAACGTGATTTCCATAGTATAGCAGTTGCTTATCTGTAAAATGAGGGGTCACACTAGATGCCCACTGAGGTCACTTCCAACTTGAGCTCAATGATCCTACATTATTAAGGAAGACAATCTTTCTGGGCCTCAGTTTCCTCAATTGAAAAATAAGGTGGGATGGATTTGTTGGCTCCTCCCAGCTCTAAATCTATGGTCCTACAAGCCTAGGACTCCAAATTTAGGGTCCTTCACACTGCACCACAATTCCTTCAAAGGCAAGCTTAGGTAGCGCGTCTTCTACAGAAGCCTTTGGGGTTCTCTTTCCCAGAAGCAATTGTTTTTTCTTTTGGAGGCAATTGGAGTTAAATGACTTGCCCAGGGTCAAGTGTGCTATTAAATGTCTGAGGCCATATTTGAACTCAGATCCTCCTGATTTCAGGGCCGGTGCTCTATCCACTACATCACCTAGTTGTGTCCCTAGAAACAATTTCTTCCTCCTCAAACCTCTCGAAGTCACTCTGGTTTCTCTTTTTTTTCTGCTTTCTAAACTTTATTCCGGGTATTTACTTATTCACGTCACCCCCATGTCCCCACATTAAGTTGTAAGCTATTCGAGGGCAGATCCTCCGTTGGCTTGCACCCTGGCACTGAACAGTGTCTGGCGCGTCAACATTGGGTGAGTTGGACTGAGCTGCAAGATTGCATAAGGTGCAATAGATGGCTTTAAAAAGCCACCTTGAGGGTACTTTGCACTTGGGAGTGGGGCCTGCTCAGCCCCACAAAGAGGTCTCGCAGACATGTGGAGAGAACAGGGAGCTAGCGGCGTCATCATCCCCCCAGCCCCAGACAAGTGCAAGGCTGGCTCAGCCCCGGGGAGGGCAGGCAATGAATCCACTCACCACATCCTTCCTGTCCAGCACTTCCAGGATGTTGCTGAGGAGCTGTGAGCTTGCCTCATGGTCGGGCTTGTTGGACTTGTCATCGAGCTGGCCGCTGAGCTGGTCAATGAGCAGGGGCAGCAGAGCATCTCTGCACTCTGAGGAAGGAAATGGGGACACCAACCGCTGCCTGCTGGGAGCTGCAAAAGCCTTCCACTACAGGCAAGCGCTCTGCTCTCTGGCCAAACCAGAGACTTCTCACTGCACCCCCCGGGGTCCAAGGCTAGCTCAGCCGGCTTAGACGATATCGGCACACTTGATGTGTGTTTTGTTCTCTCTCTCCTTCCTTCCTTCCGTTTCTTTTTTTCCTTCTTTCTCATTTGTCCTTTTTTTCTTTCCTTTCTTCTCTCTCTCCTTTTTTCCTTCTCTCCCTCATTTCATTCCCCTGTTACTCTCTCCTTTCTTTTATTTACAACTTTTGCTTCAAAAACATAAAATTTCTGTGGGAAGAGGCAGCGAGCCCAGCCCTAGGCTGGGAGGGAGGAGACTTGGGTTCAGATCTTGCCTCAACTGATCCGAGTTGTGTCTTTGGACAAATCATTAATCACGCTCAACCTAAGTTTTACCATCTGCAAAATGGAGATAATTCTTCACATAAATTAATGTATAAACTCAGACACATAATTGGAGAGCAGGGCAGGTCTGGACTTTGTGATCCATGAAGACGTGATCAACAGATGTTCAATAACCAAACTGAGGCCCAAATAGGGAAAGTAACTTACCTAAAGTCATATAACTTAAAAGAGCTGGGACTTAATTAATATAAACTAATGTATGTTAACATATAATATTATCTCTTCTACATAACACAACATATGATCCTATAATAATATACTAAAACTAAACATATATTTATATATGTAAACCATTAATAATATAATGTTAATTTAAACTCGGATTTACGGAATGTTAGAGTTGGAAGGTGCCTTTTTGGAATTTCTACTCTAATCATCTTTTGGAAACTGAGGCCTGAAGAAACCATTTCAAGGTCACAGTGGAAGAATTCACTTTTAACTTTGTATAGGCTCATGAGGGTAAAGAGGGTCATCACCCCTCTCTCTGGGGGCTTGGAGATCTCCTGTGGATTCTCCACCCTATTTGGATGGCATCCCTGCCCTGTTTCAGCGCCATGATGGGTTCAGGGGCTCTGCTTATAAAACAGAGAGGAGGGTCACACAGAAGGTATCAAGGCTAATCGGCCCTCCCGGTGGTCTTGGTTGGACACAGAGGAGTTCTTGGTATATTCTCACCATCTTGCCTTCAGCCTGGCTCAGAGCATATCTGGGGCAGAACAATGATGCCCCAGCTCAAATACTGCCTTCTCTGGGCCATCTCCTTCATTGCTTCTGTGGAGAACACCCTCAGACCTTGCGTAACACTTAGGATATTATAGTTTATAGCAATCAGTGCCAGAGTCTTATATGTAAACTGGAAACTACTTAAAGGCTGGAACCGTCTTATTTAATCATGTTACCCCCCACAACGATGAGCCCAGTACTCTAAATATAGTAGGTGCTTAGTAAATGTTTGCTGTATTTACAGTTATTTATAATTTAGTAAAATTAAATCCAATGGTGCCAGACACTGGTACAAAGAGACAGACATGAAGCAATTTCTGCTTTCCATGAGCTTATACCAGCAGCTGTCAGAGTTAGGTTCACAGGATGAGGCAGAACCTGGAGAATCCAGCACACGGGAAGGCTGGGAGGATGAGGCGGAGGGCATGAGTTGACCTTTAGTAAAGATTCCTGGTTGCAGACAAAATGGAATGATTATAAATATATTTATTCCATTAACCCCTCTGTGCCTCAGTTTCTTCACCTGTAAAATGGTGGGGCTGGACTTGAAGATCTTTTCCAGCTCTAAATCTGTAATTGCTTTAATAAATAATAACCTGAGGGTATCATCAGGGTAGATAGGAAGGAAACAAGCATTTTAAAAAACCTACTATGTATTGGGTACTTTACAAATATTATCTCATTTGATCCTCACAACAATGCTGGCAGGGAGTTGGGAAGAGGTGCTGTTATTATCCCCATTTTACGGATAATAAACTGAGATATACAAAAGTAAAGTGACTTGCCCAGGGTTACATAGCTAGTAAGTTCTAAGGTTGGGTCTGAACTCAGGTCTCCACTGCATCACCTAGCCACATCTAGAGTAGAAAGAACTATTCCAGATTCATCTGCTGCTTCTGCCACTTACTAGGTCTGTTACCTTGGCTAAGGCATTCTACTACTCCAGGCCTCAGTTTCTCCATCTGTAAAATGACAAGGGACTCAAGATCACAGCCACCAGGGCCTACGCTTCACTGCCAGTCAGGCTGTCTGCACCACCTGAGAGGGGCAGGTTTATTTTTAAATGAATGGTTTGCAGCTCTCTGCCTTGGTTTCTGAAGTTACAGCCTACACGGGGAATAAGAAGAAAGTGCTTAAAAGGCTCCCCACTGTCTGCCCGTGGCTTTCCCTCACACTGTGAGCAGGGGGAGGGTCTGGGAACACAGAAAGATGACTGAAGTCCTGAATGTCTGGGGAACTGCAGAGACTCAGGAGCTGACCTCAGCCTCCCCCGAAGAGCAGGTACCCTGGGGCGCCTGGAGCACCTGTAAACGATACCTAGCGAGGACCCTGGTGACTCATTCTGGGATAGTGGACCATTGGCTCGAGAAGGGGCTTGGCTGGCATTTCAGTCCTTGGTGCAGAATCCTGACTCTGCAGTCTAATGACATGGGTCCAACTCCAATCTCCACGATCTTGGACAAATCCTTGACCTCCTTGGGCCTCAGTTTCCTAATTTGTACAATGAGTGGATTTGACTAGTTGCCCTCTGAGATACCATCCCTTCCAATTCCAGATCTATAAATCTCTGACTCTTACTGAGCTCTGGATCAGTAAGGGTCCTAGAGATGTTAGAATGCTTTCTCTCAACCAGGGGTGGGAAATCTGCAGCCTCGAGGCCACATGTGGCCTTCTAGGTCCTTGGGTGCGGCCCTTTGACTGAGTCCAAGTTTTACAGAACAAATCCTTTTATTAAGGGGATTTGTCCTGTGAAGTTTCGACTCAGTCAGAGGGCCCGCATGGGAGGCCATAGGGGGCCACATGTGGCCTCGAGGTCACAGGTTCCCCACCCCTGCCCTAAATCATCAACCCACACCCCCAGGGCCATTCCCCTAGAGGGATCTCCTGTCCTAGAGGCCTCTGAGCTTACGTTTTTTTCCTTTTTGGCAAAATTTAGCTCTTTACATGTAGAAACTATGTCATTTTTTTCTTTTTATCTCTAATTCTTAGCAAAGTGTCTGGGTGAACAGTAAGACGGCCCTGAGGCCATCTGGTTCAAAATTCTAATTTTATGGATGAAGAAACTGAGGTCTAAAAAGGGGATGTGGAGGGTTCTATGACTGTGTAAAAGTATAGTGATGGTTTTATGATCTCAAATTGGTGGGATGCCCTCCATTAATCACAAGATCTTAGATTTCAAAGTAAGAAGCACCCTAGAGGTCATTATTTTGTCTTTGGAGAAATTGAGGCACAGGGAGGTTAAGGGCTTACTTAAGTAAAATGTAACCATAAGGTTAGGGCTTGAAAAGAACTAAGAGATAATAAAATCCAGCCCCCTCCTTTTAAAGAGGAGTAAAGTGAGCTAATCGCCCTGTCGAGGGTCACACAGGGAGGAAGTGGCGGAGCTGGCACTGGGACCCGAGGCCTCTGATTCCATATCAGGAGTTTTCTTGTTGCTAAGTTGACTTGAGTTGACTTGGTGTGACACTCACCCGTCTGGTGGAAAAGGTTACTTTCCACTATCTTGGTCATGCAGTTCAGCTTCTGGCGGACCAGTTGGTTATCAGGAATGCTTTGAATAAATTTGCTGAAGAGGATGCTACAAAGAACCAGATCCATTAGGGGCCTCCCTCACCCATCCCCCACCCAAGGCGGCACTGCCAGGGTCATCCTGGCCTTCCCCGCCCTCCCTGGGACGTGGGCTGACAGGGAGCCCTTCTCTCTGAATGGGAAAAGGAAGACTAGATTCTTGGAGCCTTCCCAGAGGCTCAGGACAAACACTCCTTTCTCTCGCTCACCCCCTTTCGACACATCCTCTTCCATCAGGCGCTTGCAAAAACCTGGCCCACCTCTAACAGCCCTCCTCCAATGGCCCTCCTCTTGCCTCTCCCCACACCAAGAAGATCCTGCCCTGTGCCTTCCTTTGGTCCTTAGGTACATGGCCCCTACAGGCAGGTTAGGAGTGCCCGGAGTGCATCTTCTGGTCCATTTGTGTCCCTACACATATACATGTGCGCTCAGTAGAGACGCTGGTCAAGTCAATGATGACAGCATCCTCCCTTGTCAGCCCTAGGGGCAATGCCTTGTCTTGGCTAGGCTACATGCAGATGGCCAACTCACTCCTCTTTACCTGAGTTCAACAGGATCAAACACCATCTTGACATCATTAATTATATTGGGAAGGTACTTCAGAGCTGCGCCCTGCAAGAAAAGTAAGACAGATGGAGAACCAGAACGAACCCAACCCTCTTACTTTACAGATGAGGGAACTGAAGTTCAGAGACAGTCTTGGAATAGGCTCCAGGGACAGGTCGATAAAGGGTTTCTATTTTGAAAATGCATACACAACGACTACAATGATGTAAATGGAAAGAATAACGAGAATGAAACAACCAAATCTGAATGTTGTGAAATTAGAACGATCACTCTTAATCCCAGAGAAGACATGTGAAAAGATATCTCCCCCCATCTCTTCAGAGGTGGGGGCCTATGGGTATAGAGCACTGCATGTAATGTCCCTCTTTTCTTCTTATTTGTTATAAGGAATTATTCTTTGGAAAAGGAAAGGGGGGATGTATTACGAAATGCAGATGATGGGAAAACAAAAGATTAATAAATATATGTTAAAAAGACTCCTAGACAAAAAAGCAAATAATTAAAAAGAAAAGATCTTTGAAATTCAGGCTGAAGTGGATGCCAGTATTCACTGTCTCCTAGGTCCTTCAATCTATAAAATGAGGGGGTGAGGTCACTTCCAACTCTAGATCTCTTAGCTTATGAAAAGGGTAGAAAGTACACAATCTTCCGAGTCAGAGGTTTTGTTGTTGTTCAGGTTGTTTCAGTCCTGTCTGACTCTTCATGACCTCATTTTGGGTTTTCTTGAAAAGATACTGGAGTGGTTCACCATTTCCTTCTCCAACTCATTTTACAGATGAGGAAACTGAGGCCAGCAGGGTGAAGTGACTTGCCCAGGGTCACCCAGCTAATAAGTGTCTGAGATCTGTGCGTGATCCTATGGACCCCACTGGGCCCTGGATCCCAAAGAACCAACAAAAAATGTGAGTTTGATTTCTCCAAGCCTTCAGCAATATCTGCCTCCTCTGGGGTCATCTCTTAGATGTCGTTCTTGCAGTCAATAGAAAGCATTTTCTTTTTGGAAAAAGAAGGTTTCTATTTATCCAAAGAAGATGCTAATTCCCGCAGTCCTGGGACCTTCCAAAGGATGGCATCAAGAAAGAGGAATTGGCCCGAGTGATCATCAGGTCTAAAGTCCCGGGCCCTCACAACCCTCTACCTTCTTTCCAACTCTCAGAGAATTTTGTACCTCTCTTTCGTGCTTTTCGTATTTTCCTTTGGAATCTCGATTGATGCGTCTATCACTCATCGTTTCTACTAGACGATGAATATTTCACGAGCAGAGGAAGCATCTTATTCATCTTTAAATTCTCCAAGTAACCAGCACACTGCTTTGTACGTAGTAGGGAGATAATTGATGCTTGCTTGTTGAATGAATGATAGAGAAATGAATGAATGAATGAATGGACAATGAATGAAAGCCGATGAATGGTGATGACAATTACAGATGTTGACACTCTTGGGAAGGGGAGACTGTCCAAGGATAGGAGGACTACATGAAACAGAGCTCTTAATGACTTTTCTGAATTTACACGTGTCAAAAAGAAAGCGAAGGCATGTGTGCAAATACATTTTGTATAAAACAGATGGATAAAACTAGAGGAGTGTTGGGAGAATTATCCAGTCTTTTCATAGAAAGGCCCATAGTTCCCCAAGCTCTCCTAGTATATTTGGATTTTGATTCCTTTTGGTAAAAAAAAAAATCTATTTCTAGGCAATTTTCCAGGAATGCACCCAGTCTGTAAGACAAGGTAGGTCAGTGAATATCATACTAACCTTGATCTTAACAGCCTCCTCCAAGGGTCTGTCCATTAGGTTATTAAAGGAGAGAAATAGCTTGCGAATTGCATTGTTAAATTCATCCCCATCTTCACTTTGACCATAAAATCTGAAGGAAAAAAGAGGAGAGGGTAAGGAATAATCAACCTCAAGGAAATCTAGATTATATCCAGAGACTCAACAAATCTAGAGCATACCCAGTACCCCACTGTTTACTCCTCTTCCTAGCTAGGCAGAAAGCAAGAGGCAGCTAGATGCTGCAGTGGATAGAATGCTAGAGCTGGAGTCAGGAAGACCTGAGTTCAAATCCAGCCTCAGATACTTATTAGCTATATAAGTTATTTAACCTCTGTCTGACTCAGTTTCCTTTTCTGTAAAAAGGGAATAATAATGGCACCTACCTCCCAGGGTAGATGTGAAGATCAAATGAAATGATATTCATAAAGCATTTTGCCAACCTTAGAGTGCTATATAAATGTTAGCAATTAAGACGATTCTTTTAGATTTGATAGGATCTAGTTGAATAACCTGAGATGGCTAAAATCTGGAGGAAAGCAGAGAAATAATTTAATAACTGCTGTTCTGTAACCAGAGTCCCCAGCTAGCCAACCATGGAAAGACAAACCATTTGTTAAGCTCTGGGGACACAGAGGGAAAATGAGATTGTCCCTGATCTCAAGGAACTTGCATCTAATCTTGGGAGGCAACACATAAAAGGGGCTTTAATTCATGGCAGATGGGTTGTTTTTGTGGGGTTTTTTTGGGGCAAAGATACTGGAGTGGTTTGCCATTTCCTTCTTCAGCTCTTTTTGCAGATGAGGAAACTGAGGCAAACAGGGTGAAGCGACTTGCTCAGGGTCACGCAGCTAGTTAGTGTCTGAAGCTGGATTTCAACTCAGGTCTTCCTGACCCCAGACCTGGCGTTCTATCCACTGCGTCACCTAGCTGCCCATTATTATCCCTTTACAGATAAAGGAGCAGAGGCAGACAGCAATTAAGTGACTCGCCCAAATCACACAGCTAGTAAGTGTCTAAGGCTGGATTTGAACTCAGGCCTTCCTGACCTCAGTCCCTATACTCTTAACCACTATGCTGCCTACTTATCCTTGATGGAAAGGTATTCCTCATTGATAAGACACTGGCGCTCCCCGGTCCTTTACATAAAAACCTAACAAACACACAATGCCAGGACCCACATCTCACAGATTTTTGGAAACTGTGCAACGCTATCTGAAGGTGAGCTGTTATTACTACTGCTTTCATTGTCTAATGGTTGTTTGAAGGAATTAACCTTTGGCCGTTTGGGAATTTTTTAGCAATAAGAAGCTTGGAGTTCTCCACAAAGTCTTTGATCTTGGCCACTGATCAATATAATTCCAGGCACTTGTTGTCTATCACTTACTGCTGGAGGTTTGCTGAAATTGTAGGGAGCAGCTTTTGAGAAGCAGGATTACCCCGTTCGGTAGGAAGAAGGTGACTCTTTGTAACAGAGGTGCCATTACTGAGTGCCCATCTGCCAAAGCCATAGTTGAGTACGGACATACGGGGTCTCTATAAAAGGGGGGAAAGGGCCACGTCACCCTTCAAAAGGCAGAGGGAAGAACAAGGGGGCTGCTGCCCTAGACCACTCTGGGCAAAGGTGAGCAGCTGGCCAGGGAGGTGGAAGTAAGAGGTTCCAGGGAATAAAATGGCCAGGTCGTCTGAGCCTGAGGAAGCAAGTGATTGGCATTGTTAGACACACATCCTAGACCTGAGGAAAGTATATTTCAAAAAGGTCAGAGGAATGACAATTATTACATTAAAGCCAGAGACTCTAAAAGGGAAAAGGAATGCTCAAGAGGATCTCAAAAACAAAATTCTAATAATGAAACCACAAATGATCTGGATGAGAAAGAAAATGATGAGATGGGCTAACGTGTGGTTCTGGGGACGCTGACGATGTGACATCTGAAAACAACACGTGGAAAAGACGAAAATAAGGTCACCCAGCCAGCTCTGCACCCTTTGGGCCCAGCTGGCATTGCTGGCATGGGAATGGAAGCTTCTTCAGGACAGAGACCGGTTCTCTTCTGCCTTTCTGTCCTGAGAACCTAGCACAGTGCTCGGCATACAGTAGGTGCTCAATAAATGCATTGATTTGAATGGGTGACCAGAAACTATAAGCATTTTGTCAATAAGATTAAAAATTCAAATGAGCTGAGGCTTGACAAAAACACTGAAGGCAATGAATAGGTATTTGTGGTTTTTCAAAAGCTTAGTTCGTTCGGGGCAATAACAAGGAAGGAAAAGACCCACAGATTGAGGAAGATGGTGTAAGATCTGGCAGAGAGAATGCAGAACCATTCAGCTTCTCTTCCAAACAGGACGGTTTGCAACCAAGGCAGACCTGGCCAAACACAGTTACAAGGCAACGGAGAGCCAAGACAGGTGAGAGGGCTGAGCTACGGTAAATGAGCTCAAGACTCTGGGTCCAAATTAAGAAAAATAAAATTATAATTAAGTAATAATTATGACAATAACATTTGGGTGTTTTTTTTGTTTTTTTGGTGTGTGTGGTAAAGAATACAGCAAGAAGAACTAGAAAGAGAAATTCTACTCCAATAACTACAGATGCTATAAAATATGTGTGTGTGTAACTTCCAAGATTCACCCAGAGACTATGTGAATCTAACCATAAAATATTCTTTGCAGAAATAAAGACAGACCTAAATAATTGTGGTTTACCATTTCCTTCTCCAGATCATTTTCCAGATGAGGAAACTGAGGCAAACATGGTTAAGTGACTTGCCCAGGGTCACACAGCTAATAAGAGTCTGAGGCCAGATTTGAACTCAGGTCTTCCTGACTCCAGGCCTGGCGCTCTATCCACTGTGTCACTGAGCTTCCTTGAGTCAGGAAGACCTGAGTTCAAATCTGATCTAACAGCACCCACCTCTGCAGGTCGTGGTAAGGATCCAATGAGATAATTTTAGTAAAGTGCTTTGCAAACCTCACAGTCCTACATAAAGGTTAGAGATTCTTATTCTTATTATTCTCAGGTGCATTCTAAGAGATCTGATTATATTGTTACAAAACACCACCTTACATTTACATGACACCTTAAAAAACCACCTCTTTTAAATTCATCACCTCATTGCATCTCCACAAGAACCTTTTCTGAAGCTCTGAAGTCATCAAGACACATATTATCACTATTCCCATTTTAGAGATGTGGAACTGAACCCCTGAGAGGTTGAATGATTGCCCAAGGATAAAGGGAAGCGGGTGTCAGGGCCAGCCTTACTCCATGATCTCATCTTTGCCACTCACTCTTAAGGAATTTGCAGGTGTGGTTGTGGAATGAGAATATTTGATATAAGGAACTATCGAGAGTAGGAGACAGAACACGGGAAAACGAAAGGAGAACAAGGTGGATGCCAGCAAGTAGAGACTGGTGAGTTTGATGTTAGCCCCTAGTAAAATTCTAGACAGGGAAGTGAAACAGACAGTTTACAAGAACTTAGAAAGGGAATTGGTAATTACCAGGTGCCAGATGGATTCATTATGAACACGTTATGCTGAACTAATCTGATAACCTTAAATGACAAAGTCACTTCAGGCCATCCTCCTGGGAGACTCAATGGCGCACCCCAGCCCTCTCCTCCACCTCTAGTTTAAGGCACAGTAATCAAATCAATGCTACCCATTGTTTTTAGAAAGTCTGTGTTCATTGATGGCCTGATAACTCCACTCACCATCCACCATACTTTTTTAGGCCAACAGTCTCTTCCTAGGCCACCATTTCCCTGTTGGAATTGTCTGCTCTGTTGGGCTATAAGCTCTTTCAGGGTAGGGACTTCTCTCTCTTGTGTATTTGTAACCTCAGCTATAATCAATCAATCACAAGCATTTAAAAAGTACTTATTACATGCTCCCTACTGGGGGGAAGGAAAGAAAGGCCTCTGAAAGCAGGATTCCTGCCCTCCAGGAACTCACATTCTAATGGGAGGGAGGACAGGAGCTAAGTGCCTGCTAAATAAATTTTTTTCATTCATTCATTCATGGTGGATCAGGGCACTTTCATGGCTATACTATATCTGAACTCTAGCAAAGCATTTGATAAAGTCACTCAACAAGATGCAGAAATGTGGCCTGGATAACTAGACGGACTCATAGCTCGTTCAATAATAGTCAAAGAGCATTCACTGATACCAGCAGGGTTAGGGCTCTGCGATGGAGCACCTCAAGGGTCTCTTCTCAGCCTCATCCTGTTCAATGTTTTTATAAAAGACTCGAGAAAAAACGCAGAACACAGGTTTGTCAAATTTACATAGGACATACATCTGGGAGATGTATCCAATACACGGAATGACTGAATCGAGATTCAAAAAGTGTGGATAAGAAGGTAAAAAGGGCTTAATATAGCTCAGATTTGGTGCACTAATTCCGTGCACCAACACAGAAATGAGCTGGATGAAAGTTCACGGTGAATTCTATGTACTGTACTTAGGTTAAAAAACACAAATCACCTCCATAAGTACAAGAGAGCAGAGACACGAGGTTAATAGAAGGGTTTGTGACAAAGAGACTTAGAGATTTTCATTTGCAAGCTTGATGGGAACAAAAAACAAACAAACAAATACAAATCCCCAGATGAAGTCTGCTAGCAAGGCATTTGACTAAGTTACTCATCACAGTCTCATGGATAAAATACAAACTAATGCCACCAAATGAAATGATCCCACTGTATCCTGCCCTGGTAAGGGCAATGCCCGCAGAGTCAAGGATTGGGTGGCATTGAGGGAGACTGAGTGAGCTCCCTATACCAATGAAATCAGAGAAAGAAAAAAAAAACAAAGAAAGAAAGAGAGAAAAAAAGAAAGAGAAAGGAGGGAAGGAAGAAGAAAGAGAACTGAAGAAAAAGAGAAAGGAAGAAAGGAAGAAAGAAAAGTTCCTACTACGTACCAGGCACCATGTTAAGTGCTGGTTATTCAAAGTAGGGTGGAACTAGCTGGCGGTACTTAATCCACTGTGGACTGAGTTCTGAACTTGTGCTCCAAAAGATCTGGGTTCAAATTCTGCCTTTTGGCAGGGACACTGGAAACTGGAGTGTATCTCAGGAAGGCAACTAGCATTGAAAGGTGTCTTGAAATGATTTTATGAATAATGAAGAGGGAACCTGGGGTGTTTAACCTGAAGAAGAGATTGAAGGCACACATGAAAAGGAAGCTCTCTGAGGGACGGCTTTGGCATCTGTATCACACCAGCAGAGTATCGACCTAATGTAGATTCTTAAGAAATGCTCAAGTAGTCAATCAGTTGTTCTGTAAATCAATCATATTGTAAAAAAAGTAACACAATGAGAAGGAATGGCATTGATGCAATCTTGTAAAGCAGCAGTTCTCACAGTAACGGGGCCACGATGGATGCAGCGCACCAGGCGTGACTTCCCCTGAATGTGAGCATCTAGTTTTGTTGGGTCCTTTGGGACTTCCAGGTTGTTGGTAAGGTTCATGGGCCAGTTTTTCTGACTATATTTACCACCCTAGGTATGCTGGGCAAGATAAAATTAATATTAAACAAATTCAAACGTTTTTTTATGGGCACCATTGCACTGAGGACTGCTGCTTTAAAGTTTCTAAAGGACCTGACAGGCATTCGGCATCTGGCCACTGTCTTCTCCATCTTCAATTCTGAAAAGATTTACTCTGAGAAGTCTCAAAGGGCAGATCTAGGCCTAACTCCTCAAAGTTCCAGGGATGACCATTTTAGCACCTTTTACAAATAAGAGCCAGCTTAGCATGGATTAGATAGCTGGCCTCCAAGCCAGGAAGACCTGAGTTCAAGTCTAGCCTTTGACACATTCCAGCTGTGTGACCCTGGGCCAGTCACTGAACTAGTCAGTGTTCTAGGCAGCTCTCCAAGGCTACAATTGTAGGGAAGGTACTGACCTGCTTTGGTAGAGGGGGCTTATTCACCTAGGATTTCCCTATATACCCCACTGGACTACGATGACTGGAGGAGAGAGTGAGGCCGATGACTTTGCACAGCCCTGCCTCACTTAAATCCAGTTCGCTTGCAAGTCAAGACATCCCCCTCCTGATGTCATTGATCTTCTCGGAGAACGAAGGACAAACAACAAATCCCTACGTACCAGTAGATCCCAGTCTGGTCCCTAGCCCTAGAAACAGGAGTAGTCCTCCAGTAACTTCTTAACTTTCCAAAAATTGATGGGTTGCCTATTAAGTAGTGAGTTTCCACCATTTTACTTCAGCATGCATTGAGTCAGTGCCTACTGTATGCAATGGCCATCTCATGGGCATGGGGAACAAGAAGACCCTACCCTCAAGGAGCTTACCGTCTAATGGGCCATGGGGTGGATAAGTAGAAAAGAACTCTCTGGGAAGGGAGAAGAAAAAGGGAGGCAGAGGGGAGAGAGAAAAGGGGTGGAGAGATGGTAGAAATGAGAAGAGAAAAAAGGAGAGGAGAAGGGAGAAGGGAGCAGTTAGGGGAAGGGAAAAAGGAGAAGTGGGGGGAAGGGAGAAGGGAAAGAAGAGGGAAGGAGGAAAAAGACATTTGAAGTGGTAGCTGAAGGAAAAAGACATTTGAAGTGGTAGCTGAAGTGAAGATGACTGATGGAGGAAGGGAAGAGAAGAGAGGAAAGGGCCAGAACTGGAAAACCACCTATCAAGGCATTCTTGCACGGGCCAGGAGACTGGATGTGAGGTGCCCACTCTAAGGTTCAAGGCTTCTGGGCCCACATCGGCAGGTGCAAATCACTTTAACTGGCATGTCCCATTCATTACCTCAGGTACAGGACACGGGACTGGACAATAAATCTGAAGAGGTACTTCAAGGCTTTTAAGGCAGCAAAAAGCAAATCTGTCTTGCTGGAGTCCTCAGCGTTCCCCACATAATGGTTCAGTACTTTGGTGAGTTTCCTTAGAGAGGCAAGAAAAAAAGAGAGAAAAAAAACATGTCATGAAGTAAAACGATAAATCAACTTTTTTTCCCCTGGTGAAAAGGAAACATGGCCCACTGGATAGTGGGAATCAAGATCTTTTACAGACTTTGCTACAAGTAAGCAAAAACACACTCAAGTGACTCAGTTTATCAACCCGTAAACCTGAGCACTGTGCTAAATGCTTCATAAATATTACCTCATTTAATCTTTAAAATAACACCAAAAAGTAGATGCTGTTTTTATCCCCATTTTACAATTGAGGAAACTGAGGCAGCCAGGGGTTAAGTGCCTTGCCCAGGGACACACAGTTCATAAGTTTCTGAGGCTGGATTTAAATTAGAGTCTTCCTGACTCCACTGTACCACCTAGCTGCCTTTGACAAACCAAAGACCATCAATAGTTTCTTCTCACCAACAGGATGAAAAACAGCCATTCAAGCCCCATCACCATCTAACTCCAACCTACGCTGGCATCTTACTTCACACGATTCCTCTTTACATAGTCACAGCCACCTAGCACTTCAAGGTTTACAAAAATATATTCTGTTACTCTCACAATTCTGTAAGTCTCACAATAATCCTAGGAGATGAGGGCTTTCATTACCTCCATTTTACAGGTGAGGAAACTGAGACTGAGAGGTTAAGTAGTTTGCCTAGGATAGCAGAGGTGGGGAATGTCAGAGGTGGGATATAGTCCCAGATTCTTCCGAATCCAAATTTAGCCCTCACTCCCTTCTCATTTTTGTTCATTGAAAGCTTCTCTTTCCTTCCAGGCCCAGTTTCAGTGCCTTATCTTCCAAGAACCCTCCTCTCATTCTGTCAGCTGAAACTCACTGTTTCCTCCTCTAATTTTCCAATTATCTGGACTTCTCTTTTTCCCCATTATTATTCTACTTTATTTAATTATTTTTGTAAAAGATTTAATTTCACCATCTATAAAAAAGGGAAAGTAATACCTGTTTGAAGGCAAACTTTAATGTGCTAATTATTATTATGAATGCTGTTCTTGTGGTTCATTGTCCCCCAGCCCCCAGCAGATTGCAAGGTGCATGAAAGAAGAAATTGTGTTATCTTTCATCTTCCTAAGTCCATGACCTCGCTGAATCCAATGAGGATGTATGCAAGGCAGGCTTCAAACCTCAAAGTGCTATGTAAATGACAATTATTATCACCACCATTATTATTATTATTATTACTAGTATCAGTAGTAATAGTTGTTGTTCTAGGGCAGCTAGGTGGCACAGCGGGTAGGGTGCTGAGTTCAAATCCAGCCTCAGATACTATTAGCTGGGTGACCCTTGGCAAGTCATTTAACCCTGTTTGCTTCAGTTTCCTCATCTGCAAAATGAGCTGGAGAAGAAAATGGCAAACCACTCCAGTATCTCTGCCAAGAAAACCCCAAATAGGGTCATGAAGAGTTGAACACAACTGAAAACGACTGAATGATGACAAATACCAGTAGTAATTCAAACCTTAAAACTATTCTGCAATTTATAGTCTGGTGCTAACTATTGAAGGTGAGGGGCACATGGTGGGAATGCTGCATATATATAGGATTCACTTGGCAGATTTTTCCTCATTCTTTTCTTCCTCTTCTTCCTCCTTTAAACTTGTTTCGTTTTGTTTTGTTTTGTTTGTTACAGGGGTTGACTCTCTGGTCTCAGATTGTCAGTGGCCTCATTAGACTGTAAGCTCCTGGAGGGTAGGGATTGCCTTCTGTCTCTTTTTGTATCCCTAGTGCTTAGCACAGTACCCGGCACATAGCAGGTCCTTAATAAATGTTTATAAACTGAGTATTGATTGAGCCATAAGCTTCACTGGTAGTCATTCTAACTAGAGAACTAGAGTCCCCACCAAAGATGGGCAGTCATGGAGTCCTGGTGGGTGATAGGCAGCACCCTCATTAGTGAAAGAATAGAGCCAAAGTATTTCTATGTGTCTGTGTTTTTATCTTTTCCTGGCTCAGGAGAATGGAAGCTCCTTGAAGGCAGTCACTGTTTCATGTTCTTTCTGTGTATCCCCAGCCAATACAGTGCCTGGAACATAGCTGGTACATAATTAAAAAAAAAAATTGAATTATTTTCTTTGTTTCTTGCAGCAACCTTGAGAGATAGGGATAAGGATTTGACCAATAATTAACTCATTACTATGGCAACTCCTGGGTGAAGAAGCTTCCCCTATCAGTGTAGACTGGCATTTCTTTCCTCTGCGGCCCACAGAGCACCGAGGGGTTAAGGGACAGAAAACCAGGTCTTCCTGGCTTGAAGGCCAGATCTCCATCTTCTGGAATGGTCATCCCCACTTTGTAGATGAGGGAAAGGGAATGAGCATTCAGTAAATGCCTACTGTGTGCCAGGCATCGTGCTAAGTGCTTTACAAAGATCATCTCATTTGATATTATTGTTTATAATTTATCATTACCTTTTTGAACAAAGTTCTTACCATTGGCTGTGTCCCTGACCCTTTTTGACAGTCTGATGAAGCCTATGGATATTTTCATGTGGTGATGTTTTAAGATGAATATAACAAAATACGTAGAATTACAAAGGAAACCAACAAATATATGTGTGTGTGTACATGTGTATATCTGCATACATATGTAGATATATGCACATGCATGTACATGTTTATGTGCACATGTAGATATATACATATACACATACATATACAAGCATGTGTGTGTGTGTGTGTGTGTGTGTGTGTAAAAAAGTTTATAGACCCCAGGTTAAAAACTCTTGTTCTTGATTGAGTCAGAGGTTGGGCACAAGGGAAAATATGAACAGAGCCTTGGTAACCTCCCTGCCACTGCTGTCAGGATCAGAAGGAAGTGATGGTAACTTCTTCAGTTCTGCTCAGTGTCATTCAGTTCAATTCACAAAGCATTCATCAGCCAAGTGCCTGTGCTGTGCTCAGGTATTCTTCTAGGTGCTGGGGATACAAGGATAAAAACCTAAAAGAGTTCCTGCCCTCAAGGGGCTTACCTTCTCCTAAGAGATACAATGTGTAAAGAGGAATAGGGACTGGCTCTGTGATTTATTTCATTGGTGTAAGGGAATCATGAGTACAGTGCCTGGCACATTGTTGTTGTAATTTAGTTGTTTCAGTTGTACACAACTCTTCATGACCCCGTTTTTGGAGTTTTCTTGGCAAAGAGACTGGAATGGTTTGTCTTTTCCTTCTCTGGCTCATTTTACAGTTGAGGAAATTGGGGCAGCTAGGTGGTGCAGTGGATAGAGCACCGGCCCTGAAATCAAGAGAACCTGAGTTCAAATCCGGCCTCAGACCAAACACTTGACACTTACTAGCTGTGTGACACTGGGCAAGTCACTTAACCCCAATTGCCTAAAAAATAAATAAATAAATACAGTTGAGGAAATTGAGGCAAACAGGATGAAGTGACTTGCCCAGGGTCACACAGCTGGTAATTGTTTGCAGCCAGATTTGAACTCAGGAAGATGAAGCTTCCTTATTCCAAGCACAGTGCTCTATCCACTACACCACCTAGCTGTCCCAACCTGGAACATAAGTAGGCGCTCAATAAATGTTTGCTGATGATTGAGAAACCTTCTACCAATGCAGGTTGGCACCTTCTATGTAACTTTCAGCAATAGAGGGCTGCCCTGAACATGGAGAGGTTGACTAATTGGCTCATGGTCAACTGGGCAATTTATGTCAAGCCGTATCTTCCTTCCTCCAAGGCCAGCTCTCTATCCTACTCTTCTAAGCTGCCCCTTATATAAACAAGTAAATAAATTAAAGATGATGTGAGGAAGGAGAGAGCATAAAGAACTATGGTGTGGAAAGGAAAGATCAAGAAAAGATTTCCTCTGGAGATGGTGCCTGAGCTGAGCTCATGATTCTGCCGATGGAAGAAGCAGAAAGTGAATTCCAACCTTGGGGGATACAGCCTATGCAAAAGCCTAGGGGCAGGAAATGGAATGTTAAGTGAATGGAATAGAAATTAGGCCAGTTTGAAAGGTAGTTTGTGAGGAGAGCCACAATGGGAAACAAGACTTTTTGCTGACAAACGGTAAGCCTTAACCTGCTCTCTCTG
>NW_020954615.1:5934450-5949831 GCF_900497805.2 Vombatus ursinus | reverse complement strand
CACACACACACACACACACACACACACACACACACACAGCTCACACAAGTTCCACGAGCCCCGGACAATGATACTTACACATATGCCAAGGTGGCACTGAAGTGTTTGTAAATGTAGGTTTCAAGTACCGGATTAAAATGCTGGAACTTTATGTCTCCTATCAGCGAGATAATAAATACCTGCCAAAGGAGACAATGATAAGGATAGGCCGCCCTGCATAATCTTCAGACATTCTGGCCCCCAGCTGGAGCCATCCAGCATAGATCTCTCCATCTGGGCTTGATCTTCTCCCCTCCCATTTCCCCTTCTCCATTCTAGGTTGGAGGGGAAGCCAAACCTGGGGCCGACCTAAAGGCGTCTTCAAGTTACAACAAGGTTGGGACTTGCTAAAAGATTCCTAGTAATTTCCTCCTGAAAGCAGCTCTCTGGTCCCCAAATCTGGACTGCAGGTACACCATGCAGGTCTCAATTCATTCCCATAAACTGCCCTTCATGTGGGTTTTCTGTCCATTCTGTGCTGGCTGAGGATAGTAAAGTCCCAGTGTTTTGAGTCAATCAATGAAGGAGCTTTGATCAGGTTCCCTCCCCCACCCTCCCCCCATGATGATTCTTGGACCACCGAGCTGGAAGGAACCGACGAGTTCCAGCTAATCCAACCCCCTCATTTGAAAGACAAGGGAAGATTCAGAGCCTGTGAACTGTCCAAGGGCATACAGTTATGGAACATCCAAAGTGGGAACTGAACCCAGTTCTTACATGAAAGGCTTATAGATTTTGAGCTGGAGGGACTCTAGAGGTCATGTAGTCCAACTTCCTCATTTTACAGATGAGGAAACTGAAGCTCAGAGAAATTAAGAAGATGAAATGTTGAACCAAGGTCTTCTCACTCCAGAGTCAATGCCTGTTCCACTGCGCCATGGTGGCCTCCCTTAAAGGCCATCAACTCAAATCTCTTCCTTTTGTAGATGTTGACTCAAGAAAAAGGGAGGCTAAGTGACTTGGCCAATGTCTCACATCAAGGCTGGTTTTGAACAAAGGTCCCTTTGACTCCACCAAATGTCTACTAGTTTATAAGGGTTGGTAACTTGCTGCTCCAAGACTGTGACTTTGAAAAGGGTGGAAGCTATCTTTAAACCCTGAATCTCCACTACGGCACAGTGAGCTGCATACAGGAGACAGTTAAATGTGTGTTGTACTTGTGTCTGTATAGCTGTAAATGATGGCCCAAAGAGCACTTTATTTTCTTAGGAAATGAGGCTCCGAGTCTTCCTCTTGGGATCCCCAAAGTAACTTCCTGACTACATGCTAGGGGAGCCACAGACAGACTTGAGCTTGTCTGTAAAAGGCCCAAGGGTTTTAGTGAATGGCTGCAATGAAACTGAAGAGGGGCCAAAAGCTTAATGTGGTGACCCGGAAAGCTAATGTAGGCTTCAGGCTGCATTAATATTAGAGTGCTGGACTCTAGGAACGAGCAGGGTCGACAAAGGCTCTTGCTGGAGACATGGCAGCAATATTTCAATAAACTCAAACGGACGGCGGATGATGTAATGAAACCCGAAGTATAAATCTTGGAACTGAGGACATCTCCCAGCGGTGATGAGTCCCCTAACTGAGCTGCTGAATTGAGCTAGCCAAGAGTAACAATCTAAAGTCATACCTAGTAAGTCCCGGTCGCTTGGCTATCACAGAAACCTGAAAAGCCCATTCAGTCCACTCTGGATTGGACCCCAAATGCTATCTACAACCATTCTGATACATGGTAAGCCCATTTCTACTTGAAGGCCTCCAGTGAGGGGGGATGTACTTCTCAAGGCAGTTTTTGGGATGGCACCAGCTACAAGGGGGTTTTTCTTTACTTCAGCCTAAATCTGTATCTTTGTAATATCCAGCCATTGACCTGTAACTTAGGGCCCATGTGACTTCAAGCAAGTGAATTTTGTTTGATCATCACTAACTCATCTGGAAAAAGAAAAATTACATTATATTATTTCTGAGGTCCCTTCCAACTCATGGGAAAAAATGGTTTTAACCTTAAACTTAAAAACCTATTAAAACAATAACAATTATTTTACTGAGTGTTTTAGGGGGAAAAAAACAATTACAGCCGTAGTTGTAGATAAATGTATTAAACCTTTTTTTCTGCTCCATGGTGGACTGGGAAGAAATTATAAATCCACGTTGTAAAAGTAAGTGAACGATTAGTATCTTTGTTCTACTTTATTCTTCTGTGTTGTTTTTTTCATTTTTAAGAGTTTATTCTGTCATATTCAAGTGAATCTACAAATCATATATTATCTCCCATGGCCTTTAAAATGTGAAAGCAGAAGAAAATAATGGTCCATATGTAGTATACAATACAGCATCTGACCTCTGTGGTTTTTCTCTGAATAATTGTTGTGAGCCTTTCGTCCAGTTATTACTTTAATGATCAAAACTTAATAATCAAAACTTAATGATCAAAAAACAAAAAAAAATTCCAAGTTTTTAGTAATATTTTAAGTTTTACATTGTATGACCTTGGGCAACTCACTTCACCCCTGTGAGTCTCGGTTTCCTCATTTGTAAAATGAGAGGTTGGACGAGCTGACCTCGAGACTCCTTCCGACTTTGAAGCTATGATCCTACTCCATTACTGGTCAGGCCATAGCTGATCTATGTTGAGAGGTATTGGGTTTCCCTTCATGGAAGTCTGGATGACCTCGCTTTCAGATGATGTAGGGGAGTGATTCTTGTTCAGGTACCAGTTAGAATAAACAGCCTTGGGGGCCAGTTCTGATGCTATGACTTGATGTTTCCTCTGACAGAGGCAGAGGAGGCAGCTAAAAGTGACCTCTCACAGGAGCCGAAGGTAGCTAAGGTTCCAAATGGGGCCATCTTTGAGATTCATACCTTTCTATGAATACACATGACTTCACATGCTTATCACTTACCAGTGCATCAAATACAAGGAAATCATAGGCTTCGTTGTCGGACATCTCCATCATTATGTTAAAAAGTGCATCAAGAGTATCTTGTAGGAACTAGAGAGAAAGAAGAAGAGGACTTTTGGTATGGGGGCTGGGCTTAAGAGTCATCTTCTGACTTCAAAATCTTGCCTCTGATGCTTACTACTCAGTGGCACCCTTAGCAACTTAATCTCTCTGATCCTCAGTTTCATTATCTGTAAAGTGGGATCATAATTGCATTTATGCATTGAATTATGAAGATCAAACGAGATGATTTGAAAAACTTAAGATGCTAAATAAATACCAGCTGCTGTTATAACTATCTCTATTGTTATGTCCCAGATGCCCTGAGAAATGGAGTTATTGGATCAGATTCAGAATTAATGTTCTGTGTGTTTGTGTGTGTATGCATGTGCCTGGGGCATGCTTCACATAAGGTGCAACACCAGGAAAAGTGCCCTCAAATATACTTTTTAATAATAACAATAATAATGATAATGATGATCACATAACTAGCATTTACATATTGCTGTAAGGTTTGCAGATATCTCATTTTATCCTCACAACAACCCTGGGAAGTAGATGCTAGTATTATCTCCATTTTGCAGCTGAGGAAACTGAGGTTTAGTATCAGGGTTATACAGATCTTCAGTATCTGAGACTCAGGTTCAATTAAAAAAATTCAAATTAAGTTGTTTTCATGGTGCCTGGGGCTGGCTCCCATGACTGGAGATTATTGGGAAAAATTACACAGCCCTGCTACCAGTTATATCATATGTAGGATGAGGCAACTACAGGGAGAGGAATTTGCATATAATTTAATTAATTATTCTTCTTAACTAGGTGTTAAACTGAGATATCTCTGTGCTGCTGGAATACTATTAATGGTCTTTAAAATGTGGTATTCAAAGCCATTCTGTTTCCCTCTTTAGATTGTGAGCCTCTTGAGGGCAGAGACTGCCTTGGCCTTTCTTTGTATCCCTAGCACTTAGATTAATATCTGGCACAAAGCAGGTGCTTAATCAATGTTTATTGACTTACTGACTGACAGTCCTACACTCATGATAGCTCCCTACCCTACCCCTTACAGCTGGCAAAGAAACGCGAATATAACCAAGAAACAACAAAACTATAGATTTCAAACTAATGTATCAATTTAGATGCCTACGCAATCCAAGTCATGAAAAAGACATTTCTAAGCTTACAGCTCCATTTCCAACCAAAGAAGTTTTCATTTAGAACTAAGAGAAATTCAATGAAAAGTTGGTTTCTCCAGATACAACCCTTTGTGCCTTTTGACCCACTGATCCCACTATGGGGCAGGGATTGCCATCTGAAGGGGATCCAAAACAGAAAAAAAAGACTATAAAAACATTTATATTATATATTACTATATTAAATATTTATAGCAGCACTTTTTGTGATAGCAAAGAAACTAAAAAAAAAGCAGGTGCCCATTGATTGGTAAATGGATAATCAAACTGCGATATTTAAATGTAGCGGAAATTTATGAAGTTATAAGAAACACCAAATTGAAGGAATTGGCAGAAATATGGGCAGACTTCTATAAACTGATGCTCATGCACACACCTACCTTTACAATTTCTCCCCCATCCACCTCCATTAGCTTCTTTAAGTTGTGTTTTATGTTCTGGGAATTGGAACGCCAATTTAACAACCCCAACAGGTCAACTAGGACAGAAAACCACAGACAAGAAAACCTTAGAAATAAATTAAGAAGCAAATCTATTTGTTTCAATTACAAAAACTGATAGCCAAGCACACTGGAATAGTGGTTGGCCTTAGGAGGTGATTGTGTGGACTTTGGTATCTAATGTCTGTTATCATTGGAGTGCTGGGACTGGAGTCAGAAAGACCTGAGTCCAAATTCAACTTCAGACACTTACTCGCTGTGTGACCCTGGGCAAGTCACTTAACCTCTGGTTGCCTTAATTTGATGGAAAAGGAAACAGCAACCCACTCCAGTGTCCTTGCCAAGGAAACCCCATGGACAGTGTGGTCAGACACGACTGAACAATATTCTTGAGCATGGATATATGGGTCATAGATTTAGAGTTGGAAGGGATGTGAGAGGTCATCAAGCCCATCCCCCTCATTTTATAGATGAGGAAACAGGCCCAGGGGGTTAAAGGACCTGTCCTGGGTCACTCAGCTACTTAGGGTCTCAGGCATGACTTGAACTCAGGTTTTTGTGAATCCACGTCCAGTGATCCAAGCCCATTATGAGCTTTGGGTCATTGCTGGTCCGCTTTGGTGCATTAAGTCCAATCCCTAGGAAGACTTTCTGCATTAGGATGCTGGATCAATTCTTAAGAATGTCAAGGACAGTTATCTTAAGGAGAATTCACATTTATTAAAGGTTGATCTCAGACCCCTGTGAAATGGAAATAGAAACACAATGAAGAGATTTTGTGGGAATGGTAAGGGGCGCCAACAGGCGAATCAAGAATGGCCTCAGAAGGAGGTGGTACATGAAAGGAGAGAGGAACCGTCAAAGGTGGAGGTAAAGAGGGAGAACTTTCCCTGCACTGAGGAACAGCCTGTGCAAAGGTATGGAAGTAGGAGATGGGAGGAGGGGTGCAAGGAAGCCAGTTTGGCTGGAACATAGAGTACGTGAGAAGACAATAATGTGTGATTCCCCTGGAAAGGTAAATGGAAACCAGGTGTGAAGGCTGGAAATTCTAGGCAGAGGAGTTTGGATTTCACTCTAGGGGCTGGTGAGGCAGCCAGGCAGGGGGTGCAGTGTGGGGAAAGAAAAGAAAAGAAAAGAAAAGAAGGGAGCACTTATTAAGCACCCAAGCACCAGGCACTTGACAAATATTATTTCACTTGAGCCTCATAACAACTCTGGGAGGCAGGTGCTATTATTCCCATTTTACAACTGGGAAAATTGAGGAAAATGGGGGTAAGTGACTTAACCAGGGTCACAGAGCTAATAGTGCCTGATGCTAGATTTGAACTCAGGTCTTCCTGATTCCAGGCCCAATGCTCTATCCACTGTGCCACCTAGCTGTCTTCTGTCTCAGTTACATTAATTTATCATTGTCGTCATCATCATCATCACCATCATCAGTGCCATGGTCAGGTCTATGCTTTAGGAACATTTTCTTACAGCTTCCATCCCTAAAGACTTTCTTTACATCCCAGATTGCTAACGTCCCTCCCCCATGGCCTTACCTTTAAAAAAACCAAACCAACTCATTCTGTATTTATTTGCATATGTACATGTTGTCTACTTGAACAAAACATAAGGTCTCTAAGAGAAAGAATTGTTTCATTTTTTTTGACTCTGTTGCCTCAGTGCCTAGCATGGAGCATGGTATCCAGTAGGAACTTAATAAATGCTTCTTGTTTAGTTGATAGATATGGGATTGCTTAGTAATGCTTACCGATTGATTCTAGCATTTTAAAGCGGTAAGGGACATTACATATCACCTGGAATCACATATCTGTTTTTAGTCAATTCAATTCAATTCAATTAGCATTTATGAAGCCCTTGTGTACAGTTATCTGCATGTGTGTCCCCTAATAGAAGCTAAGTTCTTTGAAGGCAGGCAAGATGTTGGTCTTTTTTATCCCACAGTGCCTGGCACAGAGTAATAGGCATTTAATTAATTCTGGTTGACCTGACTTTATTAAGCTCCTGCCATTTGCCAGGCATTGGATCAGGTGTTGAGAATACAAAGAAAAAAGGGAAAAAACGTCCCTGGGCCTGAAGGGGAAGTGACCTCTCCAGGATTATTTACAGAGTTGTAGAGAGACAGCATTCAAAGCAGGGCTTGGCTCCAAATCTCACGCTCTCCCCATCACACATCACTGGCTTTCTTATAAGTTCCCTATTTGAACGGAATTATTTGTTCTATAGCACTAGATGTCCCAGAGGGGATTTGCTCTTTCCCCTCATCTCCCACACCCTAAACATACTTCCCCAAGGTGTGGCCACATGAGAATATCCTGGTAGGATCCCATTTTGGAGGTCAGAAGAAGGAGATCCAGGCTGCCTGGGGGAAAATGCTCCCTCAGCCAGTACTAAGGTGATCCTGACATAGGTTCTATCAAGTACAACCTTCAACCTTTGAGCCTGTAGAGCCTTGGGCGAGTGCCAAGCTTCAGGTGGTCACCAAGACAAATGACGCAGAGGGCTGAGAATTATAGGATCATAGGTCACAGATTTAGAGTGGAAAGAACCTTAGAGATCATTAACACCTCCCTCCCCCCACCCTCTTATTATGGATCAGGCAATGAGATTCAGGAAGTTTGAACTGGCTGCCCAATGCCATACAAATAGTATCCCAGGGAACTGTTGGAATCAGTGTTCTCTCTATTGCATGTCTCTATCTCCTCTTTCATGTAAAGAAATTAAGTAGATATGATAGATTACAGCTCCGGGACTGGAAGGGCTCCTAGGGACCACCTAGTCCACCTTCCCCATTTTCATGATGAGGAAACTGAGGTCCAAAGAGCATAAATGATCTGCCTAAGGTCAGACAGGCAGTAAGTAACAGTTGTGGGATCCCAACCCAGGTACCTTGGCTTCAAATCCAATATCCCAGCTGGTGAAGTCACAAATTCTAGAAGAAGTCACAGAAGAACAATAAAAATATGCACATGGATATGGCTATACACACATATAGCCACGAATACACATTACCAGAAGAATTTCTTCTATGAGACCATGGATTTAGAGTTGATGATCTAATCAGAGGCAAGGCCACATAACGGATAGAGCTCTGGACTTAGGAGGCAAAAGGACCTGGGGTCAAATCCCACCTCAGATATTTATTAGTTGTATGACCCTAAATAAGTCATGCTACCTCTGTAAGCCTCAGTTTCTTCATTTGTAAAATGTGACGATTGGACTCAATGTCATCAAAGGTCCCTTCCTACATCTCCTCTTTTCTCATCAGGCTGCCCTGCTTTGGGACTTCTCTTACTTTCCCACCATGCCCCTGTGCCTGGCACCTTCTCTGGCTGCCCCATTACTCTGCTTTTCAGCTTTCTTCTGCCATTAGATTGTAAGCTCCTTGAGGGCAGAGACTTTCTTTTCTTTTTTCTTTTTTGTATTTGAATCCCCAGCACTTTGCATAGTCTCTGGCACTTAGTAGGCATGTAATAAGTTTGTTGATAGACTGACATTATAATAATAATTGACTTTTCATTGTGTGCTCAGATTCACAAAGGGTTGAACCCATTTTATCTTTTGATCATCACAAGAAATATGGGAATTAAGAGCTATGGCTATTTCTGCCTCCACTTTAAGAATGAGGAAACAAACTTAGAGGGAACAGCCTCCATTTCCATACTTCCCACCTACCACGTGTGTTCTTTGAGCAATGGTACACTCCATTCCTCTGTATGGGGTCTTCTGTGACTTTCGGAGCATTTTTGGCAGGATGACCCAGACATTCTTTTGCTCTCTGGGACTCAGGGAGCTTGTTTTGATTACCTTGCCTGTGTGTCGGCCTGAACTCCCCTCTGTTGTGTCTGGCCACTTCTCCTAGTTGAAATACTAACCTTCACCTCCAGCCAACAATGATTCACAAAAATAGAACAAATGTTGGCTGCTCTTGGAGATCAAACTGCCATTTGATACTTGGATGGATTTTATATCTAAAACGTTTGGAGAGCCTTAGACTTTCCTCTGGTCAGCGTCATGACAAAAAACTGAATCCAACTTCCAAGATGGCAGAGCAAAAAAGCACCAGCACAGTCTTTTGGGAGGACTTTAGAGGCAAGGCCCTGGGTTGCACTCCACTGGATTCCTTACATGAGGAATGGTACACAGGAGGCAGCAGGAGCATGGCTATGGGCTCTGGTCTCAGTGTCAGAAGACTTGGGTTCAGAACCTGGCTTGGATCCTTATTATTACCGTGATTGCTGTGCCAATCACCTAATTTGTTGGAATTTCAGTTTCCCTTCCTATAAAATGAAGAAAACAACAACTTGTACTCCATAGTACATCTATGGTGGTATTGAGGGAAGCATGCTATACACCTGAAGTGTTATCAAAATGTGAATTGTTTTTATGAGTGGAAAAAACACTTGACTGGGGATCCAGAAAGCTGGAGTTAGGGATTTAGCTCTTTCACTAATCGTGTGATCCCTTCTCTGAACTTCTTTTTCCCCTCTCTGAAGGAAGGGGTTGGCTGAGAGTATTTGTAGGAACTGAGGCAGAGAAAAATAAACAGAGTCTGAAGAATTTGCATAATGACAATGACCCTGTAAAGACAAACACTCTGAAAGACTTAAGAACTCTGATCAATGAAGTGAGCAAGCAGAGAGGTAGGTGATAGAATCAAAGTGTAGACTGAGAAATGCAGTTTTTGGACATGACAATGAGATGATTTGTTTTGTTTGATTGTTCATATTTATTAAGAGCTCTTTGCCTTTCTGGGTGTGTTTGTCTGTCTCTTTTCTCTGTCTCCGTCCATCCATCTGTCCTACAATGGGGCAAAACAGAAGTAGGAGGGAGAGAAAATAGACTAAGTGGAAAAATAAAATAAAATTTACCAAATAAGGTGGAGTTGGAAAAGATGATTTCTAAGGTCTCTTCCAGATCTGACATGATCCTATGTGTCCACAAAGAGGATGCAATTATTGTACTTTATGGTATAGCTTAGGTATATGGGAACCACAGGATCTTGGAGTTGAAAGTAAAGCTTGGTCTAGCAGAAAGATGTTGGGTTAAGAGTCAGAGGATCTGAGTTCATATCCTGTGTGACCTTAACAAAATCACTTCCTTTCTCTGGACCTCAGTTTCCTCATTTATAAAATGAGGGTGAGATTGCCTCAAAGGTAAAGCTTGAGTTCCTGGGCATTCTTGCCATAAATTTCTTTTCCTCAAAGTTGAGTTGAGATTCCTGCACTTTGGTGTTTGACCTAGTGTACTTGACATTGGAAAGAGACAAACTGGGTGGGTTTGATGATCTCCAAGGTCCCTATCAGATCTAAGTCCTATGATCTTGAGGACTAACTGGTGAAAAAGTTTTTTTCCTATATGACACCAAAATCTGCCCATGTGATGTCTGGTCATTGATTCTAAAGGGGCTCTATGCGACTGTCTTGGCAGGTGGCATTTTGTTTTGGGGTAGAAGGAGGGTTGATCTGGGATCCTGATGGAGCCCAAGTTCTCTGAGTCTCAGGGATTCTTGCTGTAGATACAGCTAGGGTTCTAGTTGCTGAGCACTTGGCCCAAGGTGCCTGACAACAGATAGAGAAAATGATTCCCACTGAAGTTGGCTTGACCCCACATCTGTCCTGTCCCCTCAGCTGGAGCCACCTAACCCTGGCTTGCATTCCTGATCTAGACTCATGAATCAGACTTGTCCTTGAGCCTAAAGTTCAGCATCAAACGAGCTATTTGTTACAACATTCTCACCTTGCTAAGTCAAGCCAACGAGCATTTATTAAACACCTTCTGTGTGCCAGACTGTGTGCTAAGCACTAGGGATAACAAGGAAAGGCCAGAATGGTCCCTATCCTCAAGGAGTGTCTGACTGAGTATCCCCTACTCTTAGTACTGGGGTTATTTCTTCACTCCTTATGACCAAGTCTTTATTCAGTTCTGACAATTTGTGTCCTTCTGACCTGTCTCCCCACCTGAAGTCCCTGCTGTGATTCTGATTAAATGTCTGAATGCCTCATCAAGTAATTATATTCTGTTAGGGAGGGATGGCATGTTCACAGACTGTATTACTTGCTCTTACCCAGACAAGGCACTCCATATTCCACCCATGTGCCTTTGCCTAGGCTGTCCCCCATTCCTCAAGCATTCTCTATTTACTTCCACCTCTTATAACCCCCAGCTCCCTTCGAGGCTTAGCTCAAGCGACATCCCTTCCAAGAGGCCTTTTCACATGACCCCAGCTGTTAATGTGGATGTGTTGTACCTCTCTAATAGAATGTAAACTCCATGAAGGCAAGCCTGTTCACTTCCATCCTTGGGTCCTTAGTTTTTTTTAGCACATAGTGACTGATAGAACCCCATAATTCTTACCACAGAGCCCAACAGCTACATTCAGAAAACCAATTCTGACTCACCATTCTGGGTCAGTTTTGTGGAGCAAATGAGGGTGGCGATTTGGAAGCTGTCCTTGGTGCTATCCTTGGTTGGGGTGAAGTTGGCCAAGTGTGTGTTTTTGCCTGGGGAGAAATCCTTGTCTTCCATCTCTATCTTTGTGCTGGGCAGGGTCAGGTAGAATTTAGCATCTTCCATTTTCTTATTATCCCCCTGAAAAGAAAACACACACCCAATGGTTTGGGAATGCTAAATGAGGAGGAATACTCTATTATTCACAAGCCGAATGAGGTTCCACCTAGACTCAGCATTCACTGTGCAGGACTTTACAGCCTCAGAGGCAGAGCATCCAGGATTCTAATCTATGACCTCAAAGTTCCACTCCACCTTTGAATCTATCATCCTCTGATACAATCCAGGCCAAAGCCTTCTTTAGGATTGGCTTCTTTACTTTTCTGGGCTTCAGCTCTCTCATCTGTGAGATGAGGGCATTGTAGTGGGTGGCCTCTGGGGCTGCTTTCAGTTCTACACCTATGAACCTATGACGGAATAGAATATATGCCCTTGTGAGAAATTATCCTCTATAAAATTAGGGCATTGGACTAGAAGATGTTTATGATTCTTTTCCATTCTAAATCTCGGAACCCTACCTTATCCCAAGAGAACAAAAGAAGATTCTGGCCACGTATGAGGATGCATGCCCAGTTCTGGAGATGGAGTATTTTTGGAAAGATATGGACAAAAAGTCCATGGGATGAGAAGATGGGACCGTTCCAAGTCAAAGAGATCAAGAATCCATCAGAGCATCACAGCCATGAACCTTAGGGGGATTTTTAGTTCCTGATGGATGAGGGAAGAACTTTTGACAGTCATTAGAGATTGATTCTATTGCTCTTACCTTATACACTACCAGGTTATGCCTCCCATCCTGCAATGTAGTTCCGTCTGGGTTCATCAGCTTTACAAAGGCCACCCCAAAAGCTCTTTCAGATTTATCTCTGGCTGTAAAGTGAGGAAAACTTTGTTTCTGAGTGATGCGGAGAGGCCAGTGATTATGGCCCACCTAGATGGTCTCCCACTTCTACACTTTATTCTATTTGGAGGGTGGGAGTACCTAGGAGAAGGGCATGGGGCAATCTATTCTTTCATTAAGTGTCCAATACTTGTAAGACAGGGTGCTGAAGGAGATACAAAGATAAGTAAGTTTGACAGAACACCGGTCCTGGAGTCAGGAGGACCTGAGTAAAACTCTGGCCTCAGACACTTATTGACTATGTGATCCTGGGCAAGTCACTTAACCCCAATTGCCTAAAAAAAACAACCAAACAAGCAAAAAAAAAACAAAACAAAAAACCAGACCCGAAATGAAACAAAGATAAGTAAGACACAATCTCTTTCCTCAGAAAGTTAATGGTCTAGGAGAAGAGAAAAGTCATACATGAAAATAATTAGGGCTTAGTCTGATGATTTCATAAGAACAGGGAACTCTAGGCAAAGGAAATTTCCTCCACCAATTCAAGATGAAATCTTCTCTAGCTTTAGAAAGTTGCCCAGACCACTGAAAGGTTAAGTGACTTGTCCTTTGTCACACAGTCAGGACTGGGACCCAGGCCATGTGAGCTTTGATATTCTCTATCCTTGATCCCAATCTCCTGGTTTCCTTGGATCTGCATAAGATTTACCTAAAACCCCCAACTTCTGCAGGGTTCCCTGGAAGGTGCTAGTGTCTTCCGTCTGAGATGACCTGTATTGTTATCCTGTATTGATCTCAAATGTATATAGTTGTTTGCATGTTGTCTGCCCCATTAGATTGGGAACTCCTGGAGGTAGGGGCTGTTTTTGCCTTTCTCTGTATCCCCAGTGTTTCACACAGTACCATAGTAAGTGCTTAATACATGACTGATAGACCTTGATGCCTCTAGTTAAAATTCCACATGTTCATTATCCATGCTGTCATTTCTCTGGGACTGGCTCGCTATCTACCATCCCCCATCACCTCTATTATAACAATAATTATATTAACAAAAACATGATAAGTACACCAGAGGAAGGAAGTCCTTTTAGGGCAGGACTGTGCTTGTTTTTGTCTTTGAATCCTCTCAATTAACACAATGTCTCGCCCGTAGTAGAAGGCTGTTAAAAGTTCATTGAAAGGAATTGAGCAGGAGAGAAATGAGTATGGTGTTATGAGGAATTCAAATAAAGGACAGATCAGTTCCACAGAGGTAGAGTATTAACATGGCAATTTCCAACTAATGTCAACATTAATAGTGCCATATGGAAACAACAAACTTTCAAGAACTTGGAAATCTGCCCGAAACCCATCAGCTTCTCATGGACCAAGGACTACATTTTCTTTAGCTTGGCCATGTGGAATTTGGAAACTCAGAAGCACATAAATAGTCCCACTCCTTCCTTAGTACCAGGGAAAGCTTAGCTTTGAAGGATGAAGCTGCCAAGGGCTGGACTTAGCCATGTCTAGTTTCCAAACACAGTCAGTCTCCAGGGCTCCTAAAAAGTACTGTGAAGCAAGAGTCAATATTGTTCTTGGAGAAAGTCTGTAGTACAAATGTCTTGATACTTACATTCCTGCGATGACCTGTGCCGGAAAGTAAATCTTAGATGACAACGGGTGACCTCTTCAATTGCGATGGATACCTGCATATTAATAAGAAAAGAAAAGACTGAATATTTAATGTAGCTCTCTATCTCTGTGGCTAACTCCATATTACAAGACAGTGGACAGAGACTCACTGTAACCCTGCAGCCCACAGAAAGCAATATGGTAGAAGGCAGCTCCATTTCCAATCAAAGAAGTTTCCATATAGAACTAAGAGAAACTCAATGAAAAGTTGGTTTCTTTAGATACATCCATTTCTGCTTTTTTACCCACTGATCCCACTATCGAGCAGAGATTGCCATCTGATGATCCAAAACAGGAAAAAAAAGACTATCAAAATATTTATATTATATGTTACTATTATATTTAATAGTATATAATTTAGATTACATGTTACTATTATATTTAAATATTTATAGCAGCGCCTTCTGTGATAACAAAGAAACTGCAAAACAAAAGTAGGTGCCCATTGATTGGTAAATGGCTAACCAAACGGGGATACTTAAATATGATGGAAATTTATTGAGTTGTAAGAAACACTGAATAGAAGGAATTGACAGGAATATGGGCAGATTTGTATCAACTGATGCAGAGCAAAGTAAGTAGAAGAAAGAGGACTACAAAAACAATGCCTGAATGTTGTATGTCATGATTCATCTCATGGGATTTGAGTCGTAGCTTGTATAACACTAATCATGATGTTTATAAGGATAGAGAGGGTTCTTAGAATCAACCTTCTCCACTCTGGGGAATATAAAGAAATTTATGCTGCTCGCTGGAATATCATGTATGTGCATATACATATCTTTACATAGTTGCATGTCGTCTCTCCCCTTAGAAGGAGAGCTCACTGAAGGTGGGGACACATGGCATTCTGAGTGTTTAGCACAGTAGCTGGCACAAAGTTGTCTCTTAATAAATGCTTGTTGAATGGTTAATTTTTCTCCCCCAGTTGAGGTTTTTGTGCATTCTAAACTCATTCCCATACCTTTGTTACAGAATCTGTGTTAGCATTCCTATTGAAGAATTCCAAGAGTGTTGGAGGACAAAAAGCACCTTATTAAGACCTGTGGTTTCATTGGGCCACAGACTGAGAGCCAGGAAGGATCCCAGAGGTCATTAAGTCCAACTTGTTCACTTTAAAGAAAAGGAAACTGAGCTGCCTGGAGTCATATAGCTGTGAAGTAGTTGAGTCAGGAATTCAAACCAGGTGTTCTGGGTCCAAGGCCAACGTCCTATTCACTCCACCTTGAGGCCTCCCCAAAAGCAGATGGAAAGACTGGGCAAAGAACTAAGGCCACCCTCTTCTCACTAGCCAGGCACTATTGTGCAGCAGAACTACCCAGAAGACTCTTCTCCGTGTCGTTTGGCTAGCACCCTGTGAGTGCTGGAGTTAGCTTGGGAGAAGTATGGAGCCTAATGAGGTCACCTGGGAACCAGAACCAAACTTATACTAGTTGTGGGCACCTGCCAGATCACTTACTCCAGGCAGTTCTGGAAGGCTCTAAGGGGAAAGGGTGGACCTGCACTGATAAAGGGAGCTTCCTCACCTGGAAATTCCCTATACCAGTGAAATCATTGACTCAGTTTCTATCCCATTAAGTGTTTATTGTTTCTTTCTTTGAAAGATGATTTAAGAACTCTGATCAATGCCACCAAACCACTAAGGAGGAAGCATGCACCCACTGATGGTCAGACGGAAAGGATTCATGGGGCAGATTAAGACATGGCCATTGTGGGGGTTGGTTTTGCTTTCTATGCATATTAGTTACAAGAGT